>NC_134544.1:77840624-78149411 GCF_050624435.1 Tenrec ecaudatus
TTCACCTCACATAACTATGCACACCAGACACTGGTAGAGCTGCCTGGAAGGGGAACCCTCAGTGCTGTGGTTCTCAACCTGTGGGTTGCGACCCCTTTGGGAGTCATATGACCCATTTCACAGGGCTCACTCAATTCATAACTGTAGCAAAATTACAGTGATGAAGTAGCAAGAAAATAATTTAATGGTTGGGGGGTCACCACAACAAGAGGACCTGTGTTAGGAAGGTTGAGAACCACTGCCCGAGTGTGTTTAGGACTTTGCTGCCCTCAGGGTCATCAGACATTTTTGGAGGCAGAGCGCAGGAAGCCCTTCTTGGAAATGCCCTGAAACCAGGTCTCAACCAACTCCATCCACCCTCACCCTCCGAGATCCTAATCATAGGCCACTTTGATCCCTGTAAGTCCATGGGAGCAGAAAGTCTCCTTTTTCTCCCTTGGAGTGGTGGCTGGTGAGTTCAAACTGCTCACCTTCTGGCTAACATAACCCACAGACCAGATCCACCTGAGCTCAGTTTGCTTTGCCGCACAGCACACATCGTTTGGAACCTTCTGAAGTAGCTATGCACATGTGCAGGTTGGGGGATTTCACACAAGATGCAGATTTCCACCCTCTCTTGGCAAAAATAATTTTTTCAAAAGGCTTTTATTCTCTTCTGGATCTGAGTAGCAGTACTCTCATGAAGTCACAGCACATACATGCATGCACAGTCCTCCCAACTCCCTAATGTCTGACGCCGAGTCTGCTCCATGCTTGTCTGTGTCCGATGTGGCAGCTGCAGGCACCCAGGGCACGGACTCTGCAGCCTACGTTCAAATCTCTCCTTTCCACTTCCTCTCTGTGTGGTCATAGGCTCATGACTTTTTCATCCTGTGCCAATGATTTTTCATCAGTAAAATGAGACAGGAATAGACTCCACACATAGGCTTGTTAAGTGGAACAATTGAATTTTTACATACAAAAGCTTAGAACAGTGCTTGACATCTTGCAAATGCTGTTAGGTAGCTTAGCATAGGAACTGGGTCATCGATTACATATGCTCAGGTTCAAACTTCTGGCCAGAAAGGGGTGGTACACCTAGGTGGCCATTACACCTGGATTGGCCCATCTGGGCCAGTTAAATTCAATACAGCCAATGGGGTTGAACAGGATCGTCAAACATGCATCCCTATGGGGGAATTGAAAAAGGCAGGATCTTGACCTGTCCGATGTCTCCCTTCACCCACTTTTCTGTTGTCCGTCCCCCAGGAAGGAGGTCACATGTAGATATTTGTCATTGGTTCCCTCTTTCCAATGCACCCTCCCTCTAACCTCCCAGTATCACCACTCACAAATTATCAAGGGTTCATGAGGGATGGGGGAGCGGGGAGGGAGGGGAAAAAAGGAGGACTTGATGCCAGGGGTTTAAGTGTAGAGCAAATGTTTTGAAAATAATGAGGGCAATGAATGTACAAATGTGCTTTACACAATTGATGTATATATGAATTGTGATAAGAGTTGTGTGAGCCCCTAATAAAATGATTTAAAAAAGAAAGAAAGAAAGAAAAAGCAGGATCCCACTGAGTGACTTTTTCTCCAGCAGCTTCTAGGTAGGCTGTGCGGGGGTGAGGGGCCCTGAGGTGCCTGTGTAAACCTGAGATTTCTTCTCTCAAAAAACTCACATGGATCACAGTCCAGGCTTCGGAGTGAATTCTTTCTCGCGTGCAGCCAAGGACTGAGGTATACCTCTCCCACGAAAAGAGTTAACAATAGTATCTCTTATTATATCATCAGGAACCCAGGTGTGTAGTGGACATGCATTAAGCTGCTTATTGCAAGGTCAGGGGTTTGAACTGACTAGCCCATCAGTGGGAGAAATATGAGGTTGTCTGTTTCTGTAAGGCAGTGGTTTTCAACCTTCTGAATGCTGCCACCCTTTAATACAGTTCATGTTGTGGTCACCTGCAACCATAAAATTATTTTCATTGCTACTTCATAACTGTAATTTTGCTATTGTTTATAATTGGGTGACTCCTGTGAAAGGGCTATTTGATCCCCAAAGGGGTTGCGACCCACAGGTGAGAACCTCTGCCGTAAGGATTTAAAGTCTCAAAACCACAAAGGGGCAGTTCTTTTTTCTTATTGGGTCGGTATGAGTGGGAGTCAATAAAATGGTAGTTAGGCTTTTTTCTGCATTAGTATCAGATTCTGGTGGCAATCTCTGTCATCCTGCATTGTGGTCTAGTTTGAACTCTGGTAGATCTGTGGGAAATGACTGCCCTGGCTTGAGGTGGGGGCCACGGTACTTCAGTGGTAGATCTCTCATTGTCTTTCACTGGGAAGACCCAGCTTCAATTTTCAGCCAATGTGCCCCAGACTGTCAGTGAAGGTTTGTGTTTTGCTATGACACTGAGCAGGCGTCAGTGGTGTTTCCAGACTGAAATAGAATAAGGAAGAAAGACCTCATCATCTCCTTGCACACATTGACCTATGGCCCACCACGGTTGGCTTCCTCTCCCAGCCCTGGTGGTAGCACAGACTGGCACACTTTGCACTGCTGCCCATGAGGTGTCCATGAGTGGCTAACTCGACAACCACGGTCAAGATCAACAGCTTGAACTTCATTCTGGGTCTATGGAAACAAGAACAACCTTCTGAAATGAGGTCGCATTGCTATTTGGGACTGGGAGGAAGCCTCTGTGATATGGATTGTACTCTGGATCCCAAAGGGGACTTTTAAACGCAGCCACATAGCAGCTCCGAAAATTACCATAGTAGAAGCTAGGTTAAAAAAAAAAGAAGCGTCTACTGACTTGAGACCACCCCCCCCCCCTTCCCTTCAGCTGCTTCCCTGCATTTCACTCAGCAGGGCTGGGTGTGCAGTGTCATGAGGGTGCCCGTGTTCAGTTTACTGTAATGCCGGAACCTTCTCTCCTGTTTCTAAATCCACTCATATCACCAACCAGGCTTTGGTGTGACTTTCTTTCTAGTGTGTAGCCAAGGACCGAGACATGTCCCACCTGAGAAACCTAACAGACCCATAATTACAATAAACCCATATTTTTTATATATAAGGCAAAGGTGAACAGGTCTAGCCAATAATGGTGAAGAGGGCCCTGGGTTTGAGAAAGATTCTGAAGTAGAATCCATAACCCTTAGAAATGTATTGGCTTTAGGGGAGGGGCAAAGAGGGCTGGATTGAGAAAGTCTCTGGCATCCAGTTCTGACTCGACTTTTGGATCCTGAATCCTTCAGGAGTCATGACCTTGCCCTCCAGCCAGACCTTCCAATAACCACCTTCTCAGAGCCTTGTTAAGTTCTCATAATACGTTACACCTGCCATCCTGTGAGGAGCTACCAAACCCAGGCACTTATTTTCAAAGACAAGATTGCTCTCTCTACCACTAAGAGCAGGGAGTTTGGGGATGATGGATATGAGATACCATAGAAGGTAAATCTGTTATCTCCCATGATGCACAAAACATGCTGTCACAACCAGGACTCGTGACAATCCCTCAGTTTCCTAAATTGCTTTACTGCTGCTTTTTAAATTAAGCCTCATTAACTTGTCATATATTGATAACAGGGATGACCCTGAAGTAGATGCATAAATTAAGGTTCTCCTCATCCTGTGCTTTTATATGAGAGTGTTAATTATTTTTGTCATTAGGGAGAATGATGGGGGGATGGAGGGATCGAGCAATACCAAACGGAGTTTGACAAAGTGTTGGTGTTTGCTGCCGGAAACGTGGTGCGTGTCTGATACAATCCGTCACCCAGTGAGTCTGCAATTAACACCAAGGGACCAAGGTAGGATTCCCTGAAATAAATAGCCTTCCTCCCAGATGCTAATGGGGACCCAGCAGGACCCATGGTTGTGTTGTAGCAGTTGTACATGGGCCCTTGGAGGACACAGGGCTGGTGTTTGAAATGAGTCTTGTTTGCCCTCAGTTGGCTCACACATTTGTCTTTTAAATAGCATTATCACTAACATTTAAACACAGGGTGATTTTACATAACAATATTCATCTTCTGAAAAATGGAGAGGCCCAACTTTGCTGGTTGACAGTGCAACTCTAGAATACAAGCGGGGCCTCAGAGGGGCTGGGGGAACAGTCAGGTGTGGTGATCAGAGTTTGGAATCCTTGCTTTCCATGTACACGTGGCAAGGAAATCAAGGGTTCAGAAACTTAGGAGGGAAGTTCCAAACACAAGTTTGTGTGGTCCATAATAAACCTATATAGGGGTTGTGATTTCAATATGCTGGCTATTTTTTTGTGCTTGGTAGTCAACCAGCCCAGAATTCCTGACCTCTCTGACCTTGTGAAACAAGGACCATTCCAGAATCACATAGAAGCAAGCACGGAAGCAAGGGCATCCATCACCCTGAATGCGTAGGGGTCCGGAACTAAGTGCTATCTGTAGAAAAGCTCCAGAAGGCAGACCTTTGGCTGGAAAACCTGTTAGGGAGCTAGCATAGGGACTGGCAGGCCCATTACACATGCTCAGAGGTCCGAGATACCGGCTCATGAAGCAGTGGCGCACTGCATGCTCAGAAGTTCAAGTTTCCAGCCAGGAGGGGGAGATACGCCTGGGTGGGTGCTGCACCTGCATTGGCTCACCAAGGCCAGGTGAATTCAATTAAACAATTCAGCCAATGGGGTCGACCAACTTCATCCACCACGCCTCCCTAAGTCACAGGGATCCCAAACCAGGCCTTGGCGTGAGCTGTTTCTCACGTGGAGCCAAGGACCGAGGCATACCTGTCCCCGGAGAGGTCTAACAGAAGCGGTGCTGTCTGACTTGGAGCTATGAGGTAAGCCGGCCCCAGGAGTGGGCCCTCCCATCCTGGTCTCACGGGTTGCGGGCCCCTCTGGCTCCTTTCACCTCACCACCCTCGGGAGAATTTTTGAGTTGAATTCGCCTAGCCTAGGTGTGCCAATTCAGGTGCCGCGCCCACCCAACACCGTGGAGGCCCCTGGGGACACTCGTAGAGTATTGCCACAGCCCCTGCATTTTGTGTCTGTCTTTGCGCTGTTTCTTGCTTGTGTGCGGGACTTAAAGTGCCTTTCTGTGCCTGCCTCCCCAGGCTACATTTGGGGAGGGGACTGGGACGCTGCTGCCTGGAGGCTGGGAGGATTTTCACTCCCAAAGCCTTCTCGCAGCTCAGTGGTGTGCCGGGGCTCTGGCCAGCGGAAGGCTGGGGTGCCCGCGTCCACCCTGTTGGCTTTGGCAGGACTCTGGCTGGGTGGCTGGCCCCAGGCTGGCTTGTGGCTAGGCCGCAACCTGCGGCCTCCATTTTCCCAGCCACATGACCCACTCCCAGGCAGAATGGTGCCAACCTGTGTCTGTTGTAGCTACTGTCCATTCCCAGAAAGAAAACCACCCAGACCGCCGGCAAGGTCAACAGAACAAGTTTCATTTCCTGCGCAGGGACTGTCAGCTCTCTTGAGAGGAGACTGAGTGGCCCCCAGTCTAATTTTGCAAAGGTTTTTATACTTTTGCAATGTGCAGGTGTGAAAGCAAGCAAGCAGAGCACAGAAGCGGGGTATTGTGGTTAGCCATTCTTAGTTGAACAAAAACTGCTCTGGTCATTCTCGCAAGCCTTCTGAATATCCATTTCCTTCTCTACATTCACTTGGGCTATGTCTGCACAGCCTACCTCCCCAATATCAGCTAGTTCTCATTGACAGTTCATAGCTAGTTTATTTACCATTCATAATGGCTTCTGTCAGCTCAAAATGGCTTCTCTTGTCAGGCTGTTTAAGCTACTCCCAGAGCTGCTACATTCCCTCCTGTTCTTAGCCAAGTTGAAATCATTGAATCTGTGGTAGTCAGCCCAGTGTATGGTGGGCTCAGCACTAAGCGTTTTATGGCTTGTACTTTCTGTGTAAGGAATGCCACCAGCTTATTGGTTATTATTGGTTCAAATGTGAAGCTTAGCAGGAGGAGGATTAGGGGTCCGGCTAGGGTCGTTATTAGGGTAGTTAGCCAGGTTGACCAATTAAATAGCTTTTCAAAGCAATTGGTTCCTTCATTTCTTTTCTTGTCTCCTTCCTCTAATCTTTTCCTAACCAGGGCTAACCTATCTTTAATGATTCCCGAATGGTTTGGATAAAACAAGTTTCTCCCAATGCCATTCACAGCACTCCTTGTTTCAAAAAGAGAAAGTCAAGCCCTGAGCGGTTTTGCAACACAACTTCTACAAGGGAGTCTAAGGATCTTTCTAAATGGGAAACAGTTTTTTTTTAATCCCTGTAAATCTAAATCAATTTGCTGACTAAGAGTCTGATAGTTTAAATTTCCTTGTATTAAAGCAACTGACCCGACTGCAGCTAATCCCATAATCCCAAGTCCTGCTAACAGTGGGACCAAAATTGGGACTCTTTTAACTCATCCAGAAATGCTCAGGGAGGGCTTTTTTTTTACTTGTGACTGATGAATCCACAGCCCCTTCCCCACTACTTTAACAGCAGTTGGTGTTGTAAGTATCACCTGGTATGGGCCAGTCCACATAGGTTCTAAGGTGTCGGGTTGGTGTTTCTTTACCCACGTCCAGTCTCCAGGTTGCAAGTTGTGGGCTGCCTCTTCACCTTTCCCTTGGTTGGGCCCAAAATGAGGGTGTCAGAGCACATGATTTGTCTCTCACCTTCTGCACAGCCTGCAGTCACTTGATACGGGACCGATTGGTGAATTCCATTGTTTCTACTTCCTTCAACCTTGGGAGGATTGGAGAAGGTCTGCCAAACATAAATCCAAATGGGGTCATGCTTTTCACATAGGGAGTCAGCGGACTCAAAGTAGGGCAAAAGGTAAAGAAAGGATCAACCCAGTTCTCGCCAGTTTCTAAATGCAACTTAACTAACAATTCCTTTAGGGTTCTGTTTATTCTTTATACTTGCCCTGAACTTTGGGGCCTATAAGCCCAGGAGAGCTTCCAGTTAATATTTGGAAGCATTGCTAATACTGTAGTAATTTGAGCAATGAATGCTGGGTCATTGTCAGACCCAAAAGTGGTGGTAAGGCCAAGTCTAGGGACAATTTTTGTTACTAATAATTTACACACCGTGGCAGCAGTTTCCTTCTTCGTTGGGAAGGCTTCCACCCATCCAGAATAGGTGTCCACGAACACCATCAAATCCCGGTAGCCATACTTTCTAAGTTTGATATCCATAAAGTCCACCTCCACAATTCTCCAGGACTACTACCTCGAGCTCGTGGTTGGGGTAGCTCCTTTTCTTTTCTAGAGCTGTTTCCCCGAGCACAGTGCAATCAACGGTGGGTGACATCTGCCACCCAGTGTCCAAGCCTGGGTATGTAAAAGTACCCAAGGAACAACTGAGACAATTTAGAGGCTCACGATTGCATACCTTCATGTAGTCCTTGAATCAGGTCTCTCCCCAGAGCTTCTGGCATGAATCTTCTTCCTTAAGGATGGAGCAGCCACCCTGGATGCTCCGGGTCTCTTTGGCAGCCCAGCTCTTGGCTTACCTTTGGATCATGTTCTGAGTATGTAGGTTGTGGCGGTAACACTGGGGACGGCATGAGGACGGTCACTACCTCAGGGGGATTGGTGGCATAATCCTGGCGTTCAAGATCCACTGGTCCGGGGGACTAGTTAGGAGGGGTTCAACCATAGGTCCCCCTACCACAGCAATATCCTGTCCCAGTGTAAGCTTCCTAGCTTCTATGACTAGGATGGCAGTGGCAGTCTCAGCTCGCATGCAGCTTGGCCATCCTGCAGCTACAGAGTCCAATTTCTTTGAAAGATCGGCCACAGGTCTCTTCCATGGCCGCAAGTTCTGAGTTAGCACTCCTTTTGCTGTGCCTCTGGCCTCATACATGGACAATTGGAAGGGCTTTTCTATGTCTGGAAGGGGAAGAGTGGATGCCCATATAAGCCACTTTTTTTAAGAATTCAAAGGCTTGCTGTTCTACTTCAGTCCATTTAAGTTCTTTTTCCTTTCCCCAGTACTTGCATATAGGGGTTTGGTTATTTTTGAAAATCCAAAAATTCCACAATGGAGAATACCTCACAGCTCCTAGAAACACTTGCATCTGCCTCGAAGTCTCAGGTACTGGAATTTTGAGGATCGCCTCAATGCAGCTGGGGGACATGGTCCGTTTTCCCTCCTCCAGTTGATAGCCTAGGTATACAGCTTTATTGACACACAATTGAGCCTTTCTTGCAGATACCCTCTACCCCAAATGGCCAAGGACTATTAACAGGTCCTCGGTAGCCCTTTGGCATTCCTCCAGGGTTTCAGAGGCCAGGCGGAGGTCATCTGCATACTGGAGGAAGGGGGTGTTCCTCCTTGTATTCCTGTAAGTCTTCACTGGGTTGACGTACAGGGGACAAGGGTGTGTAGAACAAAGCATCCTTTAAGTTCAAAACAGTATAACAAATTCAGTTTGACAGAATAGTACTCAGGAGGGTCTCAGGGTTTGGTACCGTGGGGTGGACAGTTTGTACCCTCGCATTTACCTCTCCGAGATCCTGCACCGATTGGAAGTCCTCAGTTCCCGGCTTCTGCACGGGCAGCAGGGGAGCATTCCATGTGAACTTGCAGGGCACCAAAATGCCTGTCTTTTTTAATCTGCATATGTGAACAGAAATACCCACCTTTCTTTCCATGGAGTAGGGTTTTGCTTGACACTCACCAGTGTGGCCGAGCTCAGAAGTTGTACGACCCCAGGCACCTGATGTTCAGCAAGGTCTGGCAGGTTGTTCTATGTCCAAACAAAAGGAATATCTTTTACCAATTTATCAAGAAGTTCCTTTGAGGAGGTCTCTTCTGCTCCTTGATAAAACACATATCCCTCTGAAATTGGAGCGGTGAGCAAAACCTTTGCCTTTTCAAGTTCAAGGGTTAAGGTGGTTGCAGCTGGTGAGAAAGTAATTATGGCCACCATTTAGCATAATAAGTCCCGGCCAATTAGGGGATAGGGGCATTGAGGCATTACCAGGAAGGAGTGTGTAACTGTGTCTTGTGCTAAATCTGTTATTCTGGCCGTTGTCCATGGGTGTGCTTGGGTCTGGCCTGTAGCCCCTGTAATTAAAATCTTTCCTTTTGTCAGTGCACCTGTAGTCTTTTCCAAAACCAAGAAGGTGGCCCCTATGTTCACCAAGAAATTTACTGGTTGTCCCCCTTTTTGGAGAGTTAGCCTGGGATCCTGGGGGCCAAGTCACACAGAGCTTTGACAACTTCATTCAGTTTCTTCAAGCATTATTGTTTCTTGCTTGGGTTTTTATAGGTGAGGATGAGGCCCATCCTCTCGAGTGGTGGGTCGTCCAACTCTCCTGGGGTTTTCAAGCCACTGATTTTTCCAATGTCCTTCTTTTATGCAGTAGGCACACTGATCCTTCCCCAGGCCTTGGCGGTGCCCACAGGTCACTCTCTCCATGAGTGGGCCCTGTTCTCCTTTTCCTGAGCCTCTGGGGTCTCTCATGAAAATTACTAGTATTTTAGCTAGTTTCTTTGTCTCTGTCATGGTAGGGTCATCTCTGTTGTTAAACACCCACTGAGTCACTTTTACCAAATCACTAAGATTTTCCCCTTCAAACGCTTCCCACTTCTTTTTCATATCTGAGGCAGACTGAGTACTAAAGGCAATACTTATTGCCCGCCTATTCTCGGGGGTCTCCAAGTCAATAGGGGTACAAATTCCGTAGGCTTCCATCAGCCACTCTAAAAAGGCAGGCGGACATTCTCTTGTAAGAGCCTGAAAATTCTCACTGACCTTAGATAAATTCATAGGTTTCCTAGCTCTCCCGCAGAGGCCCTGCAAGAGCAACTGGTGATACTTGCTTAAGCCCTCCTGGCCTTGCTAGGAGTTTGGATCCCACATTGTTTGTGCAGTGGCAAAAAGAGTTTCTCTCAAGTGGGGAATGCCCGCTGGCTAACCATCAGGTCCATTGACTGTCTTCTGGGCCCCTCCTGGAAGGGCTCCCATTCCTCTCACATGAACAGCACCTGGAGAAGTTGCTGGCAATCATCTCAGGTGGGCTGATGAGTATGGAAAACCATATCTAGCACAGAAATCAGACCATTTGTTTTGTCAGAAAAAGGGATTTTATTGGTTCCAATTATACAAATCACTGGAACAAAAGGGAACATATACCCAAAAAGGGACTCGGGGGTCCTCCCCAGGCGTTGGGGCTGCTTACCTTAAGGTGAGAATGGCTGCTGCCGAGTGATCCTTCTCGGGGGGTTGAGAAGACATGCCAGCCCTAGTGTGTGTGTGTATGTGGGGGGGGCTCAAAAAGGGGTTGTCAGTATTCCTCTCTCTCCGGCCCCTTAAAACCTGATAGGGTGGCAGCGGTACCAAGAATCGGAAGCCAGCTCTCCCACTCCCAGAGTCCTCTTCCAAAATGGGATAAATCTGACAGGGTGTGAAAGGGGGAAGGGAGGGGAGGGACAGCCTCCACCTTGTTGGGTTTAGGAAGTTGGACTGGTTGTTTTTCCGGTCCTGCCGTGTTTCCTGGAATCTTTGAAACAAGAACCCTTTCTGTTGGGGGAGGAAGTAAGTCTTTTATATATGCTGGCTTATTAGAGGCAATGTCAATCCACACATTAATATAAGGGATCAGATCAGATGTCCTGATTCCCCATAAGCAAAACTATGAACTCTGCGTAATAGGGAAAGGAAAAATGAGTCTTGTGGAGGCCAATGAGGGACTCCTCCTGCCCAATAACCTTTAAACAAATCAGGAAGTCTCCAGGCTTTAGGGTTGAAACCACATGCTCTTCATGAGCCCCTAGAGCAGGGGTCCTCAAACTACAGCCTGCGGGCCACATGCAGATCACCCGGGACAGTGATCCTGTCCACCGGGTGTTTGTGCCCCATTTGTTTTTCACTTCAAAATAAGATATGTGCAGTGTGCATAGGAATTTGTTCATAGATTTTTTTTAAAACTATAGTCCGGCCCTCCAACGGGTCTGAGGAACAGTGAACTGGTCCCTGTTTAAAGAGTTTGAGGGCCTCTGGCCTAGGGAAATCAGAAATGCCCTAGTTCTGGGGATAGCACTCCTAGAAAGGAGGTCTTCTTTCTAAACAGACTCAGAGAGTGGCACTCGGATTTCGGTGCACCTCAAAATGTTGTAGCTACTGTCCATTCCCAGAAAGAAAACAACTCAGACCAGTGGCAAGTTCAACAGAAAAAGTTTTGTTTCCTGCACAGGGACTGTCAGCCCTCTTGAGAGGAGACTGAGCAGCCCCCAGTCTAATTTTCCAAAGGCTTTTATACTTTTTCAATGTGCAGGTGTGCAAGCAGGTAGAGTATGGAAGTGGGGTATTGCGGTTAGCCATTCTTAGTTGAACAAAAACTACTCTTGTTCTCAAAAGCCTTTTGAGCATCCATTTCCTTCGGGACATTCCCTTGGGCTGTCTGCACAGCCTACCTCCCCAATATCAGCTAGTTCATTTACAGTTCATAGCTACTTTATTTATCTTTCATGGTAGCTTCTGTCAGCTCAAAATGGATTCACTCTTGTCAAGGCTGTTTAAGTTTTCCCAGAGATCCTACCTAGCCGCCATAGTGGCCGTGGGGAAACAGGGCCTGTGACCCTGGCCAAGATGGTGCCCACCACTCCAAACATGTGGAAGGGTGCTGCCTAGGGAGCTGGTTGATTACACGTAGGAGTCAGTCCTGCCTTGTCCCAGGAGTCATATGTTTCTCTTTCCCCCTCCATTCCCTTTGCCTTTCTCCTGGTTTATAAAATAAGCTACTTTAAAAGCCCTATAACGCCGAGGACAACATTTTCTTAACATTTAATTAAAATGAATCTGGTACCAAAATTATAAATCATAAATGTGATAATTTGGTTATATTTCAAAGTCATTGAAAATTTTATACTTTTAAAATATATTTTGGTTGTCATATATATTGATAACTATGAAAGTTAAGAATAAAAACAAAAAAGTTATTTCCTGAATTGAAAACTTCAGGCGTTGTAGGGTTAATGTTCTACCAGTGTAGATTTGTTCCTTGTTACTGGCTGGGTTTCCGTTGCCCAGGATTAGGCTAATGGCATTCAGAAGCCTAGCCTGAGTAACTGTTAGCTTCAAGGCTTTCAGTGATGCTGCTTCAGGCACTTTTGTGAGTAGCTCTTAACACAGCTCAGTTGCCATGAGGTTCCAGGCAGAAATTCCAGTTTTCCTAAAGGTTCCCTGAGCTGCCAGATGTTTCTTCCCTTCAGAGATTTGAGAGTCTGCTCCTGACAGCAGGCATCTTGGAAGGCCGTGGGGCCATACCAAGCAGTGGTCCTCCTAGTTTGTTGTCTAGAAAATGGTTGGACCTAAAGTCGCGCAGAGAGACTGCTTTTGACCCTTTCACTAGTGTGGGGGCACCTGTTGGAGGCATCAGTTTAATAACACACCAGGGATGTGCTCTCAAGCGGGGTTATTTACCTTGAGGCAGCAAGCTCTCAATAGGCTCCTTGTTTTTTGCTTTCTAGATGGGACTTAGCAGCTTGATACTTAGGAATTGCCCCCTTGCATGAATCCTGTCCAATTGGGATAGATTTGATACAGAGAGTCTGGACAAACAAAATCTGATACACTTTGCAACTCTATTTGGCCACAGTATCTTTTTGAGAAAGGAGAATGGTGGCCAGAGAATGGTACACTTTCCCTTCCAACCCTGATTCAGCTGCAACAGTTCTATAGAGTGATGGGAAAGTGGGCAGAGATGCCATAAGTTAGAGCATTTCTCCTTTTGAGGAGCAGTAGACACCTTCATCCCCAGTGCACCCAGGACTCCCTAAGGCAGGCGTCCTCATACTGTGGCCTGTGGCCCCATGCGGCCTGACGAGGATATTTATCCCGTCCTCAGGGTGTGTTTGCTGCCACTGCCTGTCCTGCTTAGCAGCCAATTCATGCAGTGTGCATAGGAATTTGTTCATAGGTTTCTTAAAAACTATAGTCTGACCCTCCAAGGATCTGAGGGACAGAGAGCTGGCCCCCTGTGTAAACAGTTTGAGGACCCCTGCTAAAGTGATCCTGGGCTTAGGGCTTATAATTCTCCCATCCCTGAAATACCCCTGAACATTCTACCCATATTAGAGGCACGAGGGGAATTTGGTCCCCGGGTAATTTACAAGCCTTTTATTCAAATTGAACCCAAGAAAATTAAAACTGACTGAGGCAGTTACTCTACTTTTGATCACTATTGACTCCCCCTGTAGTACCCCAATAATACCACTTAGCCGTATAACTCTGAGCATGATATTTCCATAACATTTAAAGAAATGCATATATTAATATATATAGATATAAACTATGAACTTAAAGAATAAAAATAAAAAAGATTTCCCCCCAATTAAAAAATTTAGCCGTTATAGGGTTAAAAAGGATGGGTCTTATCAGTGGGTGCAAGACCTTAGGATCATAAATGAAGCAGTGATCCCACTGCACCTAGTAGTGCCCAAATCCTGTACCCTCCTAGGGAAATTGTTAATGCTTTTATCCCCGTTCCTGTACTTACAGTGAACAAACACTCATGCCTGATAATCCTAAGATTATTTATTTCCTGTGACACTCACCTAACTTGAAGGGCACTACCTCTTCAGAATCTTAGTCCTGTCTCAGTTAAACTGTTCACCCTTTTGTCTTTTTGTTTATTTTTCCAGACATTCTCAGGTTACCAAGGCCTCTGAACTAAGTGTACCAGCTGCAGGACCACAATTTCCTGTACAACCTTAACCTTATCCATTCTGGGACCTGAATGGACAATCCCTTCTGACAGAGTAGGAAGGGTATGGACCCAAAGCCCCACTTTGCCCCTTTTGCCAGCAGGAACTAGCTAGAGCTGTTGTCGCCCAGTACCCCAAAATTTGGGTCCATATCTCTTCAGGAGGTAAATGTTAGGTAGCTAGCATAGGGACTGGAGTGTCCATTATGCATGCCCAGAGGGCCAAGGTAATGGCCCAAGTAGGAGTGGTACACTGTATGTGCTCAGAGGTTCAGGTTTCCGGCCAGGAAGAGGAGGTACACCTCGGTCGGTGCTGCAAATTGCTTGACCCACCTAAGCCAAGTAAATTCAATTCATTCTTGGGGTCGACCAGGGTTTCCCACCAATCCTCCCTAACTCTCATAAAACTCACTTGGATCAAAATCAGGCTTCCGCGTGTATTCTTTCTCATGCAGAGCCAAGGACCGAGGTATATCTGTCCCCAGAGAGATCTGACAAACCCAGGAAGGTTCTTTGGGGGCAGCAAGACAGGACATGAGTGGCTGGTGGATACTGTTCAGATGCATGGCTTTCTATTTGGAAGGGTCTAATCCAGCCTGAGATGATCCTTGCATGAGCCCTCTGCCCAGATCTATTTTTTTTAAATCGTTTTATTAGGGACTCATACTACTCTAACCACATTCCATGCATACATGTGTGTAAAGCACATTTGTACATTCATTGCCCTCATTCAATAAATATCCACTCTCCACCCAAGCCCTTGGTCTCAGCTCCTCATTCCCCCCCTCCACCATGTGAGCTACCCCTCGCTCATCAATCCTTGGTAACTCACTAATTATTTTGTCATATCTTGCACTGTCCAATGTTCCCCTTCAACCACTTTTCTGTTGAATTAGAATGTAGATCCTTGTAATCAGTTCCCCATTTCCAACCTACCCTCCCTCCACCCTCCCAGTGTCTCCACTCATAATACTGGTCCTAAAGGACTCATCCACCCTGGATTCCCTGTGTTTCCATTTCCTATCTGTACCAGTGTACATTCTCTGGTCAGCCAGATTTGTAAGGTAGAATTGGGATCATGATAGTGAGGATAGAGAAAGCATTTAGGAACTAGAAGAAAGTTGTGTTTCATCGTTGCTAACTCGTATCCTGTCTTGGCTTATCTCCTCTCTGAGACCCTTCTGTAAGGTATTGTGCAGTGGACTGCAAATGGGTTTGGGGTCTCTACCCAGCACTCTCCTCACATTCACAACGAGAAGATTTTTTGTTCTGATGATGCGTGACACCTGATCCCTTTGAAACCTCGTGATCGCATAGGCTGGTGTGCTTATTCCATGTGAGCTTTGTTGCTTTGAGCTAGATGGCCGCTTGTTTACCTTCAAGCTTTAAGACCTCAGAAGCTATATCTTTTGACAGCTGGGCACCATCAGCTTTCTTCACCACATTTGCTTATGCACCCGCTTTGTCTTCAGCAAACCTGTGGGGAAGGTGAGCATCATAGAATGCCAATTTAGTAGAACTAAGTATTCTTGCAATGAGGGAGTACTTGAGTGGAGGCCCAAAGTTCATGTACTACCTTAATATGAAACTTATAATTATATGGACGTAGGTCTATTTCCCCATGCTTACATATAAATATATTTACGTATGTACATGCCTTTTTTTAGACCTCTATAACTGTCCCTTTCTTCCTAGCTTGCTCTTCTATTCCCTTTCATTTTCCTCTTGTGCCCTCAGCCATGCTCAGTCTTCATTTGAGTGTCAGTAATTCCTCTTAGTTCCATTATCCTTGATCACGCCCTACACCAACCCTCCTATATCACCCTCACCATGGATTTGCATCACTTGTTCCCTTGTCTCTGGGATTCTTAACACAGCTCCCTTTACTCCCACGTCCCCCTGGAAGTGTTGGTCCCGTTTTTTTCTCCTCCAGATTGTTCATCCAGCCTATCTTATTTAGATAGACCTGTAGAGGTAATAACATGCTCAACACCAACACAAGCACCAAAAGAAACAAAACAATAAAAATCCAATGACAATAAACGAAAACAAAACTCAACAAGAAAGAAAAGTTCATAGTTCAAGGACTGTGTGTTGGCCTTTAAGAGTGTTTTCTAGTCCAGTCTGTTGGGGCACCAAGTCCTGGCCCAAAGTCCACCTTTGGCATTCCCTGGGGACTTTGCTGCTCCGTTTCCTTGCTCCTCTGCACCCCCCTTAGTGTTATGCCTCGGTGTGGTGGGATAAGTTCGGGTGCAATTCCCACACTGTGCCTCCAATGTTGTCACCTCTAGGGCTATGGGTCTTTGAGGGGTGTCGTGTCTCATCGAGGGGCTGGCCATGTGGTCTTCGATGTGGACTGCCTTCTCTGAGTGGGACATCATCCTCAAGGTCTAGTGGGCCAGGATGTGCTCCACTCTCCCCTCCTCCCTCTTCTTCTGCTCCGTGTGCTCTGATCAGATATGTGCCTCTCCGGGAGCTTCAGATTCAGTTGCATCCTCTGAAATAAAATCTTTGGGGGGGCGTGCGGGGAGGGGGCGTCTGCTCAGATCTTTGAGGGTCCAGGAAAGAGTGACTGCTTGGCTGGGTACAGGAATTTGTCGCTCAGAGCTATGGCTCCGACACTGGTTGTGAATATGGCTTTGTTGATAACCAGTGTGTGCCTCTGGGTCTGCACCTGTGTCTTTTTGAGTGAGTTTTCTCATCTGGAAAGTAAATGTACTCCATTGCCCAGACTCCGTTGTCAAAAAGTTATCGAGAGGGGCTAACCAGAGACTGTTTCAAATAGTGCGTACCTCCTAGCCACATTCTAGAACTGGAGGTAGCGATTCTGAGTCCAGGATAGAGATAGTGTTCAGCAGGTGACATACGTGGCTCCATATTGAAACAGGAAGCCCACTGTCGAGATGTTGTCCTTCCGTTGATGGCCACCAGCCACCTAATCTTCTCCTGCTATAACTGCTTCACTGGCTCAGCAGCTGAACCAGGAGCCAGTGCCATCAAAATCATGTTGCTAACTGGTACAAAGGGCAAATAGATATTTTTTATCTTGATGTCTTGGGAAGCCCACCTAACCTCCATGCAAACATTCTGGTGTGAGTAATTTTTGGAAGCAATCATATGCTGACAGTAATTCAAATCTTTCCTTTTGACATTGTGCCCATATTCTTTTCTGAACCTGAGAAGGTGTCCAGTGTGTCCACCAAGAAATTTACTGGCTGGCCTCCTACTTGGAGAGTTAGCCTGGGATCCTGGGGACCAAGAGACACAGAGCCCTGACACCTTCATTCAGCTTCTTCAAGCATTATTGTTGCTTGCTTGGGTTTTTCTAGGTCAGGATGAGGCCCGTCCTCTCTAGTTGAGGGTCGTCCGCCTCTCCAGGGGTTTTCAAGCCACTGATTTTTCCAATGTCCTTCTTTTCTGCAGTAGGCACATTGACCCTTCCCCAGGCCTTGGCGGTGCCCACAGGTCACTCTCTCCGTGAGTGGGCCCTGATCTTTTCCTGAGCCTCTGGGGTCTCTCATGGCAACTTCTAGTATTTTAGCTAGATTCTATGTCTCTGTCGTGGTTGGGTCATCTCTGTTCTTATTAGCCACTGAGCCACTTCTACCAAATCACTAAGATTTTCCCCTTCAAAACCTTCCCACTTCTTTTTCATGTCTGAGGCAGACTGAGTACTAAAGGCAATACTTATTGCCCGCCTGTTCTCGGGGGCCTCCAGGTCAATAGGGGTACGAATTCCATAGGCTTCCATCAGCCACTCTAAAAAGGCAGGTGGACATTCTCTTGTAAGAGCCTGAAAATTCTCACTGACCTTAGATAAATTCATAGGTTTCCTAGTTCTCCCGTGGAGGCCCTGCAAGAGCAACTGGTGATACTTGCTTAAGCCCTCCTGGCCTTGCTAGGAGTTTGGATCCCACATTGTTTGTGCAGTGGCAAAAATAATTTCTCTCAAGGGGGGAGTGCCCGCTGGCTGACCATCAGGTCCATTGACTGTCTTCTGGGCCTCTCTCTGGAAGGGCTCCCGTTCCTCTTTTGTGAACAGCACCTGGAGAAGTTGTTGGCAATCAGTCCCAGGTTGGCTGATGAGTATGGAAACCTGTTTCTAGCAAAGAAACCAGACCTTGTGGTTTGTCAGAAAAAGGGATTTTATTGTTTCCAATTATACAAATCCCTGGAATAAAAGGGGATGATCTAAACCCAAAAAGGGTGTTGGGGCTGCTTGCCTTAAGGGGAGAATTGCTACTGCCAAGTCATCCTTTTCGTGGGTGCTAAGACATGCCAGCCCTAGTGTATGTTGTGGGGTTGGGGGGACTCAAAAATGGGTTGTGAGTCTTTTTCTCTCTCTCCGGCCCCCGGGAACCTGTCAGGTGGCAGCGGTACCAAAGGGTCGGAAGTCAGCTCCCCACTCCCAGAGACCTCCTGCAAAATGGGATAAAGCCGATGGTTAGGGGATGGGCAGGGCTGGAGGAGGGATGGCCTCCATCTTGGTGGTTTTAGGAACTTGGAGCGGTTGTTTTTCTGGTCCTGCCATGTTTCCTGAAATCTTGGAAACAGGAACCCTTTCTGTTGGGGGAGGGAGTAAGTTTCTATATGTGCTGGCTTATTAGTGGAAATGTCAATCCACACATGAATTTAAGGGATCAGATTGGGATGTCCTGGTTCCCCATAAACATAACTATGAACTCTGAGTAACAGGGGAAGGAAAACAAGTCTTGCGTGGGTCAATCAGGGACTCCTTCTTCCCAATCACCTTTAAACAAATTGCGGAGTCTCCAAGCTTTTGGGTTGAAACCACATCCTCTTCATGAGCGCCTAGAGCAGTCAGGGATCCACAAAATACAGCCTGTCGGCCACATGCAGACAGCCAAGGCCACTGATCCTGTCTGCTGCATCTTTGTGCCCCATTTTTTTTAACTTCAAAATAAGATGTGCAGTGTGCATAAGAATTAGTTCATAGGTTTTTAAAAAACTATAGTCTGGCCCTCCAATGGTCTGAGGGACAGTGAACTATCCCCCTGTGTAAACAGGTTGAGGAAACCTGCCCTAAGGGATCCTGGACTTAGGGGTTACTAATCTCCCAGCCCTGAAACACCCCTGAACATTCCACCCGTAGTAGGAGGCACCAGGGTAATTTGGTGCCCGGGCAATTTACAAGCCTTTTACTCCAATTGAACCCAAGCAAATTAAAAATGACTTAGGCAGTTACTCTACTTTTGATCCCTGTTGACTCCCCCTGTAGTACCCATTATTGCCATTTAACTCTATAACACCGAACATGATGTTTTCATAACACTAAAATGTATATATTAATATAGATATATTGATAACTATGAAAGTAAAGAACAAAAAAAATTCCCCCAAATTAAAATTGAAGCGTTATAGGGTTAAAAAGAAGATGGGTCTTATCAGCGGGTCCAAGACCTTAGGATCATAAATGAAGCAGTGATCCCACTGCACCTAGTAGTGCTAAAACCCTGTGCCCTCCTAGGGGAAATTGTGAATGCTTTTATCCCTGTTCCTGTACTTACAGTGAACAAACACACATGCCTGACAATCCTAAGATTTTTTTTTTATTTCCTGTTCACTCACCTAACTTCAAGGGCGGCACTTCCACCTCACAAGCTTAGCCTTGTGTTAGTCAAACATTTCACCCTTTTCACTGTTTGTTTTTCCAGAAGTTCTCAGGTTACCAAGGCCACTGAACCAAGTGTGCCAGCTCCACGACTATCATCTCCTGGACCACCTCAACCTTATCCATCCTGGATAAATTTGCCCTGAATGGACAACCCCTCCCAGCAGTGTAGGAAGGGTATGGACCCAAAGCCTCACTTCGCCCCATTTGCCAGCAGGAAGTAGCTAGAGAAGTCGTCGCCCAGTACCCCAAAGATTTGGGTCCATATCTCTTCAGGGGCTAAATGTTAGGTAGCTAGCCTAGGGACTGGGGCATCCATTATGCATGCCCAAGGGCCAAGCTAAGAGCTCACGTAGGAGTGGCACCCTGAGCATGCCCAGAGGTTCAGGTTTCTGGCCAGGAAGGGGAGGTACACCTGGGTGAGTGCTGTACCTGAATTGACCCACCTAGGCCAAGTAAATTCAGTTCAGCCACTGGGGTCAACCAGGGTTACCCACCATGTCTCCCTAACTCTCTGAAAACTCACTTGGATCACAGACAAGGCTTCCACGTGCATTCTTTCTCATGGAGAGCCAAAGACCGAGGTTTGTCTCTCCCCAGAGAGATCTGACAAACCCAGGAAGGCTCTTTGGAGGTAGCAGGACTGGACATGAGTGGCTGGTGGATACTGTTCAGATGCATGGCTTTCTGCTTGGAAGGGTTTTTGTCTCATCTGACTGGAACGGAGGAGGTAGTACATCTGGATCACATAGTATCCATGTCCACAAATGAGCTGCTCATTCCACAGTCCTGGCAGTGCCTTTTGAAAACCCTCTGGTTTGGAATGTCACTCCTTGAAGATTACAGTGGGAGGGGCTGGGACCAAGGTATGCTTCCTCTTACTCCAAGTTGCCGGTTTCTGGAAGCTAATTGTATCTCTTACAGGATCAGTTAGTGGGTTTGTTGACTGCCTCAGGCTTTGTTCAACGAGGTCCTCCATCTAGGTGGTGGTGTGTGTGCATGAGCAGAGGCTTCCTTCTAATTCCTAGTGAATAGTAGAGCTCCCCTGGTGTGGACTCCATGAAAGTCATTCCCCACACAACAGGGTTACAGAGGAGGGTGGGCCCTGCAGGACAGGAGGGCCATTCCCCCTGTGGAATGGCCTCAGAGCCCCGCCTCCCTCACTGTCCAGCTGCTGGGGCTGTGGGCCCTAAGCTTCATGCCTGACTCAGGAATAGACACAGGATGATGCTACTCCAGTAGCCATTTTTACTGCTCTAATCCAGTCTGAGACCATCTTTGCATGAGCCCCTGCCCAGATATATATTTTTAGGTTTTATGATCTTTTTATTTGCCCTATTCAACTTCTGTCCCATTTCTGCCTCCCTGTTGCTATGCTCCACTGAGAGAACAACACTGGAAAGGGGAGGAGTTAACCTCCCTGGCTGTCTAATTTTGTCCAGATTTTATGCCCAAATTCTTCTTTATTTTTGAAGTTAAAAATCCCATAATCAATGAGTATCAGTATTGTAACATGAATGTTTCTAAAAATGGAGTTCCAAGTAATTTATTGGTGGTACAATACCATTTCATTAGGCATTGTGCCACCAGTCCCTGGTGTAGGATCAGGCCCCAAAATTTCCAAATGTCATATTTGTTCACTGGATAGTTCTTTCTGCTTCTTGTAAACTTGTGAAGCAGAGTACCAGAGTGTTGCTTTTTAACTGGTTTGTCTCCGTAATAATTTTTTCAATGATCACATTAATCAGAAATAATTGTAGTTATACCAAAAGTTTGTAGTGGTCATGCTCTATTTGCATACCAGTTCCTCCAGTGAATGGGAATCTTGGTGGAGCTGGCTAATCCATACCCAAAGACTGAAGACAATAGAACACCCCGTTTTCCCATCACAGAGTTCAGGTGTAGAATCTTCCTCACTGTCATTCTTTATCTGAGCAGTGTCAGTGTCGGATTATGAATTTCCTGAGGAACAACTATTGTGCAATTGTGTGCATATTGCTGAGTCACTGTCACTGTTTTCTTTTGGGTCTAAAAGCCCTTTGGGGTTAAAATGACACTTTTTTGATCCCATGATCCAAAATTTCCAGTCAGAATATTTTCCTAATGACATTAAACGGGCAAGGAGTCACTGGAGACAGCTCTGTGGATAAATCTGAGGAGCTTTACTTGGATATAATCCTCAAAGATGACACAGTACCACTCTATGTGTGTATGTCTCTTTAAAGCTTGCCCTATTGAATTTCCCTCTCTGTGTAGTCCCCCTGTGGCTATCCTCCTCTTGTGAACAACACTGGAAAGGGTAGCAGTTAACTTCCCTGGCTGTCTAAAATATCAGTAATTTTGTACCCTAATTCTTCATTTTTTGTGAAGTGAAAATATTTCTTCATCAACGAATATCAGTATTCTAACATGTGGGCTCCGGAAAACCGAGTAGCAAGTAATTTATTCCTGGTCTAAAACCTCTTTTGATTAAAATGATACTGTTTTTGATGCTTTAAGATCTCTCTGGGGGTAGAGTTACACCTCGGTCCTTGGCTCTGTAAGAGAAAGAATTCATGCCGAAGCCTGGCTCGTGATCCAAGTGAGTTTAATGGGTGTTAGAAGTTCCAGGTGTATGAGACACCCATTGGATTCTTCCCAACCATGCAGCCTGGCAGAGACTACTCAGTGTCACACAAAGATCTGTTTCCCAAGTTCTCCTCCAAAAGTCCTGTCTCAAGTTCTTTCTCATGTTCTCTTCCCCAGTTCCTCCTCTCCCCGCCTTGTTCCTGCCTTTTCAAGGATTCCAGGGAGAGGCATGGTGGACGACCCCAGATCGACCCCATTGGCTGAATTGCAATCACCTGGCCCATGTGGGCCAATAATGCCCACCCATGCCCACTGTGGGACACCTAGGCCTCCTTTGAGCATGTACAGTGCGCCGCCCTTTGTTCTCGTGCTTGGATCTCATGGGCTTGCGTCAATGGACATCCAATCCCTGCCTATCTGCCTAATATTTCCCCCTGAAGAGATATGGACCCAAATCTTTAGGGTACTGGACAACAACATCTCTAACTACTTCCTGGTGGCAAAGGGGGTGAAGTGAGGCTTTGAGTCCATAACCTTCCTACTCTATTAAAAGGGTTTTCCATTTAGAGCCCAGGATAGATAAGATCGAGTTGGGTTTAGAAGATGGAGGTCCTGTAGCTGGCACATTTGGTTAGTGGACTTAGTAACCTGAAAACTGGAAAACAAAGAAACAAACAGGTGAACAGCTTGAGACATGGGTAAGATTGTGAGGTGGCAGTGCCCTTCAAGTTAGGTTAGTGTCACAGAGTTTGGTCATTGTAAACACAGGAACAGAGGAAAGGTATTCCCTGGCCAAAAGGCTATGAGGGGTCTGAGGTAGAATCATCTGTGCAGCCCTCCTCTGACCTGGAGCGGTGATAAAATATCATCTCAAGACCGTCCGGTGGCTCACAGGAGTATTCATCTGCTCCCACGGTTTCTGTGGGGGAATCTGAGTCTCTTCCACTGTGAGGAACAACTGGAAGCTGTAGAGGGACCTGGATGAGGCCCAATGACTATGCAGGTGTGCAGCTTGGACAGCAGGTCTCGGCCTATGAGAGTAGCTGGACATTCAGGTAATAGTAGAAAACTATGAGAAAAATAGAAATTATCGCAAAAACATCTGAGAGGTTCAGTAAAATGTTTACAGGGTTTCCTGACACTTTCAGGATGGAGCAGGTGTGGGGTGCCAGAGGTCTAGAGAAGGAAATAAGGGCAGAGGCTGCTCCAGTATTAAAAGGAAGTTCACCGACCTTCCTGCCACGCTGATGCCCACACTAGGTTTCAGACCAGCAATAGTTAACATTTGCTGCTGGGCCATCCAGACTGGGCGCCTTCAATCCTCCTCCACTGTTGCCAGCTGCCAGCTGGCTTGTGGGTGCCTCCCCTCCAGGTTTTGGGCCTTAAGACAGAGGCCAGCCCAGTGGCCAGTCTGCTCGCAGTAGACGCATGGCGCCTGAGGAGGCTCGTTCTGGTCAGCGCAGTTCCTAGCCCAATAACCTGGTCGCCAGCAAATGTAGCACTTGGTACCTGGTTCAAAAGTCTGGATAACCTGGGAGGCATTCGACGGGCGTCTGCTATTGAGTGCAGCCAATACCTGGGCATGCCTAATGTCCTTTCTTTCCTCCTTTTCCCGGGCTTGAGCCTTGCTTTCTTGCTCCCTATTGTAAAAAGTTGTATTGACACAAGCCACCATCTCCTCTAGGGTAGCTCCCTCAGGCTTTTGCACTAGGTTTTGACTTTCTTGCGAATATTCTGTGTGGCCTTTGGTCTAAAAGCCTTATGGGTTAAAATGACACGTTTTTTGATGACGTGGACTAAAATATCCAGTCAGAATATTTTCCAAATGACATTAAAAGGCCAAGGAGGCACTGGAGACTGCTCAATGGATAAGTCTTAGGTGCATTGCTTGGATACAAGATTACACAGTACCAATCTAGGTGTGTATGTCTCTTGAAAACTTGCCCTATTGAATTCCATGCCCAGTCTCGCCCCACCCCACCCCCCTACCTGTGGCTATCCTCCACTGTGAGTACAACACTGGAAAATGGAGCAGTTAACCTCTCTGATTGTCTAATAATATCACTAATTTTGTACGTGAATCTTCATTTCTTGTGAAGTGAAAAATTTTCATAATGCACGGCTATCAGAATTCTAAAATGACGACTCCTAAACCGAGTTGCAAGTAATTTAATCCTGGTATAATACCATTTCTACAGGTGTTGTGCTCCCACTTCCTGAAGTAATGACCAGGCCCAGAAATTTCCAATGGTCATTTTATTCACTGGATCCCTCTTTCTGCTTCTAGAAATCTTATGAAACAGAGTATCGGATTGTTGCTCTTCGACAGGTTTCCCCTGTAATCATTTTTTGATAACCTCCTCAGTCAGAAATAATTTTAGGTACGCCAAAACGTTCCTGTGTTCAACGTCTACCTACATAAAAGGTGCTCCGGTCTATGGGAATCTTGGTGGAGCTGGCCCATCCATAACCAAAGACAATAGAGCACCACATTTGCCCATCGCAGAGCTAAAGTGCGGAATCTTCCTCACTGTCCTCCTTTCTCTGAGCAGTGTGTGTGTCGGATTAGAAATTACCCAAGGAACCTCTATCGTGCAATTCTGTGCATAATGCTGAGTCACTGTCGCTGTTAATTTCTCTGGTCTAAAACCCCTTTTGGGTTAAAATGACACTTTTTTTGATGCCATGGACCAAAATTTACAGTCAGGAGATTTTCCCAATGTCATAAAAGGGCAAGCAGGCACTGGGACTTCTCTATGGATAAATCTGAGGTGCTTTGCTTGTATGCAATATAATCTTCAAAGATGACACATTTCCATTTTATGTGTATATGTCTCTTTAAAGTTTCCCTATTGAATTCCCAGCCCAGTCTCACCCGCCCCCCAGTGCTATCCTCTACTTGGAGAACAACACTGGATAGGGGAGCAGTTACCCTCACTGGTTGTCTAATAATATCACTAATTTTGTACCCAAATTCTTCATTATTTGTGAAGTAAAAAATTTCATAATCAACTGATATCAGAATTCTAAAATGGCGGCTCCTGAAAACCGTGTTGCAAGTAATTTATTCCTAGTTCAATACCATTTCTACAGGCATTGCACCCCCACTCCCTTAAGTAATGATCAGGCCCAGAAATTTCAAAGGTCATTTTGTTCACTGGATCCCTCTTTCTACTTTTAGAAATCTTATGAAAGAGTATCGGATTGTTGCTCTTAGGCTGGTTCTTTCCCATAATCATTTTTTGAATGACCTCATCGGTGAGAAATAATTGTAGGTACACCAAAGTTTTCTTGTGTTCAACGTCTACATACATAACACGAGCTCCAGTAAATGGGAATCTTGGTTGAGAAGGCCCATCCATACCCGAAGACAATAGAGCACCACGGTTGCCCATCGCAGAGCTCAGGTTCGGAACCTTCCTCACTGTCATCCTTTCTCTGACTGCTGTCAGTGTCGGATTAGGAATTTCCCGAGGATCTATAACACAATTCTGTTCATAATGCTAAGTCACTCTCGCTGTTTTTTCTCTAGTCTAAAACCCCTTTTGGGTTAAATCTACACTCTTTTGATGCCATGGACTAAAATTTCCAATAAGATTTTCCCAGTGTCATTAAAGGGCAATCAGGCACTGGAGACTGCTCCATGGATAAATCTGAGGTGCTTTGCTTGGATACAATATAATCCTCAAAGATTACACAGTAAAACTCTATGCGTGTATGTCTCTTTAAAATGTGCCCTATTGAATATCCCGCCCACTCTTGCCCCCCTGTGACTATCCTTCAATGGGAGAACAACACTGGAAAGGGGAGTATTTAACCGCCTTGACTGTCTAATAATATCACTAATTTTGTACCCAAATTCCTACTTATTTGTGAACTGAAAATATTTCATAATCAATGAATATCAGGATTCTAATATGACGGCTCTCAAAAACCGAGTTTGAAGTAATTTATTCCTGGTACAATACCATTTCTGCAGGCATTGCGCCCCCACTCCCTGAAGTAATGATCAGGCCCAGAAGTTTCAGAGATCATTTTGTTCACTGGATCCATTTTTCTACTTTTAGAAATCTTATGAAACAGAGTATCGGATTGTTGCTCTTCGACTGGTTCCTCCCTGTAATCATTTAAAAAAAATAATTGTTTTAATTTTTGGAAGATATTAAATAAAAGAAAACACCATGGCTTGGATCAGGTGCACCTTAGTCCTCAGAGTGACTTCCCTGCTCTTCAGCAGTTTTTCTTCTTTTTTTTACATTTTATTAGGGACTCATACAACTCTTACCACAATCCATACATATACATACATCAATTGTATAAAGCACATCCATACATTCCCTGCCCCAATCATTCTCAAAGCATTTGCTCTCGACTAAAGCCCCTTGCATCAGGTGCTCTTTTTTTATCTCCCCTCCCTCCCCATTCCCCCCTCCCTCATGTGCCCTTGGTAATTTATACATCGTTATTTTGTCATATCTTGCCCTATCCGGAGTCTCCCTTCCCCCCTTCTCTGCTGTCCCTCTCCCAGGGAAGAGGTCACATGTGGATCCTTGTTATCAGTTCCCCCTTTCCAACCTACTCACCCTCCACTCTCCCAGCATCGTCCCTCACACCTTTGGTCCTGAAGGTAACATCCACCCTGGATTCCCTGTACCTCCAGCCCTCATATGTACCAGTGTAAAACCTCTGCCCTATCCAGCCCTGCAAGGTAGAATTCGGATCATGGTAGTTGGGGGGAGGAAGCATCCAGGATCTGGGGGAAAGTTGTGTTCTTCATCGGTACTACCTCGCACCCTAATTAACTCATCTCCTCTCCTAAACCCCTCTATGAGGGGATCTCCATTGGCCGACACTTGGGCCTTGGGTCTCCACTCTGCACTTCCCCCTTCATTTAATATATATATATATATATATATATATATATATATATATATATATATATATATATATATATATATATATATATATATATATACACATATACACATACACATACTTACACACACTTATATCTTTTTTTTTTTTTTGCATGATGCCTTATACATGGACCCTTGGCACCTCGTGATCGCACTGGTCGGTGTGCTTCTTCCATGTGGGCTTTTTAGCTTCTGAGCTAGATGGCTGCTTGTTCACCTTCAAGCTTTTAAGACCCCAGACACTATCTCTTTTGATAGCCGGGCACCATCAGCTTTCTTCACCACATTTGTGCTTATGCACCCATTTGTCTCCAGCGATCCTATCATGGAGGTGTGTAGTCAATGATATGATATGATATGATATGATAGTCAATGATATGATATGATATGATATGATATGATATGATATGTTCTTTGATGCCTGGAAACTGATCCCTTCGGGACCACTCGATCACACAGGCTGGTGTGTTCTTCCATGTGGACTTTGTTGCTTCTGAGCTAGATGTCCGCTTGTTTATCTTCAAGCCTTTAAGACCCCAGTCACTATCTCTTTTGATAACCGGGCACCGTCAGCTTTCTTCACCACATTTACTTGTTTATCCACATTGGCTCCAGCCATTGTGTCGGGAGAGTGAGCATCATAGAGTTCCAATTTAATAAAAGAAGGTATTCATACATTGAGGGAGTGTTTGAGTAGAGGCCCAAGGTCCTTCCGCCACCTTAATACTTGACCTATAAATATAGACACATAGATCTATTTCCCCATCCTCCTATATATATTTGCATGTACATGTCTTTGTCTAGACCTCCATGAATGCCCTTTGACCCTTGCTCTTTCCTCCATCTCCCTTGACTTTCCTCCTGCCCTACTACCATGCTTCGTCGCCACCTGGGCTAGAGTATACCTCTTCTCTAAGCAACCTTACCCTTGATCATTTCCCACCAGGCCTGCCACTCCCCCTTCTCTACCATTTGGGGTCCCATGTTTTTCCCTTGTCCCTGTGTTTGTTAACACCACTTCCTTACCCCCCCTTACCCCCCCACCCCAGGTACCCCCGGAACTGTCCGTCCCGTTGTTATTCCTCCAGATAGTTCATCCAGCCTGTCCTATTCAGACAGACCTGTGGAGACACTAACATGCACGAAAACAAGACAGAAGAAAACAAAGCAACAGTATACAACCAGACAACAAAACAACAAAAATAAACCACTGACAAAGAACAGAACAAAACAGTTCACAAGAGAAAAGCTTGTAGTAAGTTCAGGGATTATTTGCTGACCCTTAGGAGCGTTTTCCAATCCAGTCTGTTGGGGAACCACGCCCTGGCCCCAAAGTCCACTTCCAGCATTCCCTGGGAACCTTGCCACTTCATTCCCTTTCTGTTCCGCTGCACTCCCCCAGTGATTTGTCTCGGTGTGGTGGGATCAGGTCAGGTGCAATTCCCACGCTGTGTCTCCGGTGCAGTCCCCTGTATCGCCCTTAGTCACTGATTGGCATCATTTCTCATAGTGGGGACAGCCATGTTGTTCTCTCTGTGGACTGGCTGCTTTACTCAGGAACATCATCATCACGGCCTAGTGGGCCAGGCTGTGCTCCACTCTCTCCTCCTGCCCCTTCATCATCTCCCGTGTGCTCTGATCAGATATGTTCATCTCCCGGAGCTGCAGAGTCAATGTCGTCCTTTGGAACAAATTCTTTTCGGGGGAGGGGCAGGAATCCACTTAATTTATGGTGCTGGGGCCAGCGTCCCAGACCTCTCCACTGGTTCCCTACTCCACGCCGCAATATTGCATTCACACCTTGCGACACTGGGTTGAAGTCTGGTCCCACTTTCCCAGTGGAGATATAAACAATACCCTCCCCTTGGGTGGATTAATGCCCCATGACCCCACTACCCTTTTCTTACTTGAATTCATCCTTTTGTTTTCCTTTCCCCACCTCCTCCACCACTGTCTACCATGTACATCCCTGGTTTTGGTCTATTCTCTTCCATACTACAAAGTCTTCACCCCTAAAATGTTTGTATACAGTAGCTTTTTTCCCTATGCCACTTTTGCTTTAAATTTTTTTTTAATTCTTACCTCAGCGGGCTCTTGTTGTACTTGTCCTTTTGTGCCTGACTTACCTTGCTTAGCATGATTTCCTCCAGTTCTTCCCATGCCGCTATGTGCCTCATACGTTCATCACTGCTTTTTAGTGATGCGTAGTACTCCATTGTATGTATATACCACAGTTTTTTAATCCAATCGTCAGTTGATGGAAATTTGGGTTGCTTCCAACTCTTTGCAATTGTGAACTGTGCTGCAATGAACACTGGAGCATAGATGTCTGGTCTTGGTTTGTTTCTTGCCTCTTCTGGGTATATGCCCAGTAGGGGGATTGCTGGATCATATGGTAACTCTATTTCCATCTGTTTTAGGTATCGCCAGATTGATTTCCATAGTGGCTGTACGTACTTACAGTCCCACAAGCAGTGGATGAGAGTTCCTGTCTCCCCACAGCCCCTCCAACACTTGTTGCTTTCTGATTTTTTGAATTGGGCTACCTTTGAGGATGTCAGGTGGTACCTCATTGTTGTTTTAATTAGCATTTCTCTTATGGCTAAAGATCGGGAACATTTTCTCATATGTATGTTGGCCATTCGGATTTCTGTGCCTGTGAAACTTTTGCTCAAGTCCTTTGCCCACCTTTCAAGTGGGCTATTGGTTTTTTTCTTTTTGGAAGCTAGCAGAGTATTGTAGATTTTAGTAATAAGGCCTTTGTCTGATGTGTCATTGCTAAAGATGTTTTCCAAGTCTGTGGACTCTCTTATTACTCTCTTAGTGAATTCTTTAGATGTACACAAGTGTTTTATCTTCAGTATACCCCATTTGTCGATTTGTGCCTCCTATGTGTTTGTGTCCTTCCCTATGTCTGATAGCCTGTGTATTCCCTGAGCCAAAGTTCTCAAGTTGGTCCCAATTCCCTCATTGATGGCCCTAATAGTTTGGGGTTTAACTTCAAGGTCTGTGATCCACCTTGAGTTTATTCTTGTGCATGGACTGAGATAAGGGTCTTGCTTCATTTTTCTGCATGTTGATATCCATTTTTCCCAGCACCACTTGTTGAAGAGGGCATCTGCTTTCCATTTGATATTTTTGGGGCCCTTGTCAAAGATCAGCTGTGTGTATGCTGATGCTTTTATTTCAGGGTTTTCAGTTCTTTTCCATTGGTCTGAGTATCTGTCATTGTACCAATACCATGGAGTTTTGAGAACTGTGGCTGCATAGTATGTGCCAAAGTCAGGTAAAGCAAGCCCTCCCATGGTGTCCTTCTTCTTGAGGAGTTCTCTGCTAATTCTAGGCTTCTTCCCTCTCCATATGAAGTTGGTAATGAGTTTTTCCATTTCTTTGAAGAAAGATGATGGTAATTGTATCGGGATTGCATTAAACTTATATAGTGCTTTTGGCAGAACTGACGTCTTAACTATATTAAGTCTCCCAATCCAAGGGCATGGAATATTCTTCCATATGTTGAAGTCGCTCTTGGTTTCTTGCAATCGTGTTCTATAGTTTTCCCTATATAGATCTTTTGATTTTTCAATCAGGTGTATCCCTAGATATTTCAGTTTGTGTTTGGCTATTGTGAAGGGTACCACCTTTTTGATCTCTTCTTCTGTGGTCTTATCTGATGTGTATAACAGTCCGATGGACTTCTGTTTGTTGATCTTGTATCCTGCCACTCTGCCAAACTCCTCTATTGCTCCCAGTACTCCCCTTGTGGAACTTTTGGGATTTTCCATATATAAAATCATATCATCTGCAAATAATGATAGTTTCACCTCTTCCTTCCCCAGACGAATACCTTTGATGTCACTTCTTTGCCTTATGCTGTTAGCTAAAACCTCCAGCACGATATTAAATAGGAGTGGAGACAAGGGGCATCCTTGTCTGGTCCCCTTTTTCAGTGGAATTGTATTAGTCTTTTCTCCATTGACTACGACTTTGGCTGTTGGTTTTTCATATATAGCTTGTATTGTCTTGAGGAACTTTCCTTCCATTCCTATCTTCACTAGTGTCTTAAACAGGAATTGGTGTTGGATGTTGTCGAATGCTTTTTCTGCATCTATTGATATTATCATGTGATTCTTACACTTTTTCATGTCAATGTGACGAATAATACTAATGGTCTTTCATATGTTGAACCATCCCTGCATCCCTGGTATGAATCCCACTTGGTCATGGTGAATTATTTGTTTTATATACTTTTGTATTCTGTTGGCTAGTATTTTGTTAAGGATTTTTGCATCAATGTTCATTAGGGATATCGGTCTGTAGTTCTCGATTCTTGTGGGATCCTTGCCCGGTTTGGGTATCAGAGTTATACTAGCTTCATTGAAGGAGTTTGCCATCTTTTTCTATGTTCTGGAAAAGTTTGTGTAGGATTGGTATTAGTTCTTCCCTGAATGCTTGATAGAATTCTCCAGTGTAGCCATCTGGTCCAGGGGATTTTTTTGTTGGTAATCCCTTGATAACCTTTTCTATTTCTTCTATTGCGATGGGTCTGTTGAGATTCTTGATGTCCACCGAGGATAGTCTAGGGCGGGATTGTTTTTCCAGGAATTTGTCCATGTCTTCCAAATTGTTGAATTCATTGGAGTACAATCCTTCATAGTATTGTGTAACTCTCATTTTGATTTCATTAGGGTCTGTTGTAATGACCCCTCTTTCATCCCTTATTCTTGCTATTGAGATTTGGTCCCTCCTTTCTTTGGTTAGGTTTGCCAATGGTCTATCGATCCTGTTTATCTTTTCAAAGAACCAACTTTTAGCGATATTAATTTTTCCATAATTTTTTATTTTCCCTCTCCTGAATCTCAGCTCTGATTTTTATAATTTCTTTTCTTTTGCTATTAGTAGGGTTGTCCTGCTGACTCAGCTCTATTTTTTGTAAATTTTGTGTCAGCGTATCCGTCATGAGTCTCTCTTCCTTTCTTAGGTGTGCTTGTATTGCTATGAACCTTCCTCTGATGACTGCCTTTGCTGTGTCCCATAAGTTTTAGTACGTCGTGTGCTCATTTTTGTTGGTTTTGAGAAATTTCCTGATTTTGTCTCGGATCTGTACCAGTATTCACTCCTTTTGCAGTAGAGAGTTATTCATCCTCCAATTATTTGCTCTTATTTTCTTTGTCTTCCTTTTGTTGATTTCCAGTCTTATGGCACAGTGGTCAGAGAGAGAGGTCTGTGTTATTTCAATGTGCTTAAATTTATGTAGATTTGCCTTATGCCCCAGCATGTGGTCTATCTTCGAATATGTGCCATGGGGACTTGAAAATAATGTGAATTTTTTTTATTTGGATGAAAAGCTCTGTAAATATCTATTAGGTCAAATTGTGTAATTGTGGAGTTTAGCTCTCTAGTCTCCTTGTTGAGTTTCTTTGCCTATGATCTATCTTTCTCAGTGAGTGGTGTGTTGAAGTCACCCACTATAATTGTCGAGTCTGATTTCTTTCTTAATCTTTTGGAGTGTTTAGTTGACGTATTGAGCTGGTCTCTCATTCGGGGAATATATGTTTACAATGCTTAGTGGTTCATTGTCTATCATTCCCTTGAGCATTATATGGTGTCCCTCCTTATCTCTTTTTATGGTTTGCACTTTGAGGTCAATTTTATCCGAGATAAGGATTGCAACCCCTGCTTTTTTTTGTATTGCTGTTTGCTTGGTAGGTCCTTATCCAGCCTTTGATTTTCAGCCTATTTTTGTCTGTAGCCTTGAGATGTGTCTCCTGTAGGCAGCAAATTGATGGGTTGTGTTTTCTAAGCCATTCTGCTAGTCTCAGTCTTTTAATGCCTGAGTTCAGGCCATTGATATTCAGGGTTATTATCTCCATGTGTGGACTCTGTGATGCCATTTTATACCTTTTGTGTTAGGAGTTTTCCTACTTTCCTTTCTCATTAGTGTGTGTTTTGTGTGTGTATCATTCTTGACTTCTTTCCATCCTTAAGCCATTGCTATCTTGGGGTCTGTTTTCTCTTTGTTGTGCTCTCGGTGAGGTTGTTCTATGTGTTGGTCTCTTATTTGTGCTTGGTGAGTGTTGTTCTTCTGCCCATACTGAGTCGGCGAGGATCTTTTGTAAGGCTGGGTTTGTTGTAACGTATTTTTTGAGTTTTTCCTTGTCTGGGAAGACTTTTACTTCTCCATCGATCTTGATCGATAATTTGGCTGGGTAGAGTATTCTTGGATTTGCGTTGTTTTCTTTCAATTTTTGGAATATGTTACTCCACTCTCTCCTTTTTTTTCATAGTTTCCGCTGATAGGTCTGAGCATATCCTTATGTGGGAATCTTTATATGTGATTGCTTGCTTTTCCCTAGCTGCTCTCATGATTTTCTCCTTTTCCTCAAAGTTTGAAAGTTTAACTATTATGTGCCTTGGTGATTTCTTCTTAAGGTCCCGTCGTGCTGGTGTTCTTTCAGCCTCCTGGATTGTTGCTTGGTTTTCATTCATTAGGCTGGGGAAGTTTTCCTCCAACAATTCTCTCGCTAATGTTGCAGATGACTTCTTTGTTGTGTCTTCCTCCGGTAGGCCAATAATTTTAATGTTGTTCTGCTTCATAGCATCAGACATAGCTCTTAGGTTTTCTTTGGCTTCTCTGATGCTCTTATTAGATTTTTGTTCACGTTTATTAAAGACTGCTTGGCTGTCCTCCACGACACTGATGCGGTTCTCTGATTCCTCCAATCGATTCTCAAGGAACATGATTCTGCTATTGTTTTTCGTTATCTGCTCCTTAAGCTCCTGTATTTTCCTTTGGTATATGTCTTTTATCTCCTCTATCATTTCATCCTTTTTCTGTAGTGTTTCCCTCATATCCTGCATGGCTCCAAGCATCATTCTGAGAGCTTCTTTGTATGGCATCTCAATGTCTGCTTCTTCTATTTATGTTGTTATGTTCAGGACATCTTCTTCCTTTGCCTTTTGTTTCTCCTGTTTTTTCGTTGAGGTCGTTGGGGGTGATGGCTGTTTGCGTTGAGTTGTTTTTGAGGGACCAGGTGCCATTTTCTAGTCTCTCCCTGGAAGACTTATAGGAATTCTTCTTCTATCTGCCTACAGCTGATTTTGCTATGGGATTAACCTACCACTTTATCATCCTGTGGTTTCCCTATCAGGGGAGTGCCCCAGATGGCAGATCGACTGCCTGCCCCAGTGTTGCAGAGGCTGGGCTGAAGTTCCCGCTATTGGTTTGAATATTGATAAGTGTTGGCTGAGCTGCCTTATGTCCCCAGGTACACAGGCAGGAACTCCCTGGTGAAAAGTCTGAGGAGTATCCCCTGGAGAGCAAGCAGGCCTTACCCTAGCCTTGGGCTACCTATGCAGGGTGGAGCTCACCTAGCTGGGTGTGGCCCAGGCGCAAATGCCCTAGGGCAATGGGAGTGCCCCGTAAGTCCGCAATGGAGTGTGAGAGAGCTGGGCAGGAACAAGGGGGGGAGAAAAATCAAAAAGTGAGACTAGACTGTGCAGGGGTACAGGTAAGCGAAGGAAGCAAAAGAAACTATGTAGCTGAGCCCCACTCCCTGCCTGTGGATCTACAAGGGCTTACTCCCTGCCCCAAGCCCCAGCGGTAGTCCACAGCTGAGACCCAAGAAGGGTCGCAAGAAAACTGCTGAGCCGCCCCCAGAGGACAGAGAGCAGAGATGTTAACAGACGCCACCGTGTAGCTGAAGCTTGATCCCTGCCTATGGAGCTGTGGGGGTTTGTGTTTAGTCCCTGCTCAGACCACGCGGCGCGGCTGCGGCTGTGCCTTGAAAAAGACCCTGCGCAGCCCTCCAAGGCTGTGTGGGAATATAAAGCAGAGAAGCAAACAGAAGCAACAATGTAGCTGAACCCCTATCCCTGCTAGTGGAGCCGCAAGCGTCCTGTCCCTGCCCTGAGGCAAACAGGGGAAAACTGTGGCTGTGCTGAGACCAAGCCCTGCTACAGGCTCCAAATGGTCCCGCCTTGGGCAGATCCGGCAGCTGGGCTACGGTCGAGCCCCAGCCGGCTTCCACTGAGGTAAGCCAAAAGCCCCCAGCCCCTTAAAACCCCGTGGATCTGTGCCTACTTATCTTTATGATGCACCTCCTGTGGTCCAGTGGCGTTGAATTTCACCCTGAGCAACTCTCCTTGGCTAGATTCTGCGGAGTCCCTCTGGTGTGTGTCACTCCGTCGCCATCTTCCCGGAAGTCTCCTGTAATCATTTTTTTCCCGATGACTTCATCGGTCAGAAATAATTGTAAGTACGCCAAAGCTTTCTTGTGTTCAATGTCTGCAAACATAACAGGTGCTCCAGTAAATGGGAATATTGGGTGAGAAGGCCCATCCATAGCCAAAGACAATAGAGCACCCTGATTGCCCATTGCAGAGCTCAGGTTCGGAACCTTTCTCACTGTCATCCTTTCTCAGAGCAGTGTCAGTGTCGGATTAGTAATTTCCCAAGGAACACTAAAGCGCAATTCTGTGCATAATGTTGAGTCAGTGTCGCTGTTTGTTCGCTGGTCTAAAGTACCTTTTGGGTTAAATCTAAACTTTTTTGATGCCATGGACTAAAATTTCCAGTCAGAAGATTTTCCCAATATCATTAAAAGGGCAATCAGGCACTGGAGACTACTCTATGGATAAATATGTGGTGCTTTGCTGGGATACAATATAATCCTCAAAGATTACACAGTACCACTCTATGTGTGTATGCCTCTTTAAAAATTGCCCTATTGAATTTCTGCCCAGTCTCGCCCTCCTGTCGCTATCCTCCACTGGGAGTACAACATTTGAAAGGGGAGCAGTTAACCTCCTTGGCTGTCTTATAATACCAGTAGTTTTGTACCCAAATTCTTCATTATTTGTGAAGTAAAATAATTTCATAAGCAACAAATATCTCTATTCTAATATGACGGCTCTGGAAAACCGAGTTGGAAGTAATTTATTCCTGGTCCAGTACCATTTGTGCAAGAGTTGAGCCACCACTTCCTGAAGTAATGATCAGGCCCAGAAATTTCCAAAGGTCATTTTGTTCACTGGATCCCCCTTTCTGCTTCTAGAAATCTTACGAAACAGAGTATCGGATTGTTGCTCTTCAATCGGTTTCTTCCTATAATCATTTTTTGATGACCTCATCGGTCAGAAATAAGTGTGGGTATGCCAATGTGTTCTTGTGTTTAACGTCTAACACTATGCTGAACTAGAACTTAAGGCAATTCCACTTAGTTGAAAGCAGTGGTTTTCAACCTGGGCATCCTGACCAGTTTGGTTTGTCGAAAGACCCTTTCACAGGGGTGGCAGGATTCATAGCAGTAGCAAAATTACAGTTCTGAAATAACAAGGGAAAACATTTATGATTGGGGTATTACCACTACACATTGGGAAGTGCATGAAAGGGTTGTGGAATTAGGAAGCTTGAGAATCACTGTCCTAGAGGAAGACGAAGGTGCAGTAGAAGGAGAGCAATAGAGAGGAAGCCACTACAAGATTGATTAGCACAGTGGCTGGAACAATGAGCGCAAGCAAATAACCACTGTCAGGCTGGCTCAGGATGGGACAGTGTTTCATTATGTTGTGCATAGAGTTGTTAGGAGTCACAAACCAGTCGACGGCACCTAAAAAACAAACAGGATTTGTACTTGGCAAATGTGCGGAACTACATCTTGAAAGAAACATCTTCCTTTAGAACATTGAATCTGTATCTCTGGGTCACAAACACTTTTGAGGGAGAACGACACTTTCACAGGGTGTGGGCGTTAATAACAGTAGCAAAGTTAGATTTATGAAGTAGCAACGAAAATCATTTTATGACTGGGCGGTCACCACTACATTCAGATTGGTGTTAAAGGGTTGTGGTATTAGGAAGGTTGAAAACCACTGCCCCGGAGAAAGACATAAACTTGGTACGGTAGAATGGCAGCAAAAGAGAGGCTGCTCCCTGAAATATGGTTTAGCACAGTGGCTGCAACAATGAGCACAAGCAAAGAACCACTATGACGATGACACAGGACTGGCCAGGGGTTCATAATATTCTGCCTAGAGTTGCTAAGAGCCAAAAATCACTCGATAGCCACTAACAACCTTAATAAGAGGACTCATGCATGTAACAATATGCTGAACTAGACCTTAAGGAAAATTGCTCTTAATTTATTTTTTTATTCTTTTCAACTTAAAAAAAAATCATTTCATTGGAGCTCAAACAACTCTTATCACAATCCATACATACATCAATTGTTTAAAGCACACTTATACATTCACTGCCCTCATCATTCTCGACATTCGGTTTCCGCTTGGGTTCCTGTAATCAGCTCCTCATTTTCCTTTTTCTCCTGCCCCTCATTCCCCGCTTCCTCCTCCCACATGAACACTTAATGATATGTAAATTATTACTTTATCTTATCTTACACTGCCCAGAGTCTCCCTACACCCACTTTTCTGTTGCCCATCCCCCAGAGAGGAGATTATATATAGAACCTTGTGATTGGTTCTCCCTGCCGTGGTCCAGCCACAGCGGGTTTGTGTCCCCCGCTAGGTGGGTAAGGTGTCAACGAGTGGGAGACAGAAACCACACGACTCAAAGGTTGTGGGTGACTGTTCCAATTTTATTCATGCAAAGCTTCAATTTATGGCTTAAAGCTTATGGCCTAAGATCATACATTAGGAAATTCTCAGGCCACAACACCGTAACAAGTTACATTAATCACATCATGATTCTTGGTTAAAAATTAGGACATCTTGAAACTAAAACTTTCTCATATGAGGGTGATAAACAAATCTTCTAACAGTAACTGAGCATACTTCATTTAACTAGGGCACATTGTTCTAACTAGGAAATCAATAAAGCATTATTACATTTCATAATAAAAAAATACTTGACAAGCTTTGGCTGTTCTTTCTGTTCCTTCTTGGGCTGTTCCTCTAGGGCTTTCATTTCTTGTTCTTACTTTTCCACTAAGTTTCCATAAATTAAACTCCCAAAAGTCTTTCTGTACCACGGTATGAGTTGCCTCACAATAGGTAGCTTTGCTTCAGTGGACTTCAAACATTACGGAGGCCCTCTTCTTGCTAACCATTGCATAAAACTTAAACTACTAAAAGGAACGTGTACACCTTTCTTTGTTAACTATTCTTATGCCATTTTCATTGTAAGTCCCTGTATAAGGTAAATCAAGGCCAGAAACTCTATTTCTCTTTGGGTTATTTCCTGGAGGGGGATGCTGTATTCTGCCTCCTATGCGGTAACCAAGATAAGGAAAGGGAAAAAACATGGGAAAAGGATGATAAACTTTTAAAAGAATCTTGCACAAAAGAACTCCAAATAATTATGGCAAGGCCAATCACGCAAGTCCAAATACATGTCAAGAGTGGGTTTGGGCAGCCAACTCCCACTGTCCAGCTCCTTTGATGCCGGACCAGGTGTCATTCGACTCTGTCTTCGACGTCATGTGGCAGGACTGGTCCCCTCATCTCCATTTCTATCCACAATTTCCTCCGGGTATCGCCACTCTCCCTGCTGCTCTGGAGGGGTTCATCTGTCCTGGATTCCTTGTGTTTCCAGTTCCCATCTGTACCGCTGGGCATCCTTTGGTATAACCAGGTTTGCAAGGTAGAATTGGGATGATGATAGGAGGGTGGGGGCAGCGTTTAAAAGCTACAGGAAGGTTGTCAATTTCTCCTCTTAGTTTAGAACAGCAGTTCTTAACCTGTGAGTTGGTACATCTTTGGAGGGGTCAAATGAACCTCTCATAGGGGTAGAGCTGTTCATAACAGTAGCAAAAGTACAGTTACAAAGTAGCAATGAAAATAATTTTATGAATGCAGGGTCATGACTACATGAGGGACTGTATGAAGGGGTCGTGGCATTAGGAAGGTTGAGAACCATTGCTGTAGAGAAAGACAAATTTCTTAGTACAGTAGGGCAGCAAAAGAGAGGCAGCCCCATTAAGATGGATTAGCACAGTGCCTACAACAATGAACGCCAGCAAATGCCACTGTGACGATGGCAGAGGAGGGGCATTATTTCATTATATTGGACATACAGTTGCTATGAGTCAAAATCGACTCAACAGCACCCAAAAACACAAAAACAAATTATTGTACTTCTAACAGTATGCTGAGGAAGACATTAAGAGAAACTCCTGTTATTTTAGAGCAGCGGTTCTCAACATGTGGGTCGTGACTTCTTTGGGGGCGTTGTATGACTCATTCACAGGGGTGGCCTGATTGATAACAGTAGCAAAATTAGAGCTATGAAACAGCAATGAAAATAATTTTATGATTGGGGTATCACCACTATATGGGGAATGGTATTAAAGTGATGTGGCATTAGAAAGGTTGAGAACCACTGCCCTAGAGGAAGCCAGAAATGTTGGTACAGTAAAAGGGCAGCAAAATAGGAGCAGCCCTTACAAGATGGATTAGCAAAGTAGCTGCAACAATGAGCGCAAGCAAAGAACCACTGTGAGGATGGGATAGGCCTGGGCAGCATTACAATATGGTTTAAAGAGAGTTGCTCTGATCACAAACCCACTCGAAGACTCCTAAAAAGAATAACAACAGGACTTGTGCATCTAAAAATGTGCCTAATGATATCTTAAGAAAAATGCCTATTAATTTAGAGCAGCAATTCTCAACCTGTGGGTCGCAAGCCCTTTGGTGTGACAAAAGACCTTTTCACAGCGGGAGCCCATTCACAACAGTAGCAAAGTTACAGTTATGAAGTAGCAATGAAAATAATTTTATGACTGGGGGTCATCAATACACGAGAATCAGTATGAAAAACTCATGGAATTAAGAAGGGTGAGAACCACTGCTTGAGAGGAAGACATAACTCTTGGTAGAGTTGAAGGGCACCAAATGAGAGGTAGGCCCCCAAAAGATGGATTAGCACAAAGGCTGCAACAATGAGTCATAGCAAAGGAACCACTGTGAGGTTGGCAGCGGATGGGACAGCATTTCATGATATTGTGCATAGAGTTGCTATGAGCCAAACCCACTCGACAGCCCCTAACAACAAGAAGAACAGTACTCGTGCGTCTACCAATATGCTGAACTAGACCTTAAGAGAAACTCTACTTAGTTGAGAATAGCGTTTCTCAGCCTGTGAATCATGACCACTTTGGTTGGTAGAAGGATGCGTTCAAAAGAGTGGCCGGATTCATAGCAGTCTCAAAATTACAGCTCTGAAACAGCAAGGGAAAAAATTCATAATTGGGGTACCACACTACACATTGGGAAGTGTATGAAAGTGTTGTGGAATTAGGAAGGTTGAGAATCACTGTCCTAGAGGAAGACGAAGGTACAGTAGAAGGAGAGCAAAATAGAGGAAGCCACTACAAGATGGATTAGCTCAGTGGCTGGAACAATGAGTGCAAGCAAAGAACCACTGTCAGGATAGCATAGGATGGGGCAGCATTTCATTACATTGTGCATAGTGTTCCTATGAGTAAAAAAACACTCGACGGCTGCTAACAACAACAAAAACAAGACTTCTGCTTCTCAAATGGGCAGAACTACATCTTGAAAGAAAAAAGTCTTCGTTTAGAACAATGGTTCTCAATGTCTGGGTCTTGAACCCTTTTGAAGGTTGAATGACACTTTCACAGGGGTGACCCATTCATTACTGTAGCAAAATCAGGGGCGACCCATTCATTACTGTAGCGACCCATTCATTACTGTAGCAAAAAGATTCATGAAGGAGCAACAAAAATAACTTTATGATTGGGTGTTCACCACTATTTGAGGAATGGTATTAAAGAATTGTGGCATTAGGAAGGTTGAGAAACACTGCCCTAGAGAAAGACACAAATCAGGCTACAGGAGAAGGGCAGCAAAAGAGAGGCAGCCCCCAGAAAGATGGATTATCACAGAGGCTGCAACAATGAGCACAACAAAGAACCATTGTGAGGATGGTACAGTACGAGGGAGCATTTCATTATATAGTGCATAGAGTTGCTATGAGCCAAAACCCATGACAGTACCTAAAAACAATAACAACTGGATTTGTATTTCTCCAATAAACTGAAGAAGACATTAAGAGAAACTCCTCTTGGTTTAGAGTAGCGTTTCTCAACAAGTGGTTCACGACTCATTTGGAGGGGGCCAAATGACCCTTTCACAGGGGTGGCCCAATTCATAGCAGTAGCAAAATTACTGTTATGAAATAGCAATGAAAATAATTTTATAGTTGGACATTTAAGACTACATAAGGAATTGTGTGAAGGGGCGTGGCATTAGTAAGGTTTAGAACCACTTCCCTAGAGGAAGACACAAGTCTTGGTAGAATAAAAAGGCAGCAAATGAGAGTCAGCTATGAATGAGATGGATTAGCTCAGTGGCTGCAACAATGAGGATAAGCCGATGTCCACTGTCTGGCTGGCACAAGAAGGGGCAGCTTTTCATTATATTGTGCATAGAGAACCAGAACTTATGCTTTTGAAAAAGGTGCTGCAGTAGACCTTAAGAGAAACTCCTCTTACTTTAGAGCAGCTGATCTCAATTTGTGGGTCGCGACCCCTTTTCAGAGACAAAAGACCTTTTCACAGTTGTGGGTTGTACATTATAGTAGAAAAATTAGAGTTATGAAGTAGCAATCAAAATAGTTTTATGACTTGGCAGTCACCAGTACCATGAGGAATGGTATGAAAGGGTTGTGTCATTAGCAAGGTTGAGAATCACTGCCCTAGAGGAAGACAGAAATCTTGGTAGAGTAGAAGGGCAGCAATGGGAGATAATAGGTGGATTAGCACAGTGGCTGCAACAATGAGCACTAGCAAAAAAACCACCGTGAGGATGGCAGAGGATGAAACAGCATTTCATTATATTGTGCAAAGAATTGCTTTGACCCAAACCCACTCGACGGCCCCTAAAAACAATAAAAACAGGACTCGTGCATCTAACAATATAATTAACTAGACCTTAAGAGAAATTCCTCTTAGTTTAGAGCAGCGGCTCTCAACTTGTTAGTCGTCACCCCTTGGGGTGTGTGTGTGTGTGTGTGTGTGTGTGTGTGTGTCAAATGACCATTTCATAGAGGTGGTCCAATTCATAAGAGTAGAAAAATTACAGTAATATAGGAGTAATGAAAATAATTTTACGATTGTAGGGTCACCACTACATAAGGAACTGTGTGAAGGGGTCGTGGCATTAGGAAGGTAGAGAACCACAGCCCTAGAGGAAGTCTTGGTACAGTAGAGAGTAGCAAAATAGAGGCAGCCCAGTAAGAGAGATTAGCATAATGGCTATAACAATAAGCACCAGCAAATACCATTGTGATGATGGCAGAGGAGGGGGCAAACTTTCATTATATCGCGCAAACAGTTGCTATAAATCAAAAATCGACCCGACAGCATCTAACAAAAACAACAGGACTGTGCTTCTAACAATATTCTGAGGAAGACATTAAGAGAAATTCCTATTATTTTAGGGCAGCGGTTCCCAAACTGTGGGTTGTAACCTCTTTGGGGTGTCTAACGACCCTTTCACAAGTGTGGCCCGATTCATAATAGTAGCAAAATTACAGTTATGCAACAGCAATTAAAATAATTTTATAATTGCGGGATCACCACTACATGGGGGAGGGTATAAAAGGAACGTGGCATTAGGATGGTTGAGAATCACTTCCCCAGAGGAACGCAGAAATGTTGGTACAGTAGAAGGGCAGCAAAAGAGAGGCAGCCCCTACAAGATGGATTAGCAAAGTAGCTGCAACAATGAGCATAAGCAAAGAACCACTGCGAGGATGGCACAGGCCTGGGCAGCATTACATTACATTTTGCAGAGCGTTGCTATGAGCCAACCCCACTCATCAGCACCTGACAACAATAAGTTCAGGGCTCGTGTGCCTAACAATATGCTGAACTAAACTGTAAAAGAATCTACTCTTATTTTAGAGCAGCGGTTCTCAACCCGTGAGTCTTGACCCCTTTGGTTGGTCAAATGACACTTTCACAGGGGTGGCCGGATTCATAACAGTAGCAAAATTACAGTTATGAAACAGCAAGGGAAAATTTATGATTGGAGTACCACCACTGCACAATGGGAAATATATGAAAGGGTTGTGGAAATATGAAGGCTGAGGACTACTGCCCTAAAGGAACTCATAGTACAGTAGAAGGGCAGCAAAACAGAGGCAGCCTAGAAGACTGATTATCACAATGGCTGCCACAATGAGTGCAAGCAAAGTACCACCGTGAGGATGGCACAGGATGGGACAGTGTTTCATTATATTGTGTATAGAGTTCCTATAAGGCAAAAACCACTCGACAGCTCTTAAAAACAACCAAAACCAAACCTGTGCTTCTCAAAATGTGTTGAACTACATCTTAAAAGAAACAAATCTTCGTTTAGAACAGCACTTCTCAACCTGTGGGTTGTGACCCCTTTCAGGAGACAAATGATCCTTTCACAGCGGTGGACCGTTCATTACAGTAGAAAAATTAGATTTATGTGGTAGCAATGAAAATAATTTTATGATTGGGCTGTGACTACTACATAAGCAACGGTATGAAATGATCATGGTATAGCAAGGTTGAGAACCACTGCCTGGATGAAGACAGATCTCTTGGTAGAATAGAAGAGCAGCAAACGAGAGGAAGTCCTCAAAAAAGGTGGAATAGCACAGTGTCTGCAACAATGAGCACAAGCAAAGAACCACTGTGAGGATGGCACAGGATGTGGCAGGGTTTCATTATATTGTATCTAGAGTTGCTAGGAGCCAAAGGCCACTCGATGGCCAGTAAAAACAGTAACAAGAGGACTCATGCATGTAACAATATACTGAACTAGAACTTAAGAGAAACTCCTTTTAGTTTAATTTTATTTTATTTTCACCTTTTTAAAAAAAGTCATTTTATTGGAGCTCATACAACTCTTATTACAATCCATACACACATCAATTGTTTAAAGCACACTTATATATTCATTGTGCTCATCACTCGAATCAATCGCTTTCTGCTTGGGATCCTGAAATCAGCTCCTCATTTTCCTTTTTCTCCTGTCTCCCCTTTCCCCCTCCCCCTCCCACATGAGCACTTAATAATTTATAAATTATTATTTTATCTTATCTTACACTACCCAGAGTCTCCCTTCACCCACTTTTCTGTTACCCATCCCCCAGAGAGGAGATTATATGTAGATCCTTGAGATCGGTTTGCCCTTTTTATCCCTGCTTCCCTCCCGATATCACCACTCTCCCCGCTAGTCCTGAGGGGTTAATTTTGACTAGATTACCTGTGTTTCCAGTTCCCATGTGTACCGCTGTGCATTCTCTGGTCTAACCAAGTTTGCATGGTAGAATTGGGATGATTATAGGTGGGGGGAGGCAGCATTTAAGTGCTAGAGGAAGTTTGTCAGTTTCTTCTCTTAGTTTAGAGCAGTGGTTCTCAACCTGTGAGTTGTTACATCTTTGGGGGTGGGGGGGGCAAACGAACCTTTCATAGGGGTGTACCAGTTTATAACACGAGCAAAATTACACTTATGAAGTAGCAACAAAAATAATTTTATGGGTGTGGGGCCACCACTACATGAGGAACTGTATGAAGGGGTCGTGGCATTCGGAAGGTTGAGAACCATTGTCCTAGAGGAAGACAGAAATCTTGGTACTGTAGAAGGGCAGCAAAAGAGAGGCATCCCCAATAAGATGGATTATTAGGACAGTGCCTGCAGCAATGAGTGCCAGCAAATACGACTGTGAGGATGTCAGAGGAGGGGAAGCCTTTTATTATATTGGGCATGCAGTTGCTATGAGTCAAAACTGACTCAACAGTACCTAACAAAAACAGCAGGATTGTGCTTCTAACCATAGGCTGAGGAAGACATTAAGAGAAACTTTTATTATTTTAGAGCAGCAGTTCTCAAGCTTTGGTTCGTGAACACTTTTGGGGTCAAATGACCCTTTCACGGGGGTGGCCCGATTTATAACAGCAGCAAAATTACAGTTATGAAGCAGCAATGAAAATAATTTTATGATTGGGGTGTCACCACTACATGGGGAATGGTATTAAAAGGACATGGGATTAGGAAGTTTGAGAAGCGCTGCCTTAGAGGAAAGCAGAAATGTGGTACAGTAGAAGGGCAGCAAAGGAAAGGCAGCCCCTGCACAACTGGTTAGCACAGTGTCTGCAACAATGAGCGCAAGCAAAGAACCACTGTGAGGATGGCAGAGGATGGGACAGCGTTTCATTATTTGTGCACAGAGTTTCAATGAGTCAAAAACCACTCAACAGCAACCAACAACAACCAAAACCAGACTTGTGCATCCCAAAATGTGCTCAACTACATCTTAATAGAAACAAATCTTCATTTAGAACAGCGGTTTTCAATTTCTGGGTCACAAACCCTTTTGGTAGGCAAACGACACTTAAACAAGGGCAGCCCGTTCATAACACTAGCAAGATTAGATTTATGAAGTAGCAACAAAAATAATTTTATTACTGGGCAGTCACCACTACATGAGAATCGGTATTAAAGGGTTGTGGCATTGGTAAGGTTGAGAGCCACTGCCTTAGAGGAAGACACAAATCTTGGTACAGGTGTAGGATAGCAAAAGAGAGGCACACCCAGAAAGACGTATTAGCACATTGGCTGCATCAATGAGCGCAAGCGAAGAAACACTGTGATGATGGCACTGGATGGGGCAGAGTTTCATTATATTGTGCATAGAGTTGCTATGAGCCAAACCCACTCGACAGCCCCTAACAACAATAACAACAAGATTTGTGCTTCTAACAATATGCTGAAGAAGACCTTAGGAGAAATTCCTCTTAGTTTAGAGCAGCGGATCTCACCTAGTAGGTCGAGAACCCTTTCATGTGCCGGAATGAGGTGGCCCGATTTATAACAGTAACAAAATTACTGTTATGAAATAGCAATGAAAATAATTTTATAGTTGGATATTCACCACTACATTAGGAAGTGTATGAAAGGGGCGTGGCATTAGGAAGATTGAGAACCACTGCCTTAGCGAAGACACAAATCTTGGTAGAGTAGAAGGGCAGCAAGTGAGAGCCAGCTCCCAAAAAAAGCGAATAACACAGTGGATGAAAGAATTGAGGGCAAGCCAAAGATCCACTGTAAGGATGGCACAGAAAGGGGCACATTTCATTATATTGAGCATAGAGTTGCTATGAGTCAAATCCACTCGACAGCACACAGCAAAAAAAAAACTTCAGGACTTGTGCTTCTGACAATGTGCTGAAGTAGACCTTATGATAAACTCCTCTTAGTTTAGAGCAGTGGTTCATAACGTGTGGGTCACAACCCATTTTGGAAGACAAATGACCCTTTCACAGTGGTTGCCTGATTATTACAGTGCCAAAATTGGAGTTATGAAGTAGCAATGAAAATAATTTTGATTTGGCAGTCACCCCTACATGAGGAACGGTATGAAAGGATCGTGGGATTAGCAACGTTGTGAACCACTGCCCGCGAGGAATACAGAAGTCTTGGTAGAGAAGAAGGGTAGCAACAGAGAGGCAGCCCCTACAAGTTTGATTAGCACAAAGGCTGCAACAATGAATGCCAGCAAATACCATTGTGAGTATGGCACAGGACAGTGCAGCATTTCATTATATTGTGCATAGAGTTGCTATGAGAAAACCCAACTCAACAGCAATTAACAATAAAAACAGGATTTTTCTCTAACAATATCCTGAACAAGACCTTAAGAGAAACTCCTTAGTTTAGAGCAGCGTTACTCAACCTGTGAATTGTGAACCCTTTTGGGCTTTGAACAACCCTTTCCCAGAAGATGCCCTATTCAGAACAGTAGCAAAATAACAGTTATGAAATATCAATGAGTACAGTTATATCATTGGGTGAACACCACTACATGAGGAACTGGATGGAAGGGTCTTTGCATGAGGAAGGTTGAGGACTACTGCCTTAAAGGAAGACAAAAATCTTTGTAAATAGGAGGGCATCAAAAGTGAACAGCCCCCAAAAGGTGGATAAGCACAGTGACTGCAACAATGAGCGCAAGGAAAAGAACCACTGTGAGGATCACAAAGGACGGGACATTGGTTCATTATATTGTGCACAGAGTTGCTATCAGCCAAACCCACTCTAGGGAACCTAACAAAAAAGGACAAGACTTGTGCTTCTTACAATATGCTAAGGAAGACCGAAGAGTAACTCCTCTTTTTTTTAGAGCAGCAGTTCTCAAACTATGGGTCGTGACAACAGAGGGGGATCGAACAACCCTTTCATAGGGGTGCCCTGATTCATAAGAGTAGCAAAATTACAGTTATAATTATCAATGAAAAGAAATTTATTGTTGGGGGTTCACTGCTACATGAAGAATGGTATGAAAGGGTCATGGAATTAGGAAGGGTGAAAACCACTGCTCTAGAAGAAGATACAAATCTTGATACAGTTGAAGGGCAGCAAAATAGAGTCAGCCCCCCCTAAAGTGGAATAGTACAGTGGCAGCCACAATCAACACAACCCAAAGAAATACTGTGAGGATGGTGCAGGACGGGGCAGTATTTCATTATATTTTGCATACAGTTGCTATGAGCCAAAACCCACGCGATGGCCCCTAACAACAATAACAACAGTATTTGTTCTTATAACAATATGCTGAAGAAGAACTAAAGAGAAAGGCCTCTTAATTTAGAGCAGCGATTCTCAATGTTTGGATAATGACCCCTTTGTGGGGGACAAACGACCTTTTCACAGGGGTGGCCCAGTTCAAAACAGTAACCTTAAGAAGTAGCAGTGAAAATAATTTTATGATTGTGAGGGGAGTCACCAATACATGAGGAACATTAGGAAAAGGTCCTAGCATTAGGAAGGTTGAGAACCACTGGCCTAGGCAAATACAGAAATCTTGGAAGAGTAGAAGGGCAGCAAATGAGAGTCAGTCCCTAAAAAGTTGTATTAGCACAGTGGCTGCAACAATAAGCGCAAGCAAAAGAACAACTATGATGATGGCAGAGGATAGGACAGCATTTCATGATATTGTGCATAGAGTTGCTATGAGCCAGACCCACTCGACAGCCCCTAACAATAATAAGAACCGGACTCATGCATCAAATATATGCTGAACTAGACTGTAAGAGAAACTACTCTTAATTGAGAACAGCGGTTCTCAACCTGTGAGTCATGACCAGTTTTGTTGGCCGAATGACCCTTTCACAGGGGTGGCCAGATTAATAGCAGTAGCAAAATTACAGTCATGAAATAGCAGCGAAAACAATTTTATATATGTACATTCATGAGCACATTAGGAATTTTATGAAAGGGGTGTGGCATTTGGAAAGTTGAGAAGTACTGCCCTCGTGGAAGATACAAGTCCTGGTAGAGTAGAAGGGCAGAAAATGGGAGCGGCTCCCAATAGGATGGAATAGCACACTGGCTGAAACAGTGAGGGAAAGCAAAAGATCCACAGTCAGGATGGCCCAGGAAGGGGCAGCGTTTCATTGTATTGAGCACAGAGTTGCTTTGAGTAACACCCACTCAAGATCACCTAAACAAACAAACAAACAAACAAACAAAAAAACCCACCAAAAAAACAGGACTTATACTTCTGGCCATGTACTGAAGTAGACCTTAAGAGAAACTCCTCTTAGTTTAGAGCAGTGGTTCTGAACCTGTGAGTTGTGACCTCTTGGTGGTATTGAACGACCCTTTCATAGGGGTGACCTGATTCACAACAGTAGCCAAATTACAGTCATGAAGTAGCAATGAAAAATATTTTATGGTGTGGGGTCACCACTACATGAGGAACTGTATGAAGGGGTTATGGCATTAGGAAGGTTGAGAACCACTAACCTAGAGGAAGACAGAAATCTTGATACAGTAGAAGGACATCCAAAGAGAGGCTGCCCCAATAAGATGGATTAGCACTGTGGCTCCACAATGAGCGCAAGCAAACACCAGTGTGAGGATGGAAGAAGAGGGGTCAGCCTTTGATTTTATTGGGCATACAGTTGCTATGTGTCAAAACCGACTCCACAGCACCTAAGAAAACAATAGTATTGTGCTTCTAACAATATACTCAGGAAGACAATAAGAGAAACTCCTATTATTTTAGAGCTGCGGTTCTCAACTTGTGGGTCTTGACCTCTTTGGGTGGGCTGGGGGTGGGGTAGGTCAAAGGAACCTTTCACGAGGGTGCCGATTCATAACCGTAGCAAAATTACAGTTATGAAATACTAATGAAAATAAATTTATAATTGGGCGATGACCACTACATGGTGAATGGCATTAAAGGGACGTGGAATTAGGAAGGTTGAGAACGACTGCCCTAGAGGAAGGCAGATATGTTGCTACAGTACAAGGGCATCAAAAGAGAGGCAGCAACTACAACATGGATTAGGATAGTAGGTGCAACAATGAGCACCAGCAAAGAACTACTATGAGGATGACACAAGATGGGGCAGCGTTTCATTATATTGTGCATAGAGATCGTATGAGTCAAAAACCACTGGATGGCACTGAACAACAACAAAAATAGTACTTGTGCTTCTCAAAATGTGCTGAACTACATCTTAAAAGAAACAAATCTTCGTTTAGAACAACGGTTCTCAACCTCTGTGTCACGAACCATTTTGTGGGTCAAATGACACTTTCACAGGGGTGGCCCATTTATAACAGTAGCAAAATTAGTTTTGTGAAGTAGCAACTAAAATAATTTTATGATTGGGTGGTCACCACAATATGAGGAATGGTATCAAAGGGTTGTGGCATTAGGAAGATTGAGAACCACTGCGATAGAGGAAGACAGAAATATTGGTACAGTAGATGGGAAGCCAAAGAGAGGCTGTCCCTATAAGATTGTGGCTCATGTGCCACAATGAGCACAAGCAAATACGAATGCTGGGATGGAAGAGGAGGGAGCAGCCTTTGACTATATTGGGCATACAGTTGCTATGAGTCAAAACCGACTCAACAGCACCTAAGAAAATCAACAGTATTGTGCTTCTAACAATATACTGAGGAAGACATTAAGAGAAACTCCTAATATTTTAGAGCTGCGGTTCTCAACCTGTGGGTCGCGACCTCTTTGAGGAGTCAAACGACCCTTTCACAGGGGGGCAAATTCTTAACAGTAGAAAAATTACAGTTATGAAACAGCAATGAAGATAATTTTATGAATGGGGGATGACTACTACTTTGGGAACAGTATTAAAGGGACGTGGCATTAGGAAGGTTGAGAACCACTGCCCTAGATAAAGACAAAATCTTGGTACAAGAGAAGGGCGTCAAAAGAGAGGGATCCCCCAGAAAGATGGATTAGCACAGTGGCTACAACAATGAGCGTAAGCCAATAATGACTGAGAGGATGGCATTTGACGGGGCAGGATTTCATTATATTGTGCATAGAGTTGCTGTGAGCCAAAACCCACTAGACGGCCCCTAACAACAATAACAAGAGGACTCGTGCATGTCATGATATACTGAACTAGATCTTAAGAGGAACTCCTCTTAGTTTAGAACAACAGTTCTCAACCTGTGAGTTGTGACCAGTTTGGGGGCATAGAACCACTCTTTCATATGGTTGGCCAAATTCATAACAATAACAAAATTACAGATATGAAATAGCAACAAAAATTATTTCATGATTGGGCGTTCAGCACTACTGGTGGAATGGTATTAAAGTGTCATGGCATTAAGAAGGATGAGAATCACTGCCCTAGAGGAAGGTAGAAATGTTGGTACAGTACAAGGGCAGCAAAAGAGAGGCAGCCCATCCAAGAAGGGTTAGCAAAGTATCTGCAACAATGAGTGCAATCAAAGAATGATTGCAAGGATGGCAAAGGCCTGGGCAGCATTTAATTTTATTGTGCACAGAGTTGCTATGAAATGAAACCCATTCGAAGGCACCTAGATATAACAACAGAAATTGTGTGTCTAACAATGTGCCTAGCAATAACTGAAGAAAAAATCCTCTTAGTGTAGAGCAGCAGTTCTCAACCTGTGGGTCGCGAACCCATTGGGGGGACAACCAACCTTTTCATAGGGGTTGCCCAGTTCAAAACAGAAGAAAAATTATAGTTACGAGGTAGCAATGAAAATAATTTTATGATATCGCAGTCAGCACTGTATGAGGCATGGTATGAAAAGATTGTTGCATTAGGAAGTTTGGGACCCACTGCCCTAGAGGAATTCAGAAATCTTGGTAGAGTAGAAGGGCAGAAAATGAGAGGTAGTCCCCAAAAAGATTGATTAGCACAGTGGCTGCAACAAGGATCCCTAGCAAAAGAACCACTGTTAGGATGGCAGAGGACAGGCCAGCGTTTCATGATATTGTGCATAGAGATGCTATGGGACAAACCCACTCAACAGCCCCTAACAACAATAAGAACAGGACTGGGGTGTCTAACAATGTGCTGAACTAGACCATAAGAGAAACTACTCTTAGTTTAGAACAGCGGTTCTCAATCTTTGAGTCGTGAACCGTTTGGTTGGTCGAATGAGCCTTTCACTAGGGTGGCCAGATTCAGAACAGTAGCAAAATTACAGTTATGAAATAGCAAGGGGAAAATGTTATGATTGGGGGACCACCACTACACATTGGGAATTGTATGAAAGGGTCATGGAAATAGGAAGGTAGAGAACCACTGTCCTAGAGGAAGAAACAAGTAAAGTAGAAGGGCAGCAAAAGAAAGGCAGTCCTTGCAAGATTGATTAGCACAGTGGATGCAACAATGAGCGCAAGCAAAGAATAACTGTGAGGATGGCACAAGATGGGGCAGCACTTCATGATATTGTGTATACAGTTGCTATGAATCAAAAACCACTCGATGGCACTTAACAACAACAAAAACAGGACTTGTGCTTCTGAAAATGTGCTGAACTGCATCTTACAAGAAACAAATCTTAGTTTAGAACAGTGGTTTTCAAACTCCGGGTCACGAACCCATTTTGGGGTCTAACGACACTTTAACAGGTATGGCCTGTTCATAACAGTAGCAAAATTAGATTTATGAAGTAGCAATGAAAATAAGGTTATGATTGGGCAGTCACCACTACATGAGGAACGGTATTAAAGGTTGTGGCATTAGGAAGTTTGAGAACAACTGCCCTAGAGGAAGGCACATATATTAGTAAAGGAGACGGGCAGCAAAAGAGAGGCAGCCCTCAGAAAGATGGATTAGCACAGTAGCTGCAACAAGGAGGGCAACAAAGAACCACTGTGAGGATGGCACAAGGTGGGGGCAGTCTTTCATTATATTGTACGCAGAGTTGCTATGAGTCAACACCCACTCGACGGCACCTAGCAACAATAACAACAGGTTTTCTGCTTTTAATAATATGCTGAAGAAGAGCTTATAAGAAACTCCTCTTAGTTTAGAGCAGCGGTTCTCAACCAGTGGATCGCCACCCCCCCTTTTTTTTTGGAGGGGGGAATGACGCCTTCACAAGGATGGTCCGATTCATAACAGTAGCAAAAATAATTATGAAATAGCATAAAAATAATTTTATACTTGGATATTCACGACTACATTAGGAATTGCATAAAAGAGGCGTGGCGTTAGGAAGGTTGAGAACCACTGCCCTAGAGGAAGACACAAGTTTTGGTAGAGTAGAAGGGCAGCAAATGAGAGGCAGCTCCCAAAAAGAAGGAATTGCACAGTGGCTGAAACAGTGAGGGCAAGCCAAAGATCCACTGTCAAGATGGCACATGAACAGGCAGCCTTTCATTATATTGTGCATAGTGTTGCTATGAGTCAAACCCACGTGACACAACCCAACATAAAAAAAGCAGGACTTGTGCTTCTAACAGTGTGCTTAAATAGACCTTAAGAGAAACTCCTCTTAGTTTATAGCACCTTTTCTCAACCTGTGGGTCACGACCACTTTCGGGAGACAAACGACCCTTTCACAGCGGTGGCCCATTCATTACAGTAGAAAAATTAGAGTTATGAAGTAGCAATGAAAATTATTTTATGATTTGGCAGTCAGCACTATATGAGGAATGGTATGAAATGGTCATGGCAGTATCAAGGTTGAGAACCACTTCCTTAGAAGAAGACAGAAATCTTGGTAGAGTAGAAGGGCAGCTAACAACAGGCAGTCACCAAAAAGGGTGGAATAGCACAGTGGCTGCAACAATGAGCACTAGCCAAAGAACAACTGTGAGGATGGCAGAGGATGGGACAGTGTTTCATGATATTGTGAATAGAATTACTATGAGCCAAACCCACTCGACAGCCCCTAACAATAGCAAGAGGACTCATGCATCTAACAATATACTGAACAAAACCTTAGGAGAAACTCCTATTAGTTCAGAGCAGTAGTTCTCAATCTGTGAGTCATGACCTCTTTGGGGGTTTGAATGACCCTTTCATAAGGGTGGCCTGATTCATAACAGTAGCACACTTACAGTTATGAAGTGGAGCGAAAATAATTTTATGGTTGTGTGGTTACCACTACATGAGAAACTGTATGAAGGGGTTGTGGCATTGGGAAGATTGACAACCACTACCCTAGAGGAAGGCAGAAATCTTGGTACAGTAGAAGGGCAGCAAAAGATAGGCAGCCCTATAAGATGGATTAGCACAGTGACTGGAAAAATTTGCACTACCCAAAGAACAACTGTGAGTTGCAGAGGATAGGACATCGTTTCAGTATATTATGGTGCCTAGAATTGCTATGAGCCAAACCCACTTGATGGCCCCTAACAACAGTAAAAACAGTACTCATGCATCTGAGAATATTCTGAACTAGACCTTAAAAGAAATTTCTCTTAGTTTAGGGCAGCGGTTCACAACCTGTGAGTCATGACCCCTTTGGGTGGTTAAATGACCTTTTCTCAGGGCTGGCCCGATTCAAAACAGTAGCAAAATTACATTTATAATTATGAACCAAAATAATTTTAGGGTTGTGGATTCGCCACTACATGACAAACTGTATGAAATGGTCCTGGCATTAGGAAGGTTAAAAACCACTTCCCCAGAAGAACAAACAAATATTGATATGTTGAAGGGCAGCAAAATAGAGTCAGCCTCCCAAAAGATGTGAGGATGGCAGAGGACGGGGCAGCCTTAATTTATCTTAGACATAGAATTGCTATGAGTCAAAATTGTCTCAATACCACCTAAGAAAAACAACAACAGGATTGTGCTTCTATACCCAATTCTACCTTGCGGACCTGGTTATACCAGAGGATGTACAGCGGTGCAGTAGGGATCTGGAAACACAGGGAATCTTGGACAGACTAACCCCTCAACACCCGCAGTAGAAGTGGCGAAACCAGGAGGGAAGGGTGTGTGGAAAGGGAGAACCGATCTTGGAGATCTATGTGTAACCTCCTCTCTGGGAGATGGGCAATCGGGAGGTGGGTGAGGGGAGACACCGGGCAGTGTAAGATATAATAATTATTTGTAAACTATTAAGGGACCAGGGGGAAGGGGGGAGCGGGGAGGGAGGGGTAGGGGAGAAAAAGGGAAACCGAGCTGATTCCAGGAACCCAAGTGAAAGGTGAATTTTGAGAATGACGAGTGCAACGAATGTATAAGGGTGCTTTGCTCAATTGCTGTATGTATGGATTGTGATAAGAGGTGTGTGAGCCCCAATAAAAAGATTTAATTAAAAAAGGGAAAGAAAAGAAAATGAATAACAAATAAAGTTAACTCAATGTTACCAATGGCCAAGAAAAAAAAAATGATCTGCTGATCTGCTACATGAGTGTCCATCTGAGCTGCCACCATTGGTCTCTCCCTATCAGAAACAAAGAATCATAAAAATATCAAAAACCTATTCAACTGTTAGTCTAAAGACTATTGGACAACATAAACCCCAGTCTCCATGATCCTGAGACAACCACTACTAACCACTCTGAAAAGGATCATACTAGGGGATTCTGCATAGAATTGGACAAAAATGGGGAACCAAACTCAAATCCTCAGACTAGCCTTATAGGTCTGATAGAGAGCACAACTCCTGAAACTATGATCTTTTGATACCCATCAACCCTGGCACTGAACTTTCCTCTATGGCTCAACTTCAAACCAAATAATAGCCTAGACGCTAAGGTAAACAATAACAACAGGGCGGTACACATCCCATAAAAAATTGACTCTAGGAGATCAAAGGTGCAGCATTTCCCAAGCAACAAACTTCAGAAGCCAGGAAGGGATAACAAAGAAGGACAAATGGAAATTCAAGCACAGGGAAGAAGTGGAAAGCGTGCTGTGACATTGTGGCTATTGTGATTAATGTCAAGAAACAAAAATATATACAAACTCGTATGAAAAACCAACCTGCCTTATAAACTTTTACCCAAATCACACACGCCAAAAAAAGTTAAAATAAAAGAAGAAGATCCTGACCCTCTTAGATCCCCGAAGGAAATTGAGCTAAACTGAACGACAGAATAGGTAGTTTTCAGGGAAATTAAAGAGTGCTGTAAAATGCAATTATTCATTTATATGGAGGATACACATCAAAGTAAAATTCTAGAATAAAAATAATAATAAGAGAAATCCTATTAGTTTAGAGCAGCGGTTCTCAATCCATGGGTCGCAACTTCTTTGGGGGGTGAACTACCTTTCACAGAGGTGACCTGATTCATAACAGCAGCACAATTACAGTTATGAAACAGCAATGAAAATAATTTTATGATTGGGGGATCACCACTACATACATGGGGAATTGTATTAAAGGGTTATGGCATTAAGAAATTTGAGAAGCACTGCACTAGAGAAAGGCAGAAATGTTGGTATAGTAGCAGGTCAGCAAAAGAGAGGAAGCCTCCAGAAAGATGGATTAGCACAGTGGAAGCAACAATGAGCGCAAGCAAAGAGCCACTGTGAGGATGGCACATGAAGGTGCAGTGTTTCAGTATATCGTACAGAGTTTCTATGAGCCAGAACCCACTCGATGACACCTAAAAACAATAACAACAGGATTTGTTTTTCTAACAATATGCTGAAGAAGACCTGAAGAGAAACTCCTCTAGTTTAGAGCAGCGGTTCTCAGCCAGTGGGTCATGACCCTTTCTGGGATAGGGGGCAATGGGGGAGCAAATGACCCTTTCACAGGGGTGGCCAGATACATACCAGTAACAAAATTACAGTTTTGAAACAGCAACAAAAATAATTTTATAGTTGGACATTCACAACTACATTCGGAATTGTATGAAAGAGGCATGGTGATAGGAAAGTTGAGAACCACTACACTAGAGGAAAATACAAACTTGGTAGAGTAGAAGTGCAGCAAATGAGAGGCAGCTGCCAAGACTGATAACACAATTGTGGCAAAAGTGAGGGCAAACTAAAGATCCACTGTCAAGATGATACAGTATGGGTCACGGTTTCACTATATTGTGCACAGACTTGCTACTAGCCAAAATCCACTCGACGGCCCCTAACAACAATAACAGCAGGACTCGTGCATCTAAGAATGTGCTGAACAGGACCTTAAGAGAAGCTCCTCTTAGTTTAGAGCAGAGGTTCTCAACCTGTGTGTTGCAACCTCTTTTGGTAGACAAACAACCCTTTCACAGTGGTGGCCTGTTCATTAAAGTAGAAAAATTAGAGTTATGATGTAGCAATGAAAATAATTTTTTGATTTGGCAGTCAACACTACTTGAGAAATGGTATGAAAGGATCGTGGAATTACCAAGGCTGAGAACCACTGTCCTAGAGGAAGACAGAAATCTTGGTAGAGTAGAAGGGCAGCAAACAAGAGGTGGTCCCCAAAAAAGATAGATTAGCACAGTAGCTGCAACAATGAGAACTAGCAAAAGAACCACTGTGAGGATGGCAGAGGACAGGACAGCATTTCATGATATTGTGCATAGAATTTCTATGAGCAAAAACGCACTCGAAAGCTCCTAACAATAACAAGAGAACTCATGCATTTACCAATATACTGAACTAGAACTTAAGAGAAAACTTCTTATTTTAGAGCAGGGGTTCCCAACCTGTGAGTCATGACCTCTTTGAGAGGGTTGAACGACCCTTTCATGGGGGTGGCCTGATTCATAACAGTAGCAAAATTAGAGTTATTAAGTAGCAGTGAAAATAATTTTATGGTTGTGGGGTAACCACTACATGAGGAACTGTTTGAAGGGGTCGTGGCATTAGGAAGGTTGACAAACACTACCCTAGAGGAAGGCAGAAACCTTTGTACAGTAGAAGGACATCCAAAGAGAGGCTGCCCCTATAAGATGGATTAGCAAAGTGGCTGAAACAATGAGCACTAACCGAAGAACCACTGTGAGGTTGGCAGGGGATGGGACATCATTTCAGTATATCATTGTGCATGGCATTGCTTTGACACAAACCCACTTGATGGCTCCTAAAAACAATAAAAACAGGACTCATGCATCTAAGAATATGCTGAACTAAACCTTAGGTGAAACTCCTCTTTGTTTAGGGCAGTGGTTCTCAACCTGTGAGTCGTGACCACTTTGGGGGTTTGAACGGCCCTTTCACAGGAATGGCCCAATTCATAACAGTAGCAAAATCACACTTATGAACTAGCAATGGAAATCATTTTGTGATTGTTGGACCATCACTACATTTGCAACTGTATGAAATGGACGTGGCAATTGGAAGGTTGAGAACCACGCACCTAGAGGAAGACACAGGTACAGTATAAGGATAACATAAGAGAGGCAGCCCCAACAAAAATGATTAGCACAGTGGTTGCAAAATAAGGGCAAGCAAAGAATCCCTGTGAGGATGACACAGGATGGGGCAGCGTTTCATTATATTGTGCTTAGGTTTGCTATGAATAAATAAAACACTTGACGGCCCCTAAAAACAACAACAGGACTTGTGCTTTAAAAAAATGTGCTGAACTACATCTTAATAGAAACATCTCTTTGTTTAGAGTACAACTCTGGGTCACAAACCCATTTGGGGGTTGAATGGCACTTTCAGAGAGGCAACACATTCATAAGAGTAGCAACATTAGACTTATGTAGTAGCAACGACAATAATTTTATGACTGGGCACTCACCACGGTGGAGGGAAGGAACAGTGAATGCCCCTTTCACAGGGTTGGCCAAATTCATAAGAGTAGCAAAATTACAGTTATGAAATAGCAATGAAAACAAATTTAGAGTTGGTCATTCACGAGTACATTAGGAATTGTATGAAAGTGGCATGGTATTAGGAAGGTTGAGAACCACTGCCCTAGAGGAACAGAAATCTTGGTCGAGTAGGAAGGCAGCAAACGCGAGGCAGCCCCCAAAAGTTGGATTAGTACAGTGGCTGTAACAATAAGCACAAGGAAAAGAACCACTGTGGGGATGGCAGAAGACAGGACAGCATTTCTTGATAATGTGTATAGAGTACTTTTGAGCCAAATCCACTCTACAGTCCCTAACAACAATAAGAACAGGACTTGTGCATCTAACAATATGCTGAACTACACCTTACACTTTAGAGCAGCGGTTCTCAATGCGTGAGTCGTGACCATTTTGGTTGGTGAAACAACTCTTTCACAGGGGTGTCCGGATTCATAAAAGTAGCAAAATTACTGTTATTCAATATCAAGGAAAAATTTTATGATTGGGGGACCATAACTACATATTGGTAAATGTGTGAAAGGGTCGTGGAAATAGGAAGGTTGAGAAACACTCTCCTAGAGTAAGACACAGTACAGTAGAAGGGCAACATAAGAGAGGCAGCCGGACAAGAATGATTGGTACAGTGGTTGAAACAATGAGGACAAGCAAAAAAACTGTGAGGATGGCACAGGACGGGGCAGCGTTTCATTAAATTGTGCATAGGTTTGCTATGAGTACAAAACCACTCGAAGGCAACTAACAACAACAGGACTTGTGCTTTACAAAATATGCTGAATGACATCTTAATAGAAACACCTCTTCCTTTAGAGCAGTGGTTCTCAAACTCTGGATCACGAACCCATTTGGGGGTTGAAAGACACTTTCACAGGGGTGGCCTGTTCATAACTGTAGCAAAATTAAATTAATGAAGTAGTAACAAAAATAATTTTATGACTGGACGCTCACCACAACATGAGGAACGGTATTAAAAATTTGTTGCATTAGGAAGGTTTAGAACCATTGCCCTAGAGAAAGATATGAACAATGGTACAGGAGAAGGGCAGCAAAAGAGAGACAGCCTCCAGAAAGATGGATTAGCACAGTGGCTGCAACAATGAGCACAAGCAAAATAGCACTGTGGGGATTCTACTGGGGGGGGTAGGGGGGGGCAGTGTTTCCTTATAGTGAGCACAGAGTTGCTATGAGCCAAAACCCACTCGAGGGCACCTAACAACAATAACAAGGGATTTGTCATTCTAACAATATATGGAAGAAGACCTTAAGAGAAACTCCTCCTGGTTTAGAGCAGTGGTTCTCAACCAATGGGTTGCAACCCTTTCGGTTGGGGAAGTGGAATGGGGGTGGGGTGGGGGTGAATGCCCCTTTCACAGGGTTGGCCCGATTCATAACAGTATCAAAATTACAGTTATGGAATAGCAATGAAAACAATTTTATAGTTGAACATTCACGATTACATTAGGAATTGCATGAAAGTAGTGTGATATTAGGAAGGTTGAGAACCACTGCCCTAGAGGATCAGAAATCTTGGTTTAGCATAGAAGAGCAGCAAACGAGAGGCAGTCCCCAAAAAGGGATAAAGACAGACGCTGCAACAATGACCCCAAACAAAAGAACCTCTGTGAGAATGGCAGAGGACAGGATAGCGTGCCATGATAACATGCATAGAGTTGCTATGAGCCAAATCCAATCAACAGCCCCTAACAACAATAAGAACAGGACTTGTGCATCTAACAATATCCTGAACTAGATCTTAAGAGACACACCACTTACTTTAGAGCAGCGGATCTCAACCTGTGAGTTGCGACCATTTTGGTTGGTCAAACGACCGTTTCACAGGAGTATCTGGTTTCATAAGAGTAGCAAAATAACTGTTATGAAATAGCAAGGAAAAAATTTTAAGATTGAGGGACCACCACTACACATTAGGAAATATATGAAAGGGTCTTGGAAATAGGAAGGTTGAGGACCACTGTCCTGGAGGAAGACACAGTACAGTAGAAGGGCAGCAAAAGAGAGGCAGTCCTCACAAGATTGATTAGCACAGTGGCTGCAACAATGAGCATCAGAAATAATCACTGTGACGATGGCACAGGAGGGGTCAGCGTTTCATTATCTTGTGCATAAAGTTTCTTTGAGTGAACAACCGCTCAACAGCACCTAACAACAACAAAAACAAGACTTGTGCTTCTGATATGCTGAATGAGACCGTAAGAGAAACTCCTCTTAGTTTAGAGCAGCAGTTCTCAATCCGTGTGTTGCGACCACTTTTGGGAGACAAACAACCATTGACAGCAGTAGCCTGTTTATTAGAGTAGAAAAATTAGAGTTATGGTGTAGCAATGAAAATAATTTCATGATTTGGCAGTCAGCACTACATGAGGAACGGTATGAAAGGGTCATGGCATTAGCAAGGGTGAGAACCACTGCCCTAGAGGAAGACAGAAATCTTGGTAGAGTAGAAGGGCAACAAACAAGAGGCAGTACCCAAAAAGGTGGATTACCACAGTGGCTGCAACAACAAGTGCGAGAAAAAAAACATTGTGAGGATGGAAGAGGACATGACAGGGTTTCATGACATTGTGCATAGAATTGCTATGAGCCAAACCCACTCAGCGGCCCCTAACAATAATAAAAAGAGGACTCGTGCATCTAACAATATATACTGAACTTAAGAGAAACTCCTCTTAGTTTAGACCAGCGTTTCTTAACCTGTGAGTCGTGACCTCTTTGGGGGTTCGAAGGACCCTTTCATTGGGGTTGTCTGATTCATAACGGTAGCAAAATTACCAATATGAAGTAGCAACAAAAATAATTTTATGAGGAACTGTATGAAGGGGTCGTGGCATTAGGAAGGTTGAGAACCACTGCCCTAGTGGAAGGCAGAAATGTTGGTACAGTGGAAGGTCAGCAAAAAAGAGGCAGCCCCCAGAAAGATGGACTAGCCCAGTGGCAGCAACAATGAGCGCAAGCAAGAACCACTGAGTGGTTGTTATAGGACGGAGCAGCATTACATTATATTGTACACAGTATTAATATGAACAGAAATCCATTCAAAGGCACCTAAAAATAGCATCAACAATGTGCTGAACTATATCTTTAATAAAAACTCCTCTTAGTTTAGGGCAGCAGGTATAAAACTGTGGGTCACAACCACTTGGGGGGATGAATGACCATTTCACAATGGTGGCCCAGTTCAAAACAGTAACAAAATTACAATTGTGAAATAGCAATGAAGGTAATTTTATGATTGGGGCATCACCACTACATGAGGAATGGTATGAAAGGGTCGTGGCATTAGCAAGGTTGAGAACCACTGCCCTAGAGGAAGACAGAAATCTTGGTAGAGTAGAAGGGCAGCAAACGAGAGGCAGTCCCCGAAAAGGTGGATTATCATAGTGCCTGCAACAATGAGCGCTAGCAAAAGAACCATGGCCAGCATGGCACACGAAGGGGCAGCATTTCATTCTATTGTGTGTACAGTTGCTGAGTAAAACCCACCCGACATCAGCTAACAAAAAACAACAGGACTTGTGCTTCTGTCAATGTGCTGAAGTAGATTTTAAGAGAAATTCCTATTAATTTAGAGCCGTGGTTCTCAACATGTGGACCACAAGTCCTTTGGGGGGGCAAAAGACCCTTTCATAGTGGTGGCTCATTTGTGACAATAGCAAAATTAGAGGTATGATGTAGAAATGAAAATAATTTTAGGATTTGGTAGTCACCACTACATGAGGAGTGGTCATGGCATAAGGACTGTTGCGGACCACTGCCCTAGAGGCAGACACAAATCTTGGTAAAGTAGAAGGGCAGCAAATGAGAGGCAGCTCCCCAAAAGATGGTTATCACAGTGGCTCCAACAATAAGAGGTAGAAAGAATCACCGTGAGAATGGCACAGGACCAGGCAGAGTTTCATTTTATTGTGCATAGAGTTGCTTTGATCCAAAACCATCTGGACGGCACCTAAAAACAATAATTACAGGACTTGTGCTTCTAAAAATATAGTGAAGTAGATCTTAAGAGAAAATCCGCAGTTTAGATACAGGTTCTCAACCTTTGTGTCTCGACCCTTTTAGAAGGTTGAATGACCCCTTCACAGGGGTGACCTGATTAATATAGAATAAATACAGTTATGTATTAGCATCAAAAATTAATTTGTATTTTGTATGAAAGGGTCATGGCATTAGGAAGGGTGTGAACCACTGCACGATAGGAAGACACAAATCTTGGTACAGCAGAAGGGCAGCAAAGGAGGAAACCTCTTAAAAGATGGATTAGCATAGTGGCTGCAACTGTGAGCTCAAGCAAAAGAACCACTGTGATTATGGCAGAGGATGGGTCAGTGTTTCATTTTATTATGCATAGAATTCCTGTGAGCCAAACCCACGTGACTGCCCCTAACAAAAATAAGAATAGGACTCATGAATCTAACAATATAGTGATCTATACCTTAAGTGAAATTCCTCTTAGTTTAGAGCATCGGTTCTCAACCTGTCAGTAGTAACCACTTTGGGGCTCGAATGACCATTTCATAAGGGTGGCCTGATTCATAACAGTAGCAAAAGTAGAGTCATGAAGTAGCAAGGATAATAATTTTATGGCTGGGGGTAACCAGTACATGAGGAGCTGTATGGAAGGGTCAGGACATTAGAAAAGTTGAGAACCCCTGCATTCGAGGGAGTCACAAATCTTCATACACTAGGAGGACAGCAAAAAGAGGCAGACCCAACAAGATGGATTAGCACAGTGGCTGCAACAATGAGCACTATCAAATGAACCACTTTGAGGATGGCAGAGGTGGGGGCAGCCTTAAAATACATTGGACACAGAGTTGCAATGAGTCAAAATCGACACGACACCACCTAAAAAAACAACAACAGAATTGTGCTTCTGACAATATTCTGAAGAAGACAATAAGATAAAACCCTATTAGTTTAGAGCAGTGGTTATCAACCCATGGGTCACGACCTCTTTGGGGGGGGGGTCGAACTACCTTTCACAGAGGTGACCTGATTCATAACAGAGGCAAAATTATAGTTATGAAACAGCATTGAACATTATTTTATGATTGTGAAATCACCAGTACAAGAGGAATGGTATTAAAGGGTCATGGCATTAGGAAGTTTGAGAACCACTTCGCTGGAGGAAGGCATAAATGTTGGTACAGGAGAGGGGCAGCCCCCAGAAAGATGAATTAGCACAGTGGCTGCAACAATGAGTGCAAGACAAGAACCACTATGCTGTTGGCACAGGATGGGGCAGTGCTTCAGTATATTGTGCATAGAGTTGCTGTGAGCCAAAACCCACTCGATGGCACGTAACAACACTAACAACAGGATTTGTGTTTCTAACCATATGCTGGAGAAGACCTTAAGTGAAAACACTCTTAGTATAGAGCAGCGGCTCTCAACCAGTGGGTCGCAAACCCATTTTGGTGGGAGGTGGGCGGGGATGTAGGTGGGTGTGGGTGTGGGTAAACGACTCTTTCAGAGGGTTGAACAGATTCATAACAGTAGCAAAATTACAGTTATGAAATAGCAATGAAAAAATTATATTTCGACATCATGACTACATTAGCAATTGTATGAAAGTGGCACGGTAATAGGAAAATTGAGAACCACTGACCTAGATGAACAGAAATCTTGGTAGAGTACAAGGGCAGCAAACAAGAGGCAGTCCCCAAAAAGATGTATTAGCACAGTGGCTGCAACAATGAGCGCAAGCAAAAGAACCACTGTGAGAATGGCAGAGGAGAGGATAGTGTGCATAGGATGCACATGATAATGTGCATACAGTTGCTATGAGCCAAGCCCAATCAACAACCCCTAACAACAATAAGAACAGGACTCGTGCATCTAACAATACGCTGAACTAGACCTTAAGAGTCACTCCTCTTACTTTAGAGCAGTGGTTCTCAACGCGTGAGTCGTGACCATTTTGGTTGGTGGAACAACCCTTTCACAGGGGTGTCCAGATCCATAAGAGTAGCAAAATTACTATTATAAAATAGCAAGGGAAAAATGTTTATGATTGAGGGACCACCACTACACAGTAGGTAATGTGTGAAAGGTCATGGAAATATGAAGGTTGAGAAACACGGTCCTAGAAGAAGACACAAGTACAATAGATGGGCAGCAAAAGAGAGACAGCCCCCAAAAGACTGATTAGCACAGTGGCTACAACAATGAGCACAAGAAAGAAACACTGTGAGGATGGCACAGATTGGGTCAGCGTTTCATTATATTGTGCATAAAGTTGCTTTGCATCGAAAACCACTCGATGCCACCTAACAACAACAAAAAACACAGCACTTGTGCTTCCTAAAACGTGCTGAAGCACATCTTACAAGAAACAAATCTTCCCTGCAGAAGGGTAGCGGGGAGGAGATGAGTCACTCAGGGTTCAGTGTAGCAACAATGAAACTCAAAACCTTCCTCTAGTTCTTGAACGCTTCCTCCCCTCCCAATTATCATGACCCCAATTCTACCTTGTGGACCTGATTATACCAGAGGATGTACAGCGGTGCAGTAGGGATCTGGAAACACAGGGAATCTAGGACAGACCAGCGGTGGGAGGGGCGACATCAGAAGGGAGGGAGGTGCATAAAGGGAGAACCGATCTTGGAGATCTATGTGTAACCTTCTCTCTGGGAGATGGGCAATGGGGAGGTGGGTGACGGGACACGCCGAGCAATGTAAGATACGATAAAATAATTATTTATAAACTATTAGGGGAGCAGGGGGAAGGGGAGAGCTGGAAAAAAAGGAAACCGAGCTGGTTCCAGGAACACAAGTGGAAGGCAAATTTGAGAATGACGAGGGCAACAAATGTATAAGGGTGCTTTGCTCAATTGGTGTATGTATGGATTGTGATGAAAGTTGTATGAGCCCCAATAAAAAGATTCATTAAAAAATAAAATTAAAAAAAGAAACAAATCTTCATTTAGAACAGCGGTTCTCAAACTCTGGGTTATGAACCTTGTTGTGGGTCAAAAGGCACTTTCAAAGGGGTGGCGCATTCATAAAAGTAGCAAAATTAGATTTATGAAGTAGCAATGACAATAATTTTATGATTGGGTGGTCACCACTATATGAGGAATGGTATTAAAGGGTTGTGGCATTAGGAAGGTTGAGAACTACCGTCCTAAAGGAAGGCAGAAATGTTGGTAGAGTAGAAGGGGAGCAAAAGAGAGGCAGCCCCCAGAAATATGTATTATCACAGTGGGTGCAACCGTTAGCGCAAGCCAAGAACCACTGAGAGGATGGTAGAGGACGGCACAGTGTTTCATTATATTGTGAATAGAGTTGCTATGAGCCAACACCCACATGATGGCACCTAAAAACAATAACAACAGGATTTGTGCTTCTAACAATATGCGGAAGAAGACCTTAAGAGAAAATACTCTTAGTTTAGAGTAGCGGTTCTCAACCAGTGGGTCGTGACCACTTTCGTGGTAGGGGTGAATGAACCTTTCACATGGGTGACCCAATTCATACCAGTAGCAAAATTACAGCTATGAAATAACAACAAAAATAATTTCATTGTTCTATATTCACGACTACATTATGAATTGCATTATAGAGGCATGATATTAGGAAGTTTGAGAACCACTCCACTAGAGGAAGACCGAAGTCTTGGTAGAGTAGAAGGACAGCAAATGAGACACAGCTCCCAACAAGATGGAATAGCACAGTGGCTGCAACAGTAAGGAGAAACCAAAGATCCACTGTCGGGATGGCAGAGGAAGGGACATATTTCATTATATTTTGCATAGAGTTGCTATGAGTCAAACCCACGCAACAGCACCTAACAAAAAAACAAAAGGACTTGTGCTTCTGACATTGTTCTTAAGTAGACCTTAAAGCAACTCCTCTTAGTTTAGAACAGCGCTTCTCAACCTGTGGATCGTGACCCCTTTCAGGAGACAAATGACCTTTTGACAGCGGCGGCCCGTTCATTACAGTAGAAAAATTAGAGTAATGAAGTAGCAATGAAATAATTTTATGATTTGGCAGTCAGCACTCCTGAGAAAAGGTATGAAAGGGTCGTGGCATTAGCAAGGTTGAGAACCACTGTCCTAGAGGAAGACAGAAACCTGGGTAGAGTAGAAGGGCAGCAAACGAGAGGCAGCCCCCAAAAGTTGGATTAGCACAGCGCCTGCAAAACTGAACACTAGCAAAGGTACCACTATGAGGATGGCAGTGGACGGGGCATCGTTTCATTATATTGTGTATAGAATTGTTGTGAGCCAAACACACTCGATGACCCCTAGCAACAATAACAAACGGTCTCATGAATCCAACAATATGCTGAACTAGACCTTAAGAGAAACTCCTTAGTTTAGAGCAGCGGTTCTCAACGCGTGAGTTGTGACCACTTGGCGTGGTCAAATGACCTTTTCACAGGAATAGCCCAATTCATAACAGTAGCAATATCACGGTTATGAAATAGCAATGGAAATAATTTTATCATCAGGGTATCATGATTACATTGGGAACTCTATGAAAAGGACATGGAAATAAGAAGGTTGAGAACCACTCACCTAGAGGAAGACACAAGTACAGTTCAAGGGCAGCATAAGTGAGGCAGACCTGACAAGAATGATTAGCACAGTGGTTGCCACAATGAGAGCAAGCAAAAAATCATAGTAGGGTGGTAAGTATGAGGCAGCATTCCAATATATTGTGCATAGGTTTGATATGCATAAAAACCACTCCACGGTATCTAACAACAACAGGTTGTACTTTACAAAATGTGCTGAACTACATCTTACTTGAAACACCTCTTCGTTTAGAGCAGCGGTTCTCAAACTCTGAGACACAAACTTTTGGAGGTCGAACAACAATTTCACAGGGATGGCCCATTCATAACTGTAGCAAAATTAGGTTTAGGAAGTAGCAATGAAAATAATTTTATGACTGGGCATTCACGACTACACGAGGAAAGGTATTAAAGGATCATAGCATTAGAAAATTTGAGAACCACTGCCCTAGAGAAAGACACAAATCTTGGTACAGGAGAAGGGCAACAAACGAGAGACAGCCCCCAGAATGATGGTTTAACACAGTGGCTGCAAAAAGGAGCGCAAGCAAAGAACCACTGTGAAGATGGCATAAAGGGGACAGCGTTTCCTTATATTGAGCATAGAGTTTCTATGAGCCTAAACCCACTCGAGGGCACCTAACAAAAATAACAAGGGATTTGTGATTTTAACAATATACTGACAGAGACCTTAAGAGAAACACCTCTTAGTTTAGAGCAGTAGTTCTTAAACAATGGGCCGAAAACCTTTGGGTGGGAGGCGGTGTGTGGGGCGAATGGCCCTTTCACAGTCTTGGCCCAATGCATAACGGTAGAAAAATTACAGTTATGAAATAGCAAAGAAAAAATTTATAGTTGGACATTCACGACTACATTAGAAATTGTATGAAACTGGTGTGATATTAGGAAGGTTGAGAACCACTGCCCTAGGGGAACAGAAATCTTGGTAGAGTAGAAGGGCAGCAAATGAGAAGCAATTCCCAATAAGATGGATTAGCACAGTGGAGGTAACAATGAGCGCAAGCAAAGAAGCACAGCGAGGAATGCACAAGCCTGGGCAGCACTTCAGTATATTGTGCACGGGGTTGTGATCAACAGAAACCACTCCAGGGCACCTAAAAATAATTTTAAAATTGACTTATGCATCTAACAATGTGCCTAATTATATTTAAGACAAACGCCACTTAGTTTAGAAGAGCAATTCTGAACCTATGGGCCGGAACCCCTTGGGCGGGGGGGGCGGGGGGGTGTCAAACGACCTTTTCAAAGGGGTGACCTAGTTCAAAACTGTAGCAAAATTACAGTTGTGAAGTAGCAAAGAAAATAATTTTATGACTTGAGGGTCAGCAATATATGAGAAACAGTCTGAAAAGGTCGTGACATTCAGAAGGTTGAAAACCACTGCTCTAGAGGAAGAAAGAAATCTCAGTAGGGTAGAAGGTCACCAAATGAGAGGCAGTCCCCTGAAGATGAATTATTAACACAGTGACTGCAACAATGAGCGAAAGCAAAAGAAAACTGAGGATGGCAGAGGACAAGACAGTGTTTCATGATCTTGTGCATAGAGTTTCTATGAGCCAACCCCACTTGACAGACCCTAACAAAAATAATAACAGGACACGTGTGTCTCACAATATGCTTAACTAGACCATAGGAGAAACTACTCTTGGTTTAGAGTAGCGGTTCTCAACCTGTGAGTCTAGATAACTTTGTTTGGTCGAATGACCCTTTCACAAGGGTGGCCGGATTCATAACAGTAGCAAACTTACAGTTAGGAAATAGTGATAGAAAAAAGTTATATTTGGGGGACCACCATTACACATTGGGGAATGTAGGGAAGGGTTGTGGAAATAGGAAGGTTGGGTACCACTATCCTAGCGGAAACCACAAGAAAAGTAGAAGGGCAGCAAAAGAGAGGAAGCCCCAACAAGATTGATTTGCACAGTGACTGCAACAATAAGCATAAGCAAACAACCACTGCGAGGATGGGACAAGCCTGAGCAGTTTTTCATTATCTTTTCCACAGGGTTACTATGGACTGAAACCCACTCCAGGGCACCTAAAAATAATAACAACAGGACTTGTGCATCTAAAAATGTGCCTAACTATCTCTTAAGGAAAACTCCACATAGTTTAGAGCAGATGTTATAAACCTGTGGGTCTTGGACCCTTTTGGGGGAATAAACGAACTTTCACAGTAGTGGTCCAATTCAAAACTGTAGCAAAATTGCAGTTACGAAGTAACAGTGAAAATAATTTTATTACTTAGGGGTCAAAAATACATGAGGAACCCTCTGAAAAGGTCATGGCATTCAGAAGGTTGAGAACCACTGCTCTAGAGGAAGAAATAAATCTCAGGAGAGGAGAAGGTCAGCAAATGAGAGGCAGTCCCCTGAAGATAGATTAGCACAGTGAGTGCAACAATGAGCGAAAGCAAAAGAAAGTGTGAGAATGGAGAGGACTTGACAGCGTTCCATGATATGGTGAATAAAGTTGCTATGAGCCAACCCATTCGACAGCCCCTAACAACAATAAGAACAGGACTCGTGCATCTCACAATATGCTTAACTAGACAATAGGAGAAACCAATCTTAGTTTAGAGCAGCAGTTCTCAACCTGTGAATCTAGACCACTTTGTTTTTTCAAATGACCCTTTCACAGGGGTGGCTGGATTCATAACAGTAGCAAACTCACACTTATGAAATAGCAATAGAAAAAATTTTATGTTTTGGGGACCACCACTATACATTGGGAAGTGTATGGAAGGGTCATGGAAATAGCAAGGTTGAGAACCAGTATCCTAGAAGACAACATAAGTATAGTAAAAGAGCAGCAAAAGGGAGCAAGCTCCTACAAGATTGATTAGCACAGTGGCTGCAACAATTAGCACAGTGGTTCAAGGAACCACTGAAAGGATGGCACAAGCCATGGCAACGTTTCATTATATTGTTCACAGAGTTGCTATGGACCAAAACCCACTCCAGGGCACCTAAAAATAATAACAACAGGACGTCTGCATCTAACAATGTGCCTAACTATATCTTAAGAAAATCTCTACTTAGTTTAGACCAGCAGTTCTGAACCTGTGGATCGCGACCACTTGGGGGGTAAAACGACCTATTCACAGGGGTTACCCAGTTCAAAACCATAGCAAAATTACTGTTATAAAGTTGCAATGAAAATAATTTTACGACTGGGGGGGTCAGCAATACAGGAGGAACAGTCTGAAAAGGTCGTAGCATTCAGGAGGTTGAGAACTACTTCTCTAGAGGAAGAAAGAAGTCTTGGTAGAGTAGAAGGTCAGCAAACATAAGGCTGTCCACAAAAGGATGGATTAGCACAGTGAATGAATTAATGAGCTAAAGCAGAAGAAAACTGTGAGGATGGCATAGGATGTAACAGCATTTCATGATATTGTGCATAGAGTTGCTATGTCCAAATCCAGTCGACAGCCTCTAACAACAATAGAACTCATATGTCTAACAATATGCTGAACTAGATCTTTGGAGAAACTACACATAGTTTAGAGCAGCTGTTCTCAACATGAGAGTCATGACCAATTTGGTTGATCAAATGATCCTTTGACAAGGGTGGCCTGATCCATAACAATAGCAAAATTACAGCTATGAAATAGCAATAGAAAATAATTTATGATTTAGGGACCGCCACTACACATTGGAAAGTAAATAGAAGGGTGCTGGAAATAGGAATGTTGAGAACCACTGTCCTAGTGGAAAACACAATACAGTAGAAGGGCAGCAAAAGAGAGGAAGCCTCTGCAAGAGTGATTAACACAGTGGTAGCAACAATGAGTGCAAACAAAGAACCACTGCGAGGATGGAACAAGCCTGGGCAGTTTTCAATATAATGTGCACGGAGCTGATATAAACCGACATCCACTTCTGGAGACCTAAAAATGATAACAACAGGACTTGTGCATCTAACAATGTTCCTAAATATATCTTATGAAATACTCCACTTAGTTTAGAGCAGCAGTTCCAAACCTGTGAGTCGCAACTGCTATGAGGGCAAATGACCTTTTCGCAGTGCTGGCCCAGTTCAAAACTGTAGCAAAATTACAGTTATGAAGTAGCAATGAAAAGAATTTTAAACTAGGACGTCACCAATACATGAGAGCAGTCGGAAAAAGTCATGGCTTTCAGAAGTTTGACAGCCACTTCTCTAGAGCAAGAAAGAAACCTTGGGAGATTAGAAGGTCAGCAAACGAGAGGCAATCCCCAAGAAGATGGATTAGCGCAGTGACTGCAACAATGAGCAAAAGCAAATGAAAACTGTGAACATGACAGAGGACGGGACAGCATTTCATGATATCGCGCATAGAGTTGATATGAGCCAAACCCACTCGACAGCCCCTAACAACAATAAGAACAGGACTCTTGTGTCTCACAGTATGCTGAACTAGACCATAGGAGAAACAACACTTAGTTTAGAATAGTGTTTCTCAACCTGTGAGTTGTAACCACTTTGGTTGTTCAAATGACCCTTTCACAGGGGTGGCCGGATTCATAACAGTAGAACACTTACAGTAATGAAATAGCAATAGAAAAAATCTGATGATTTGGGGACCACCACTATAGATTTCGAAGTGTATGGAAGTGTCATGGAATTAGGAAGGTTGAAAACCATTGTCCTAGAGGAAGACACAAGTGCAGTAGAAGGGCAGCAAAAGAGAGGAAGCCCCTACAAGATTGATTAGCACAGTGGCTGCAACAATGAGCGCAAATAAGGAACCACTGTGAGGATGGCACAGGCCTTGGCAGACTTTCATTATATTGTGCACAGGGTTCCTATGAACCTAAACTCACTCCAGGGTACCTAAAATAATAACAACAGGACTTGTGCATCTAACAATGTGCTTAACTATATCTTAAGAAGAACTCCACTTAGTTTAGAGCACCAGTTCTGAACGTGTGGGGTGTGACCATTTGGAGGGACAAACGATCTTTTCACAGGCATGGCTCAGTCCAAAACTGTAGCAAAATTACATTCTATAAAGCAGTGAAAATAATTTTCTGACTTGGAGTTCACCAATACATGCGGAACACTCTGAATAACCATTGCATTCAGAAGGTTGAGAACTGCTGCTCTAGGAGAAGAAAGAAATGTGGTAGAGTAGAAGGTTAACAAACAGGAGGCAGTCCCGAAAAAGGTGGATTAGCACAGTGACTGCAACAATGAATGAAAGCAAATGAAAACTGTGAGCATGGCAGAGGACGGGACAGCATTTCATGATATAGTGCATAGAGTTCCTATGAGCCAAACCCACTCGACAGCCCCTAACAACAATAAGAACAGGACTCCTGCATCTAATAATATGCTGAACTAGACCATAGGGAAACTACTCTTAGTTTAGAGCAGCAGTTCTCAACCTGTGAGTCCTCACCAATTTGGTTGGTCGAATGACCCTTTCACAGGGGTGGACGGATTTATAACAGTAGCAAAGTTACAGGTATGAAATAGCAATAGAAAAACACTTATGATTTGGGAACCACCACTACCCATTGGGAAGTATATGCAAGGGTCGTAGAAATAGAAAGGTTAAGAACCACTGTCCTAGAGGAAGACACAAGTACAGTAGAAGGGCATTAAAACAGAGGAAGCCCATACAAGATTGATTAGCACAGTGGCTTCAACTATGGCACAAGCAAGGAACCACTGTGAGGATGGCACAAGCCAGGGCAGTGTTTCATTATATTGTGCACAGTGGTCCTAATCACTCAAACCCACTCCAGGTCACCTAAAAAATAATAGCAACAGGACTTGTGTGCGTCTAACTATGTGCCTTACTATATCTTAAGAAAAACCCCACTTAGTTTAGAGCAGCAGTTCTTAACCTGTGAGTCATGACCACTTTGGTTAGTCGAACGACCCTTACAGAGGGGAGTATGAATTCATAACAGTGGCAAAATGCAGTTATGAAATAGCGGTAGAAAAATTGATTATTTGGTGATGACCACTACACATTCAGAAGTGTATGGAAGGGTTGTGAAAATGGAAGGTTGGGAACTGCTGTTCTAGAGGAAGACACAAGTACAGTAGATGGGCAGCAAAAGAGAGGAAACCCCAACAGATTGATTAGCACAGTGGCTACAACAATGAGTGCAAGCAAAGAACCACTGTGACATGGAACAAGCCAGGGCAGCGTTTCATTATATTGTGCACAGGATTGCTATGAACTGAAACCCACTCCAGGTCACCTAAAATAGTATCAACAAGACTTGTGCATCTAGGAACGTGCCTCAGTATATCTTAAGAAAAACTCCACTTACTTTAGAGCAACAGTTCTGAACCTGTGCCTCGTGACACTTTTGGGGGGAAAAAACAACATTTTCACAGGGTTGGTCCAGTACAGAACTGTAGCAAATTACAGTTATGAAATAGCAATGAAAATAATTTTATGACTGGGGTTTCACCAATACATGAGGAAGAGTCTGAAAAGGTCGTGACATTCAGAAGGTTGAGAAGCACTGCATTAGAGGAAGAATGATATCTCAGTAGAGTAGAAGATCAGCAACTGAGAGGCAGGCCCCAAGACTATGGATTAGCACAGTGACTGCAACAATGAGAGACAGCAAAAGAAAACTGTGAGGATGGCAGAGGATGGGACAAAGTTTCATCATATTGTGTATAGAGTTGCTTAGAGCCAGTCCCACTCGACAGCCCCTAACAACAATAAGAACGGCTCTTGCATTTCGCAATATGCTGAACTAGACCATAGGAGAAACTACTCTTATTTTAGAGCAGTGGTTGCCACCAGTGTGTCTAGATCACTTTGTTTGCTCGAACAACCCATTTACAGGGGTGGCCGGATTCATAGCAGTAACAAAATTACAGTTATGAAATAGAAATTGAGAAATTTTTATGTTTGGGGAACCACCACTGTTCATTGGGAAGTGTATGGAAGGGTTGTGGAAATAGGAAGGTTAAGAACCACTATCCTAGAGGAAGACAGGTAAAGTAAAAGGGCAGCAAAAGAGAGCAAGTCCCCACAAGATTGATTACCACAGTGGGTGTAACAATGAACATAAGCAAAGAACCATTGCTAGGATGTCAGAAGCCGGGGCAACATTTCATTACATTGTGCACAGGGTTGCTATGAACCGAAACCCAATCCAGGTCACCTAAAAATAATAACAACAACAGGACTTGTGCATCTAAAAACGTGCCTAAATATATCCTAAGAAAAACTACACTTAGTTTAGTGCAGTTGTTCTGAACTTGTGGCTTGCGACAATTTTGGAGGTAAAAATGACCTTTTCACAGGGGTGGCCCAGTACATAACTGTAGCAAAATTACAGATATGAAGTAGCAATGAAAATAAATTTATGACTGGGTGCTCACCAATACATGAGGAACAGTCTGAAAAGTTCGTGTCATTCGGAAGGTTGAGAACCACTTCTCTAGAGAAAGAAAGAGACCTTGGTAGAGTAGAAGGTCCTAAAACAAGAGGCAGTCCCCAAGAAGATGGATTAGCACAGTGACTTCAACAATGAGCGAAAGCAAAAGAAAACTGTGAGGATGGCAGAAGACGGGACAGTGTTTCATGATATTGCACATAGAGTTTCTATAAGCCAACCCTACTCGACAGCCCCTAACAGCAATAAGAACAGGACGCTTGTGTCTCACAATATGCTGAACTAGACCATAGGAGAAACAACTCTTAGATTAAAGCAGCGGTTCTCAAGCTGTGTGTCATGACCACTTCGCGTGGTCGATTGACCCTTTCACAGGGGTGGCCGGATTCATAACAGTAGCAAACTTACAGTTATGAAATAGCAATAGAAAAACATTTATGATTTGGGGACCGCCACTACATATTGGGAAGTTTATGGAAGCATCATGGAAATAGGAAGGTTGAAAATCACTGTCCTATAGGAAGACACAAGTACAGTAGAAGGGCAGCAAAAGAGAGGAAGCCCAAACAAGATTGATTTGCACAGTGGCTGTACCAATGAGCACAAGCCAAAAACGACTGTGAGTATGGCACAAGCCCAGGCAGTGTTTCATTATATCGTGCACAGTTACTATGAACCAAAACCCACGCCAGGACACCTAAAAATAATAACAGGACTTGTGTATCTAAAAATGTGCTTAACTATAACTTAAGTAATACTGCACTTAATTTAGAGGAGCAGTTATGAACCTCTGTGTCGCGGCCCCTTTGGGTGGGGGGTGGGGTGGGACAAATGATCTTTTCACAGGGGTGGCCAAATTCAAAACTATAGCAAAATTAGTTACGAAGTAGCAATGAAAATAATTTTATGACTGGGGTTCACCAATACATGAGGAACAGTCTGAAAAGGTCGTGGCATTCAGAAGGTTGAGAAGCAATGCATTAGAGGAAGAATGAAATATCAGTAGAGTAGAAGGTCAGCAAATGAGAGGCAGTTCCCAAGAAGATGGATCAACACAGTGAATGCAAAAATGAGTGAAAGCAAAAGAAAATACTGAGGATGGCAGAGGACTGGACAGCATTTCATGATATTGTGCATAGAGTTGCTTTGAGCCAACCCCACTTGACAGCCCCTAACAACAATAAGAACAGCTCTTGTGCACTTCACAAAATTCTGAACTAGATCATAGGAGAAACTACACTTTTTTTTGACCAACGGTTCTCAACCTGTGTGTCTAGACCACTTTGTTTGGTCGAACAACCCTTTCAAAGGGATGGCCTCATTCATAACAGTGGCAAATTTAAAATTTTGAAATAGCAATAGAAAAAATTATGTTTGGGGGACCAGCACTGCACATTGGGAAGGGTATGGAAGGATTGTGGAAACAGGAAGGTTGAGAACCACTGTTCTAGAGGAAGACACAAGTACAGTAAAAGGGCAGCAAAAAAGAGCAAGCCCCTGCAAGATTTATTAGCACAGTGGCTGCAACATTGAGCATATGCAAAGAACCATTTCAAGGATGTCAGAAACCGGGGCAACGTTTCATTATATTGTTCACAGGGTTGCTATGGACAGAAACCCAATCCAGGACACATAAAAATAATAACAACAGGATTTATGCATCTAACAATGTGTCTAAATCTATCTGAAGCGAAACTTCACTTAGTTTACAGCAGCAGTTCTGAACCTGTGGGTCGTGACCACTTTGGGTTGGACAAATTGCCTTTTCACAAGGGTGGCCAAGTTCAAAACTGTAACACAATTACTATTATGAAGTTGCAATGAAAATAAATTTATGACCGGCGTCGGCAGTACATGAGGAACAGTCTGAAAACGTCATGGCTTTCAGGAGGTTGAGAACCACTGCTGTAATGGAAGAAAGAAATCTTGGTAGAATAGAAGGTCAGCAAACGACAGGGAGTCCATAAAAAGATGGATCAGCACAGTGAGTGCAACAATGAGCAAAAGCAAAAGAAAAGTGTGAGGATGGGACAGCGTTTCATGATATTGTGAAAAGAGTTGCTTTCAGCCAAACCCACTCGACAGCCACTAACAACAATCAGAACATGACTCGTGCATCTAACAATGGCCTGAACTACACCACAGGATAAACTACTCTTCATTTAGAGCGGCAGTTCTCAACCTGAGTCATGACCACTTTGTTGGTTGAATGACCCTTTCTCAGTGGTGTCCAGATTCATACCAATTACAAAATCACAGTTATGAAGTAGCAATAGAAAATATTTTATGATTTGGGGACCACCATTACACATTGGGATGTTTATGGAAGGGTGGTGGAAAGAGGAAGGTTGAGAACCACTGTCCTAGAAGAAGAAACAAGTACAGTAGAAGGGCAGCAAAAGAGAGGGAGCCCCTACAAGATTGATTAGCAGAGTTACGGCAACAATGAGCAGAAGCAAAGAACTACTGTGACGATGGCACAAGCCAACGCAACGTTTCATTAAATTGTGCGTAGGGTTGCAGATGAACCGAAACCCACTCCTTGGCACCTAAAATTAACAACAGGACTTGTGTGTCGATCACTGTGGCTACCTATATCGTAAGAAAACTCCACTTAATTTAGAGAAGCAATTCTAAACCTGTGGTTTGCAACCCCTTTGGGGAAAAAACGACCTTGTCACAGGCGTGGCCCAGTTCAAAACTGTAGCAAAATTAAAGTAATGAAGTTGCAATGAAAATGATTTTATTACTGGAGGATCACCAATACATGAAGTACAGTCTAAAAAGGTCGTGGCATTCGAAAGGTTGAGAACCACTGCTCTAAAAGAAGAAAGAAATCTTTGTAGAGTAGAAGGGCAGCAAACAAGAGGCAGTCCCCTAAAAGGTAGATTAGAACATTGACTGGAAAAATGAGCGACGGCAAATGAAAACTGCGAGGATGGCATAGGATGGGACAGTGTTTCATATTATTGTGCATAGAGTTGCTATGAGCCAAACCCACTCGACAGCCCCTAACAACAATAAGAACAGGACTTGTGCATCTAACAATATGCTGAACTAGACCATGAGATAAACTACTCTTAGTTTAGAGCAGTGGTGCACAACCTCTGAATCCTGACCACCAAGGTTGGTCAAAGACACTTTCACAACGGTGGCCAGATTCATAACAATAGAAAATACATTTATGAAACAGCAATAGAAAAATTATGATTTGGGGACCACCACTACACATTGGGAAGTGTACGGAAGGATCGTGGAAATAGGAAGGTTAAGAACCACTGTTCTAGAGGAAGACACAAGTACAGTAGAAAGGCAGCAAAAGAGAGTAAGCCCAGAAAATTGATTTGCACAGTGGCTGCAACAATGAGCTCAAGCTAAGTTCCACTGAGAGGCTGTCCAAAGCCTGGGCAGCATTTCATCATATTGTTCACAGGGTTGCTATGAACCGAAAACCACTCCAGGGCACCTAAAAATAATAACAACAGGACTTGTGCATCTAACAATGTGCCTAACTATATCTTAAGAAAACTCCACTTAGTTTAGAGCAGTTGTTCTGAACCTATGGGTCACGACCCCTTTGGGGACACAACCTTTTCACAGGGGTGGCCAAGTAAATAACTGTAGCAAAATTAAAGTTATGAAGAAGCAATTAAAATGATTTTATCACTGGGGAGTCACATGAGGAACAGTCTGAAAAGGTCGTGGCATTCAGAAGGATGAGAACCACTGCTCTAGAGGAAGAAAAAAAACTTTGGTAGAGTAGAAGGTCAGCGAATGAGAGTCAGTCCCCTAAAAGATGGATTAGCACAGTGACTGCAACAATGAGTGAAAGCAAATGAAAACTGTGAGCATGGCAGAGGACAGGACAGCATTTCATGATATTTTGCATAGAGTTGCTATGAGCCAAACCCACTCGACAGCCCCTAACAACAGTAAGAGCAGGACTCGTGCATCTAACAATATGCTCAACTAGACCATAGGAGAAACTGCTCATAGTTTAGAGAAATAGTTATCAAGTTGTGGGTCGTGACCACATTGGTTGGTCGATCGACCCTTTCACAGCGGTGGATGGATTCATAACAGTAGCAAAATTATAATTATGAAATAGCAGTAGAAAAAAATTATGATTTGTGGACCACCACTACACATTGGGAAATATATGAAAGGGTCATAGAAATAGGTTGAGAACCACCACCCTAGACGAAGACACAAGAACAGTAGACGGGTAGCCAAAGAGAGGAAGCCCCAACAAGATTGAGTTGCACAATGGCTGTACCAATGATTGCAAGCAAAGAACCACTGTGAGGATGGCACAGGCCTGACCAGTGTTTCATTATATTGTACACAGGTTTGCTGTGAAACAAAACCCACTCGAAGGCACCTAAAAATAATAACAGGACGTGTGCTTCTCAAAATGTGCTGAACTACATCTTCATAGAAACACTTCTCTTTTAGAGCAGCAATTTTCAAACTCTGTCACAACCATTTTGGAGGTTGAACGACACTCACAGGTGTGGCCCATTCATAACATGAGCAAAATAAGATTTATAAAGTAGCAATGAAATTACTTTTATGATTGGGGTCACCACTACATGAGGAATGGTATTAAAGGGTTCTGACATTAGGAAGGTTGATAACCACTGCCCTAGAGAAAGACACAAAACTTGGAAAAGGGCAGCAAAAGAGAGGCAGTCCCCAGCAAGATGGATTAGCTCTGTGGCTGCAACAGTGAGCACAAGCAAGAAACACTGTGAGAATGGCGCAAGACTAGCCAGGGTTTCATTATATTGTGCATGGAGTTGCTATGAGCTAAAACCCACTCGACGGCCCGAACAACAATAAGGGGACTCATGCATCTAACAATATACTGAACTAGACCTTGAGAGAAACTCCTCTTAGCTTAGAGCAGCGGTTCTCACCTTGTTAGTTGTAAATTCTTTGGGGGGTCAAGTGACCCTCACATAGGTATGACCCAATTCATAACAGTAGCAAAATTACAGTTATGAAGGAGCAATGAAAATAATTTTACATTTGTGGGCTCAACACTACATGAGAAACTGTATGAAGGGTTCATGGTACAGTAAAAGGGCAGCAAATGAGAGCCAGCCCGAATAAGATGGATATGCACAGTGGCTGCAATAATGAGCACCAGCAAATAAAGCACTGTGAGTATTGCAGAGGAGGGGCAGCGTTTCATTGCATTGTGCATAGAGTGGCTATGAGCAAAACCCTCTCAACAGTACCTAACAACAATAACAACAGTACTTGTGTTTCTAACAATATGCTGAAGTAGACTTTAAGAGAAACTCCTCTTAGTTAGAGCAGTGGTCCTCAACCTGTGGGTCATGACCTCTTAGGGGGCCAAACAACCTTTTCATAGCTGTGGCCCAATTTATTACTGTAGCAAAGTTACGTTGTGAAGTAGCAACAAAATAATTTTTGGTTGGGGGTCAAGACTACATGAGCAACTGTATGAAAGGGTAATGGCATTAGTAATGTTGAATACCACAGTCCTTCAGGAAGACACAAATCTTGATGCAGTTGAAGGGCCGCAAAATATAGTCAGCCCGAATTATTGGAATAGCAGTCGCTGCAATAGTGAGCACAGCTAAGGGAACACTGTGAAGATGGCACAAGATGGTCAGCATTACATTATATTGAGCATAGAGTTGCTATGAGTCAAACCCACTCGACAGCACCTAACAACAAAACAACATGACTTGTGTTTCTTACAATATGCGGAAGTAGACCTTAAGAGAAACTCCTATTAGTTTAATACAGCGGTTCTCAACTTGTGGGTGATGAGCCCTTTGGGGGATTAACGACCCTTTCATAGTGGTGGCCCAGTCATTACAGTAGAAAAATTAGAGTTATGAAGTAGCAATGGAAATAATTTTATGATTTAGCAGTCACCACTATATGAGGTACAGTATGAAAGGGTCGTGGCAAAAGGAAGGTTGAGGACCACTGCCCTAGAGGAAGATGCAAATCTTGGTAGAGTAGAAAGGCAACAAATAAGAGCCAGCACCCCAAAATATGGTTACAATATTGGCTCCAACAATGAGGACTAGCAAAGAACCACTGTCAAGATGGCACAGGTCTGGGCAGCGTTTCATTATATTGTGCATAGAGATGCAATGAGCCAAAACCCACTCGATGGGATTTAATAACCATAACATCAGGACTTATGTGTTTAACAATATGCTGAAGTAGATCTTAATAGAAACTCTTCTCAGTTTACACCAGGGTTCTCAACCTTGCGTCGCGAACACTTTCGGGTGGGGGAGTGTGTAGAAACACCCTGTTACAGTGATGCTCTGATTCATAACAATAGCAAAATTACAGTTATGAAATAGCAAAGAATATAATTTTATGATTGGGGTCCACTACTACACCAGGAACTGTATGAAATGGTCATGGAATTAGGATGTTTGAGAAACATTGTCCTATAGGAAGACACAAATGTTGGTACAGCAGGAGGGCATCAAAATTTAGGCAGCCCCTATAAGATGGAATAGATGCAGCCGTGAGCGCAAGCAAAGGACCACTGTGAGAATGGCACAGAATGGGGCAGTGTTTCATTGTATTGTACGCAGAGTTGCTATGAGCCTAAACCCACTCGACAGCACCTAAAAACCATAACAAAATGACTTATGCGCCTAACAAAGTGCTGAACTATATCTTAAGAAAAACTCCTCTTAGTTTACAGCAGCAGTTCTCAACCTGTGGGCGGCGACCACTTTGGGGGGACTAATGATCCATTCACAAGTGTGGGCCAATTGACAACAGTAGAAACTTAGTTAATGAAGTAGAAATGAACAAAATTTTATTGTTGGGTGATCACCCCTCCATGAGGAACTGTATGAAAGGGCCGTGGCATTAGGAAAGAAGAGAACCCCTGCCCTGGAGGAAGACAGAAAGCTTGGTACAGTAGAAGGGCAGCAAAAAGGAGGCAGTCCCAATGAGATGGAATAGCACAGTGGCTGGAGCAATGAGTGCAAGCAAATGAACCACTGCGAGGATGGCAGAGGAGAGGTGGCCTTTCATTATATTGGTTATAGAGCTGCAATGAGTAACATCCCGCGCCCCCGACAGCACCTAACAACAACAACAAAAGGATTTGTTCTTCTAATAATATGCTGCAGAAGACCTTAAGTGAAACTCCTATTAGTTTAGAGCAGCAATTCTCAACCTGTTGGTCGCAACCTCTTTGGGGTGTCGAATGATGCTTTAACAGGGGTGGCTCATTCCTAACAGTAGGAAAATTACCGTTTTGAAGTAGCAATGAAAATAATTTAATGTTTGGGTGATCATTAATACATGAGGGTCGGTATGAAATGGTCGTTGCTTTAGGAAGATGGAGAACCCCTGCCCTAGAGGAAGACACAAATCTTGGTACTGTAGAAGGGCAGCAAAAAATTGGCAGCCCCTAGAAGATGGAATAGATCAGTGGCTGCAGCAATGAGTGCAAGCAAAGAACCACTGTGAGGATGGCACAGGATGGGGCAGCATTTCATTATATTTTTCACAGATTTGCTATGCGCTAAAACACACTGGACAGCACCTAACAGAAATAACTACAGTACTTGTGCTTCTAACTATAGGCTCAAGTAGATTTTAAGAGAATCTCATCTTAGTTTAGAGCAGTGGTTCTCAACCTGTGGGCCGTGACACTTCTGAGGGTGTCGAATGACCTTTTCACTGTAGTGGCCAGTGTCATAACTGTGGCAGAATTACCGTTAAGAAGTAGCAATGAAAACGTTTTTATGATTGAGAATTCATCATTATATGAGGAACTGTATGACAGCGTTTTGACATTAGGAAGGTTGAGAACCACTGCCCTAGAGGAAGACACAAAGCGTAGTACTGCAAAAGGGCAGCAAATGAGAGGCAGACCCTACAAGACGGAATAGCACAGTGGCTGCAACAATGAGAGCCATCAAAGAACCATTGTGAGGATGGCACATAACGTGTCAGCATTTCATTCTATTGTTCATAGAGTTGCTAAAACTCCTCAACCTGTGGATCATGAACCCTTTTGGGGAGTGAGTGGGTTGAATGACCCTTTCACAAGTGTTGCTTGATTCATAAGAGTAGCACAATTATAGCTATGAAATAGCAGCAAAAAAAAAAAAAACGTTTTATGACTGGGGGTCCACTAATACATTGGGAACTGTATGAAAGGGTCATGGAATTAGGAAGGTTGAGAACCACTGCCCTAAAGGAAGACAGAAATATTGGTAGAGTAGAAGGGCAGCAAATGAGAGGAAGACCCCAAAATGATGGATTAGCACAGTGGCTGCAACAATGAGTGCAAGCAAAGAACCACTGCGAGGATGGCACGGGTGGGGGCAGAATTTCATTATATTGTGCATAGAGTTGCTGTGAGCCGAAACCCTCTGGACAACACCTAACAACAATAACTACAGGACTTGTGCTTCTCACAATATAATGAAGTAGATCCCAAAAGAAACTCCTCAATTTAGAGCAGTGGTTCTCAACCTGTGGGTCGCGACCCCATGGGGGTTTGAATAACCCTTTCACAGTGGAGGCCCAATTCATAACTGTAGCAAAATTAAAGTTATGAATTAGCAATGAAAATTTTATGATTGGGGGGTTCATCACTACATGAGGAGATGTGTGAAAGGGTCATGGCATTAGTAAATTTGAGAACCACTGTCCTAGAGGAAGACACAAATCTTGGTACAGTAGAGGGGAAGCAAAAGAGAGGCAGCCCCCCAAAAATGGGATTAGCACATTGGCTGTAACACTGAGCACATGCAAAATAACCACTGTGAGGATGGCACAAGATGGATCCTCATTTCATTATATCGTGCATAGAGTTGCTATGAGCCAGCACACACTAAAAGCACCAAACAATAAAAAACAGGACTTGTGCTTCCAAGAATATTCTGAAGTAGACCTTAAGAGAAACTCCTGTTAGTTTAGACCAGTGGTTCTCAAACTGTGGAGACTAACGAACCTTTCACATGGGTGGCCTGATTCATAACAGAGACAAAATTATAGTTGTGATGTAGCAATGAAAATATTTTATGCTTGGTATGTCACCACTACATAAGGAATGGCATGAAATGGTTGTGGCATTAGGACATTTGACAACCACTGCCCTAGAGGAAGACACAAATCTTGGTACAGTAGAAGGGCCACAAAAAAGAGGCAGCTACCCAAAGTTGGATTCGCACAGTGGCTGCCACAATGAGCACAAGCAAAGAACCCCTGTGAGGAGGGCACAGGACAAGGCGGTGTTTCATTATATTGTGCACAGAGTTGCTATAAGAAGTACCTACTTGACGGCACCACCACCACCAACAACAAATTGACTTGAGCCTCTAACAGTGTGGTGACATAGATCTTAAGAGAAACTCCTCTAAATTTAGAGCAGCGGTTCTCAACATGTGGGTCGTGACCCCTTTGGGGGTAAGCCGACCCATTTACAGGGGTGGCATGATTCATAACAGTAGCAAAACTAGAGTTATGAAGTAGTAACGAATATAATTTTATCGTTAGGTAGTCACGACTACATGAGGAAGTGTATGAAAGGTCATGGAATTAAGTAGGTTGAAAACCACTGTCCTAGAGGAAGACACAAATGTTGGTACAGTAGAAGGGCAGCAAAAAAGAGATAATCCGCAACAGGACAGAATAGTACAGTGGCTGGAGCAATCAGAGCAAGCAAAGGAACCACTGTGAGGATGGCGCAGGACGGGGCACCATTGCATTGTATTGTGTATAGAGTTGTTAAGAGTTGAAACCCACTTGATGGCAACTAACAACAACCAAAACAAGAATTGAGCATCTAACAATATACTGAACTATATCTTAAAAGAAACACCTCTTAGTTTAGAGCAGCGGTTCTCAACCTGTGGATCAGGACCTCTTTTGGGGGTCGAACTACCCAATCACAGGGGTCGCCCTATTCTTAATAGTAGCAAAATTACAGCTATGAAGTAGTAATGAACATAATTTTATGGATGGATGTTCACCACAACATCAGGAACTTCATTAGAGTGCCAAGGTATTAGAAAGTTTGAGAACCACTGGTTTAGAGCATAGTAAATTCTGATGAAATACTACATATTTTTAATACATATGGAGAAGTTGAAAAATAAAGGAAATTGGGAGAGGACAGTAGTAGAAAATTCCTATGAGTCAGAATTGCTCTACATCATAGAGTAGCTAAGATAATTAGAAGAAATGATGAAGTCAAAAAGCTGAATAGAAAATTCTGTAGGACACATGGCAACAGCTTTATGCTATTGTTAGCCCCTTGGGGTCTCCCTATCTTTTGTTGGTTTCCTTAACCCCATCCCCACCACTGTGGATAGACTTCATTGAACTCTCTTTAATTAAACCTTCTGCATGGTTTGTCGTCCGCTGGACCCATAAGAGATATCATTTAATTTTCTTGATTGCAATTTATCTCTCTAGCATATAGAAATCATTCAAGAGTTTGTTTTTTGTTTGGTTTTCATCCACAATTGCATTTCCTTTCAGATTTGTTTTCCCTTGAAACATGATCAATAGTTCTTTCCTCTCCAATGAAACCCAAGCCCTACACTGCCTGTCTATGAAGTTCATGTGTGTCCTACAAGGGGATCCCAACCATTCCCTAGACCAGTGGTTCTCAACCTTCCCAATGCCGTGACTTTTTCATATAGTTCCTCAGTCTGTGGTCACCCTTGATCATAAAATTATTTCATTGCTAATTCATCACTGTAATTTTGCTACTGTGATGAATCAGGCAACCCCTGTGAAAGTGTCATTCGACCCCCAAAGAAGTCACAACCCACCGGTTGAGATCCACTACCCTAAACGAACGTATGGACCAAGGGTTGTATATGGCCCCACAAATCATCAATACCTGCCAGCATCACACATATCACCAAAGAAAAGCATTTGTAGCCATCACATTAGGGGTGAGTTCGATAAATATTTTACCTGTATGCCCCCATGAATGATGTTATAAATCACCACATGGTCCTTGGCAGAAAAACAGGTTTCTAGCTCCCGCTCTAGACCCAACTTATTCTTCCTACTGTCCTCTTTTCAGAAAAAAAATATTACTCAGGGCCCCCGGCAATGAAAGAATTTTGTACTATAACGCACCATCCAGGATAAAATGTAGTTATCTGCTTTGTAGATCCCAGGATTTGTCAGTGCCCAGCAGGTGGGTGGTGTTGCCCGCTTTGGGAAATGAGACTCTAGGTAAATCAGGTGTGTTTTCACTCTCTCTGCAAGAATTTCAGTTGAGGATCAAGATCTGTCTTGAATGAAGTGCATCCAGAATGCTCCTTAGAGGCAACACTGGCTAGACTTTGTCTCACATATTGGACATCAGGAGTTATTAGAAGCAACATCATGGAGAAGGCCATCATGCTTGGTAAAGGGGTGCCAAAAAGAGGAAGGTCCTCACCAAGATGGATGGACACAGTTTCTCCAACAATAGGTAAACACATAATGTGATAGTTTATTGCACCAGCCTGGCCGATAAACACAAGTAGGTTTAATTGAAGGGCGGAGAGATAAATGGCTCGGTGAGCCTCGCCTTGCTAGCTCTGGGCCTCAAGGTAAAGGGTACACTACCTGTGGGACGCCTAGTCTCTGGACTGTGTCACTGTAAGTTAAGGTCCCTTTAAGAACACTCGATTGGAATGCTCATCTCTGGTGCTGGGTACCAACAGTTGGTGACAGTTGGTGACCTGCCTTGCTGTTTGCTGCCTGTGTATAAATAGCCCAACTCTCACTACAGAAAAGAAACTGGCGGCTCTCAAGACTTAAAGGACTGCTAGTGTCTCACTGCTTTATAATTTAGAATTTAACTGTTAATTTCTTGTATTATCTATCTATCTATCTATCTATCTATCTATCTATCTATCTATCTATCTATCTATCTATCTACAATTTAATGGTTGATTTTCTTGTTATATATCCATCTTTATAAATATATATATATATAATTTATAAATATATTATATATATAATTACTAGCAGTCTGGTTTTGTCTCTCTAGAGAACCCTGTCTAACACACATAACAATTGTGAGGATGGCACAGGAGCAGGGAGTATTTCTTTCGGTTGTACATAGAGTCGCTATGAGTTGAAACCAATTTGACAGCATCCAACAGAACTAGATGTGAAGAAAGCATGGCCTGGTCTGTGTACAGTGATCCCACAGAAGTTCCTCATCAGTTTTTGTGCTTGAATGGGCCAGGTGCTCTCACAAACCACCTCTTCAATAGAAAACTTATATTTTTTTTCTTTCTTCCCAGGAACCATCCTGAAATTTAAAATGACTATTTGACACAGAGTTGATTGTGATTCATGGTGATTCATAGGATTTTCAATGGACATAACCTTTCAGAAATAGATGGCCAGGTTTTTCTTCCAAGGTATTTCTGGGTGCGCTTGAGCCTCCTAAGATTCTGTTGATGGCCAAGGGATTTAACCATTTGTACTATCCAGGGATGACTTACATCTCTATATATCCTAAAAATTGGCATCTCTCTTCTCTTTGTAAAGTCATGACAATTGTTCTGTTTCAGTAAATTTACCTTCTTTAAATATAAGAATGGCATATAATTCTACCACCTCACAGAAAAAGCCAGAAACTTGTTGCTCTCATTTAATAGTGGTGTGGGCGATTACATATTGGGCTGCTAATCCCAAAGTCAACAATTCAAAACCACCAGCTACTCTTAGGGAAAAAAGTGAGGTTTTCCAATCCTATAAAGTTACAGTCTCAAATACCCACAGGAGCAATTGGACCCTGTCCTATAGGGTAGAACTCAGGTCATGGTGAGTCAGAGTGGATATGATCGCAGTGAGTTTGGTTTGGTTTTTGGACTACCCTCCTACCACAATATCTCACAATTACTAAGTGCATGTTATGTACTAGTGTTCTACGAATTGCATGTATATTCACTCATTCCATCCCAATAGTGGGTGAAGCATTAGAACTGCTAACTAGAATGTTGGTGGTTCAAACCTACCAGCTGTTCTTCGGGATCAAGATGGGGCTGTCTGCTCTCATAAAGATTTTCAGGGTTGGACATCTGCAGGGACAGTTATTCATTTATCCTGCCGAGCTGCTATGCATCTGAGTAAACTCAAGACCAGTGGGGTTTTGGTGGCTTTTGTGGGGCAAAAGAGAAGCCCTTGACTATTTACCACAAGCTCAGAGAAACCCTCAGCAGCTTCCCATGAGAATGATGCATCAATTTGCTCCAGTACCAGGCACTGCCTATGGGAACGCCTATAGAATGTTTCCACTCTGTTCTACAGGCTCACTATGATTTGGAATTGACTGACCCATTGGTAGTACATCAGCTCCCGTCTATAGATGAGAACATGAATGCATAGAGAAGTGAAGCCATCTGGCCCAGGAGTGACCAGGTTATCAAAGGGGGAGCTGGAATTCAAATCCCAACAGACCAGTCTCAGAGACTACAGGCTTAGTTCCACCCTCTGCTGATGTCTTGATTTCGAGTGGTTGAATTTTGCCTCCTTTCCCCTACACATAATCTCCACCATCCCCTATCAAGCAAAATTAGCTTGAGCATTGAACAGGCACACTCCAGCCCTGCCCGATTCCACATGCACAGGTGAGAAAAGGATGGCGAGACCATTGGGCTGTTTTAGCTGCCACCTCTGCTCCCACTGCCCCAACACAACCACAACGAAGCCAGAGAAAGCGTTCTTGGCCTTGTCACCGCTCCTCAGCCCTGACATGGTGGAGCTTGCCAAAGCCACTCTCTTGGAAACCCACTCGACTGCTCCTTGGGAACTTCCCCTGGAACACTTGGGGGAAAAGGAGAGGGAGCACAACTGCAATGTAATTAACACTGTAACAACTTGTTTCCCCCTTGGATAATACACCATTAGCTGCTTCAATTGTGTATGAAATATAAATTACACGACTCAGAGGTATCATGTCTGAGCAACCATGATGCTAGGTGATGGTGATGAGGCTCTCCATAAATGGCCCCTCCACAACCAGCAGGTCCAAGAAACCCAAGCCCCAATGCCGACAGCTAAGACCAAGGCCCTGTGGTCTTTGAGTGTGCCTGTTTCACAGATCCCACAAGGGAGAATATTTCCGGTGGCCCAGGATGCCAGGCTGGAATGTTCCAGCCATCTGCTTTCATCACCCTGGATCTCCCATTTTCTTTCAATGGAGCCGAACGCTGGACAGCACTCTTTCCTCCCTATCTCTCAGAAAAGTAGAAAAAAGGGGTGCTGGCTGTGGTTGTGGTAATATCCTTCTTGCTAAGGAGCTTAGGTGATGCTGTGGGTTAAGCATCCCACTACTAATCACAAGGCAAGCAGTTCAAACCTACTAGCTGCTCTGAGAGGGAGAAAGGCCACCTGACAATGGACAAATTTATAGTGTCAGAAACCCACAAGGTCAGTTCCACTCTTTCATCTAGGGTTGCTATGCATCCTAATTGGCTGGATTCACCAGAAGTAGGTTTTGCTTCTTGAGAGTGTATTTGTACATGTGTGTGTACATGTGTGTGTGTGCGCCTGTGTGTGCGTGTGTCTGCATTGGCTCTTGTGTGGTTTGGAAGCTTAGAGCACGCAGCTTGAGGCTGCATTGGAAGCAGGTGGACAAGTCCAGTTGAAAAGAAAGAATGGTGAGATCCATCAAGAGGCAGATCCAAACTCGTTCCCCAGATTCCTTCCATATCCATCCTGCCTCCCATTCATTACTCTGTCTGTCTCAAATTACTCCGCATTCTCTCGCTGGCCAGCCCCCCACAGCTTCCTACCAGCTTTCATCACTAGATTTCTGGACACTACTCTAAATCAGCTTGAGATACTCACTGATTGATGAGCTACTGAAGGGTTGGATCAGCCACCCTTCTTTTTGGCCCATGAAAGAACTTTCTAAAACCTCATGTCACAAGCAGGTACACTTGCTTTTAGAGAAGAGGCATAGGTGAATTTTTATGTTTCCACCTTGAGAGGGGCAAGCACCACCATGTACAATTAGTAGGTGACCACAAGTATGTCAGTTTTGTGATCACTACTCATCTCCCTTGGGGGACCCATTTGCCCCTATCCTAGCACCCCGATCCCCAGTGCCATGGCTACACTGGGATGGGACATCCATGTGCTCAACCAGGAACTTCCAGGTGGAATCAGAGCCATTGCACCCTCTGCAGAGCCTCTGTGAGGACAGGGAGTTTGGAAACATATCCTAAAGCTGCAGGAGGAGAAATTTAGGAAATTATCATGCATTTACCCTAATGACAACTGTACAAATCCCACAACCACCCTTAAAATGCCCTGCCACTGAGCAGAGCCAAAAGGAGGAAGAGTCAAAACCCACATATGGGTACAGGAAGACCTCTGGAAGGTGTCCCTGTGGAGGCCGGGGAAGGGGAAGCGTGCAGTTAAGGAGGCTCAGGGGCTCAGGCTCAGGCTGGGAAAGAGCCAGAGTTCCTGTCTACAAAACCCTTCAGACCAGACACAACCCTAGGAAGTTCGACTCTCTGTCTCTCTGCCTAACCACCCACCTCTTAACCAGTCCAGGGTAAGATTCTTTGAACAGGGTCCACAGGATCAGAGGTGAGAGCTGTCAGCACCTGTTACTACCCTGGCTTGGGAAACCTCCCCCACTCTGGAAATCCAAATATTTTCTTGGACATTGATCAAGACCCAGTTCAAGCCTAACCCCGCCCCGCCCTTTTCTCACAGAGGCACTTGGTCAGAATAGCGAATAGCCCTCAACTGTGCCATGCACTCCGCATCTTCATTCCCTGTTCCCTTTGAAACATCTGCTGCAAGAAATCACAAAACTACCAGATGGAGGGCAGGGCGGTGCTTCTTTTTCAGACTTCCCTCTCGTTCTTTCTCTGGTTGCAGCAAACCCATTGCTATCCAGTCAATTCCAACTCGTGGAGACCCATGTAAATATGTTGGACAGGGATCTCTAGAGAGACAAACCAGATTGCTAGTGATTATATATAAATATATTTATAAAGATAGATATATAATACAAGAAATGAACTGTTAAATTATATACAGATAGATAATACAAGAAATTAACAGTTAAATTAGAAAAGCAGTGAGACACTAGCAGTCCCTTAAGGCTTGAGAGCCGCCAGTTGCCAGTCCCTTCCTGTAGAGAAAGCAGGGCTATATATACCAAGGCAGCAAACAGCAAGGCAGTTCACCAACTGTCACCAACTGTAGGTCCCCAGCTCCAGAGACGAACATTCCAATCATGTGGGATTAAAGGGACCTCAACTTACAGTGACACAGTCCACAGGTTAGGCATCCCACAGGTAGTGTGCCCCTTTAAATTGAGGCACAGAATAAGCAAGGCGAGGCTCACCAAGCCATTTATCCCTCCGCCCTTCAATTAATCCTACTTGTGTTTATCGGCCAGGCTGGCACAATAAACTATCGCAGTAAGTTTTCCAAGGTTGTACAACATTATTGGAACATACATCCTCATCATTTTCCCTTGAAACAGATGGTGGGTTTGAACTGTCAACCTTTTAGCTAGCAGTTCAACATTTACATGACAGTGCCTTCAGAGTGGTGTGTCATAGTCTGTAGACACCATGGGAAGGCATCATTGTTCTGGCTTATTTTCATAATGTGGGGTTCTAGGTAGGCAGGTATGAGGCAGGTGTAAGTGGAAATCCACTTGATGGCAACAAACAACAACACTGATGTCATTGTTTTAGGGCTGGGGGACTGAGGCCTATGAGGTATGGAGCTAAGTAACAACTACTTCAGGTTTGTTAGGTACTTCGTTGCTGAGCTCTGTTCTAGATACTGGGAATACAGCTAGAAAGAAGGTGGCATCTCTGTTCCTGGGGTTGAGAGATTAGAGGGGTTGGAAAACTTACAGTCCTGTTAGTACTGGGTAGAGACATTGTTTCTGCTGTTAGATGCCATTGAGTCAGTTCCAACTCCTAGCCACCCTATGGACAATAGAACGAAACAACACCCAGTCCTGCACCATCCTCTCAATTGTTGTTATGTTTGAGCCCCTTGTTGCAGCCACTGTGTCAATTCATTTACTGAAGGTCTACCTCATTTTCACTGCCTCTCTCTTCACCAAGCAGGATGTCCTTCCTCCTCCAGGGACTGGTCTCTCGTTAACAGTATGTCCAAGGTATGTGAGGGGAAGTCTCACCATCCTTGCTTCTAAGGAATGTTCTGGCTGTACTTCTAACCCAAGTTTGTTTGTTCTTTTGGCAGTTCATAGTAATTTCAATATTCTTCACCAGCATTGCAATATAAATGCATTGGTTCTTCTTTGATCTTCCTTTTCAATGTCCAACTTTCACGTGCAAGAAGGCCATTGAAAATATGACCAAGATGGCTTTAGTCAGGTGCACCTTAATCTTCAATATAACATCCTTGCTCTGAAATACTTTGAAGAACACTTTTTAAAGAGGTCTCTGGCGCCAGCACATGGCCCCATTAAGGGTGAGGAGGCGGGGTGCACAGGTGGAAGTCCATGGCCCCTTTAAGGCTTTGCCTACTTGGTAGCAGCTGGAGCCACTATTAAGGACAAGGCAGGAGGCCAGCCAGCATTTCCTATGGAGGCCAAGGCCTCAGGAGCTGAGCAGTCTAAGCTCTGAGCGCTGAGTGAGACAGCCTCTGAGCTGCACCATCTCCATGGGCCAGAATGACCTGATGGGCAAGGCTTAGGACTTCACAGACCAGGTGTGACCTGTGTGGCCTCCCTGCCCCCTCCCAGACTCCTGCCCACCCGGGCCTTGCCACCATGACCCCTGATGTTAGTCTGCATCTAACCTGGCATGTGCCCAGCCACCAGGACTCCTGCCCTGCCCAGCCCACCCACCTGGGACCACACTCTAGGCCCTCTGCCCCCACGCTCCCAACCCAGGGTCCAGCCCAGGAGAGGCACATGCCTAGGATCCCTGTTCCAGTCCCCTGCCCTCCTGTGCCTGGGCCTGCCACAAAGACCTTGCCCTAGAACCTCTGCCTACCCAGGAAACACCCCCTGCCCAGCTCGCCCCTGGCTCATCTGGGCCCTGCCCCAGGCCCCCTGCCTGCCCAAGACCTTGTGTTAGCCTGGCTGGCTATGGGGGATGGAGAGGAGGAGAGACCCTGCCCAGGCTCCCTGTACCCCATCCCACTTGGGATACCCTAGGTTGGTCCAGCTCCCAAGGCGGCTCCCCTCCCCGAGGCCAATATACCCAGAACCACATTGGGCCCACTGGGTACCTGAGACCTCCCCATCAAGTGCTCGGGATATGTACCCCCAGCCTGGAATGGGCTCCTAGATTGCTAGAGCCCTATTCCCCTCTTCTTAAGCCCCAACTACGTAAGATCCCTAGAAAGTGTCTGTTTGTGGGGGCCCTTGTGTGGTCACACTCTGGCTGTAAGGGGCTAGGCTGTGGCTCTTGGAACTTGTCTTCTCATTCTGAACCTTTAGGCCATTGTTCCTTCCACAGGGCAGTTCTACAGGAGTGGCAGGGAACTCTATTCTGGAGTGGAGTTGGCCAGATTTGAGTGGGGGGTGCCCTGGCAGGGATGCCAACTTGAGAGAAGAGCCCGTCTCCCCTTTCTCTTTCCCAGCTACAAAAAAATTTAAAAAGGAAGAGGTCTCATAGAGCAGATTTACCCAATGCAGTACGTCCCTTGAGTTCTTGACTGGGGCTCGCATGATCATTTATTGTTGATCGGAGCAAGAAGATATCCCTGAGCACTTCAGTCTTTTCTCCATTTGTCATGATCATGTTGTAGATGACAGGGTCATAATTACATATAAATATGTCCCTGGGATCCAGCTCCTGGGGAGACCCAAACAACTTGATGAAAAGAAAACAGAGAGAAGACAAGCACTCTGAGCCCTTTTTTGGAAGGAAAGTCCTTTGTGAATAGAGAGCTGCAAGGATATTGGAGTTCCTGAAGGGGGGCAAACAGTTCCACATTCGACTATTTAACAAATCATTGGCAGTTGGAACCCATCCAGGGACACCCTGGAGGAAAGGCCTGGCAAACTGCTTAAAGCCTGTAGTCTTGAAAGTCCTATGGAATGCACACATGGCGTCACCATGAGTCAGAATCAACTCTCTCGTGCCTGTTTTGGTATGGGGAGAGGAGCGGTGGGGTATAAAGTTGAATCCAAGAAGAGGAAGGATTTGGTCACCATTAAAGTGACTTCTGACTGAATTAATAACAATAATATGCACTTTTGTGGGAGAAAGATGAGGATTTCTACTGCTCTAAATATTTAGTGCCAGAAACCCACAGACAGTTCTACCCTGTCCTATACAGTCGCTGATTTGGTGTCAACTGGATGGCACTAAGATAGCAACTATCTGCTGAAAGGTTGCCATGTGGCAGGGCTCATGCCAAGTCCGTTATGGTTATGCCTATGATCTTTGCGGAAGACAAAGACCCTACTTATGATTACTGTCTCTGTTGTCAGATCGCTTCATTGTCCAGTCTTGGCTCTATGTCCTTCTATCTCCATGACTTTTGACAAATCATTGAATCCCTTTTGTGCTGCTGTGTGTAGAAGGGAAGTGAAAAATAGTTCTTAGCTTGAGTGTTCGAGGTTGAGATTGAATGCTAGAAATACCTTCTTGTTAGTCGCCAGCAAATAAAATTTGACTCCTTGTGACCTTACGTCTGATACAATAAATTACTGCCAGATCCTATGCAATCTTCCTGCCCATTGGCAGGTTTGAGGTCATTGTTGCGGTTATTGTGCCAGTCAGTGTCATGAAGAATTTCCACAGATCCACTACTTTACCAAACATGATGTCCTCTTCTCGCAATTGGTCTTTCCTAATGACATGTCCAAAATCAGCATGACAAAATGTTGCCATCCTCTCTTCTAGGAACATTCTTTGAAGAATGTCCTGGCTTGATTTCCTCTAAGACTGATTTGCTCATTCTTTTGGCCACCCACTGTATGCTCAATACACAGTCTTTGCCATCACTGTCATTCGAATGCCTCAATACTTCTTAGAATCCTGGTCCTACTGCTGTCCTGGTTAGAAATTCCATTTCAGATCTGCTGAAGTGGAATCTGAGTTTCTGTTAGGCCCCAAGGGCATTGCATTTGTGTGCCTGCTAGAAGCACAGATGGGGAACAACATCTGGCCAATAGTAAGTGCTATATAATTATTGGTTGTGATCAGTGTTATTATTTATCATCCCATCTAATCTTTCCAGCACACTCACATGTCAGGAAAACAAGATTCTGAGCCTGTCAGTGCCTTCGCTGAGGCTACCTCTCAGGAGAGGGCAGGGGCTTTATGCAAATCGAATATAAGATCAGACAAGTTGGCCTGAGTGGAGGGACTTTCATTGCTAAAATAGAGGAACAAGTTGTTGGGTATGTGGGAGGAAAGGCATCTAAAGAAAATCAGCAGAGTGCTCTGAGGCTCTGGAGTTCTGACTACAAAGACACATACATAACCTTGCTCCCAAACCTCCTCTTTTCTGGCAGTGACATAAACCAAGCATTTGCTCTTTTGCCCTGTACAATCCAGTGGCCTGAAGAACATTCTAAATGATGTACAACCATCACCCCCATCTTGTTTCAGAACATTTGGATCACTCTGAATGGAGACACAGCCAGTACTCCTTAACCAGTCACTCCCCATTGCCTTCGTCACCCAGCCCTTTTCAACCGTGACTCTGCTTGCTGTCTCTATGGATTTGCCTATAGATTCTGCATATTTCATAATAAGTTCTCATTTTGGTCTGACTTGTTTCATTCAGCAAAAGGTTTTCAAGGGCCCTCCATGGTGTAGCATGTTCCAAAACATCATTTCTTTTTAGAGGATGAATAATATTCCATTGTATGACTTAGGTATTGTTTGGTTTATCCATTTTTCGGGCCCCGGGCATTTTTGTAACAGCCACCTTTCAGCTATTGTGTGTATTGCTGCAGTTAACTTGTATACTACTATCTCTTTGAGTCTCTGTTTGTTATTCTTTGAGGTATATACTTAGATGTTGAATTGTGAGGTGGTCAAGGATTTCCTCTTCCTTGGATCCCTGATCAACGCTCATGCAAGCAGCAATCGAGAGCTTAAAAATGCATTGCATTGTATTGTGTATATATTCACAAGAACTCTTTAGAGTATTGAAAAGCAGGGATGTTATTTTGAGAATTAAGGTTCATCTGACACAAGCCGTAGTATGTTCAAACACTTCCTATGCATGTAAAATTTGGATATTGAATAAGGAAGGCCAAAGAGGAATCGATGCATTTGAATTTTGGTGCTAGGGGAAAAAAAGTACCATGGACTACCAGAAGTACCAAGAAACTTGTCTTGGAAGAAGCACAGGCCAAATGCTCCTTAGAAGTAAGGATGGCCCGATTTTGTCACCCTTTGGCCATGTACTTTCAACATGTTGTTAAAAGAGAACAGGCCCAGAAAAAGGACATCATGCTTGGTAAATTGGGGGGGCAATGGAAAAGAGGAAGGCTCTCATGAGATGGATGGACATGGGGGCTGCAGTAATGGCCTCAAACATAAGAATAATTGTGATGATGGTACCGGGGGGCATTTTGTTCTTTTTTACATAGGGTTGTTATAAGTGGGAACCAACTGGACCGAACCTAAGAATAATAGTAAATCTCTGACTTGTTAAGAAGGAACAAGCATTTTTCATTTTCTCTATGAGCCAGGCACTGAGAAGACCCTGATGGTCCAGATAGAAACAGTGCTTGGCCCCTACCCATGATGGGTTCCCTGTCTAGGGGTGAGGCAGCAGACTCCCACTTTTGGAAGAGACCTATGCAGCCTCCTTGGGGTGCCAGTGCATGCTGGAGAGACTCCAGTTAGAGACTTTTCATTTCTCTATACCCTCCTTTAGGGAACTGGAAGAACTTTAGAAAAAAAAATCCCCAGAGATTTCTGTTGCACAATTAGACAAAAGGGAAACAATGGGGGCTAAAGAGAATGAATGGAGAATACAGAGCTGTGTCTGTGTCCTTGGCCATGCAGCTATCAATCAGCACAGTTGAGTTCCGGAATCAGGAAGGGAAGATCCTCAATATCTGGATCTACCAGGTGTAGTAGGAGTAGCTTCAAAGCTAAAGAAGGATAAGCCCTCTTTCACTTCTAGGAGGAACTCACCTGGGGAGAACTCACTCAGGTGGGACTGCACTGAAGCCTTAGAACTGGGAGGGTTCATAGGAGCATGTTCACTGCCAGAATGGTGGTTTCCCATTCAAGAGTTTCTAGCATATTCCAGCTCAAGAATGGTCTTTGCTGAGTCCCTTGGCTCTTTTTCTGTGACTTCTGTGGCATCACTCGAACGCTTCATCCCCTCTAGCCAGGAGCAGTGGCAGGAAAAACCTGTTAGGGAGAAGTGGGAGAGTGGGCTAGGAGATATTCCGTATCTACATTGCAGCACAAATCTAGGCTCTCTCCTTCAGTAAAGGCCCCGTGGGGTTGGGGCTTGACTTTTCTGATTCTCTCCAGTTAGAAGTCAGCACGGAGCTAAAGAAGTGTGAATGGAAGAAAGCAGGATGATGAGCTGACAGCTTTTTCGTGAGGAAATAATAGCCAGAAGGGCTCCAAGTGGGGATGAGGGGATGGCGGGTAAGGGCACACACAAGCTGCTACCAAGGGGAGAGTGAGGAGCAAGAGACCAGCAGAGACTAGTCTCAAAGCCATCTTCAATAATATTTCCCCAACAGACTGTTTTCCTCTCTCCACTCTAAACACATCAGCCTTCACCTCCTCCAAGCACTGAACCCCTCAATGCGGCCTTTATCTGCCCATTCCTCCCACCAATTGGTCCCGGTTGCTATGGAAACTATGGGGGTGAGTAATATGATCCCTCTATTACTATCAACTTCCCTGATTTCAGCACAGATCAATCAACCACTCCCCTCAACCCCATATCTAAGGGGAAGTTCCTAGGGGAAAGTAAGGAAAAGATAAATTCAACACAGGACAAGAACAGTGAAAAATGAACAAAGAGAGGGAGTGATGTAATTCCAGAGTGTTAATCAATTCCTTTTGTCCGTTCAGCAACCATCCTCTCCCCCAGCTTAACTCCCTGAAGGAGGAAGGAACTCTCAGTAGGTGTCTGCCAAGGTGAGGTTTCAGGCCACTTGGGGGCTTCTGAGGGTTCCCTTCCAAATTTGCCTTCCCTCTCTTCAAAAGAAAGTCACTGGAACTCACCAGCCAGAGTGGGCTAGGCTATCACTGTGTTGCCCATTTAAGGTTTATATCTTGGGGCAGACTGTAGCTCACAAAATGCCTCCAAGGGATTGTTTCTTCCCTACAAGCTCTTCCAGAATCTTGTCATTCCACATCCAAAGTTGGAGTCTATGTTTCCTCCCTTGAACCCATGCGGGCCTTATGGCTCTCCAGGAATAAAGTATGGCAGGTGAGATGCGATGCGACTTCTAAGGTAATATAGCTCCCACCTGGCTCTTTCTCTGCACAAGACCCTCAGAGTCCAAACCCCTTGCTGTGAGGAAGTGTGGTGAAGAGGCCACATGCAGATGCTGACAATAGTCCTCCTGAAAGTCCCAGCAAACACCAGTGGCCATTGTCAGGTACACCAGTCGGGAAGTTGTGTGAGATGGCTCCATCATCAGCCATTGCCGGATGGCAACCCCACAGAAGAGTCTGCTAGCTTAGTACTGCCAATCCCCAGAACCATAGGAAATAATGACTGATAAGGAAGATAATAATTGACTGCAATTTTGTTTCAGACCGGAAGAAATGCACTGGGGTTATAGCTCTGGAGCCACAGTCCTGACGCAGTTGTATTAAATAATTTATTGATTATCTAGTGATTCTTCCTGGTCCTCACCCTTCCCAGCTTCCCTGTGCCCACCCAGTCCAAGCAGCTGCTTCATGACTTATTCTGTAAAACTATGTGCGGGTAAGTCAGAAAGCATTGCTCTAAAACCACAGACACTTTATTAAACAAAAACATCCAAATGTGAAGCGACTGTTTCTAGACACAGCCTCTTTCTTGGTCTACATCCTGGGAGGCAAACTTTTGAGACAGAAGAGCCAACTTTTTCCCTCACAACAATTGAAAAATTCTTTGAGAGAGATAAAAGTATATATTTTTTACAAATTCAATCACCATTATCTGAATAATAACTGTCCTTGGAAAGGTTTCCATGTTACTTCAGAGCCACATGCGTGGACCGAGAGACCCGCAGTGTATCCCTGATCCCTGCTCTATAAGCTTCTGTAATTATTCTCTGAGGTCTTCTCTGCTTATATATACTTCCAATCACACGACATACCATGACCAACAGGGTCGTTTCGGCATCATTGAGGGACTTGGATCACGTGCTGTGGCATGTTCTTTGATCATACTGTGTCCCTTGAGAAAATCTATCCAGATGATACCTTTCAGATCCCCAAACCAAAACAGTCACCATCATCTTCTGAGCTGCCCTCTCTGTTTTGAATTTCAGTGGCACAGCAGATCCCTTCAGAAGTCACAGTTTTGAGTAGAAGCTTTTTTTTTGGGGGGGGGGGGTGTCACACACCTAACAAGATTAAAACAAAACAAAGAAACAACAACAAAAATCCTCACTGCTATTGATGCCAATTCATAGCAAACCGATAGGACAGGGTAAAACTGCCTGTCCTTTGAGATTCTGAGACTAACTTTACAGCAATAGAAAGCCCTGTCTTTCTCCTGCGGATTGGTTGTTGGTTTTGAACGGTTTACCTTGCAGATCAAAACCTAATACATAGCCACTACTCCACTGGGGATCCCTCTAAGACAAGTGTACTAGGGAGCAAACTTACCCGCAGCCATTACCTGATGGCAGACACATGTTTCCATGTGTGTTATTGAAATAAACCTGTGCATGACCAGGATCCCAGGGAGCAATATTCCCTTACTCTTGCACCCACACAGCCCTGGCTGCCCTCCAAAACTCCCTATCCTCGTTGTTCTGGGCTCCCTGTATCTTACCAAGATGCCCTCCACAGTGCTGTCATGTGGGCTAACCAGGGCAACCTCTGCACTTCAACATTCACAGAATCTTTCCATTGCTCAAGTTGGGATCTCAGAAGCTGATTTACTCTTCACCACCCTCTGTGGCTGAGCTACCCACCTCAACTTCTTCGTGTCCAAGGGACGCCTTCTCTTGACCAACCACATATCCACGATGTGCCACTTGCAGCACCTGGTCTAGTGATTCTGGAACCAGACCTTGACTTGACTCTTGGTCCTGCTCAGGAAGCAGGCAAGCCAGGCACTCCTGGCTCACCAGGTGCTTGAGCTGCTCACAAGTCCCCTCCAGCCCAAAGAGTTACTACTTGCCATCCGTCTCCAGGATCACCTCCCACTCCCACCCCTTATATTTTATGCGCTAGGTTGGGGTGGATGGTTTTACAACAAACATAATAATAACAAACTAGAGTGATGTTGGACATTAGGAATGAGAATTTGGGCTGTAATGCACCATTTGTGGCAACAAACTCATTTGAGCTTTTCTGCTTCTCTGCCTGTGAAAACACAGAGATTCAATTGTTTGTTTGTTTTTGTGACCTAGTTGATGGTTTATTTCATGCTGGGTACACACAGCAATCATCGGTCACCATTTTATTATAACATGCTGTGATGGAGAGAGACAGTTGACAATTTTAGCCCATGTGTTGAGGCCGTGCACCCAAAAAATAGATGTCACATATCCAGTGGGCACTCATCTTAGCCACTTGTGGTTGGATGTCAGTCTTATCTATGTCATCTGATAATTTTTGGTTGTCTATTCTTTGCTGTTCATAACGTTTTCAGTGGCTAAGTCCTCAGAAGTGGACAGCCTATTTCTTCTATGTAGTCTGCTCTTAGTCTGGATGTTCTGTTGAAAATGTTCACCTTGGGTGACCCTGCTGGTATTTGAAATACCAATAATACAGCTTCCAGCATCCCACCAATACACAAGCCACTGCAGTATGACAAACTGACAGGTGATGAGTACCGGCTTCTGGCTCCCCTATAGGTAGCTGTCATATTGCTTTGTGCTCACAAACTTCTTGAAGGTTGTAGACATCAGTGGGCCTCAAACTTGAGCAGGCATCAGAATCACCTAGAGGATTTCTTAAGACAGATTTCTAGACTTTACCTTCAGACTTCTAAATTTAGTAGTTCTGGAGTGTGGCCGCAAAACGCTCTGTTTGTGCTTCAGAAGTTCCCAGATGATGCTGCAGGTCCACAGATTACACTTTCACTTGCCACCTCTATTCTTATTCCCCTTCCTTTTCAACCTCTTACAATATGGTTTCCCCCTTCATAATTGTTTCTATGGGGGGGGTGGTCAATGCTTTGGGAATATAGTCTAGCCTAATGACATCTGCTCATACTTTGGCCTCCATTGACCTCTGTGTATCATTAAATGCCAAGGGACCATGCTTTCCTATTTGCTGCTCCTTTTGCCTTGCTGCATGTCTTTTCTATTGCTGTATGCTCCTTAGTACTCACTTACATTGTTCCTGGCACCATGAGTGTCCTGGGGCTTTGGTAACAAATCACCACCAGTTCACAAGAGACACTTAGTTCTCTCATAGTTCTGGAGGCTAGAAGTCTGAAGTCAAGGTGTTGGCAGGGCCATGCTTACTACAAAGACTCTAGGGAATTTTTTGTGCCTTTTTGTAGCATCAGGGAAATCTTAGCTGATGAAAGCACAACTCCAATCTTTGCCTCTCTCTTCACTTGACAGTTTTCCATTTGAATCGGTCTGTGGCTCTTCTCTTCCCATGAGGGCATCAGTCATACAGGATTTGCGTTCAGTCTAATGACCTCCTTGTATAACTAATTACACATGCAAAAATCCCACTTCCAAATGAGGTCATGTTCACAATGATTAGCTGAGCTGCAATCCTCGAGGTCATTAGCTTGACACCACCAGATGCACTTTGGGAGAAAAATGGGGCTTTTTAAATCTTGCAAAGAATTACAATCTTGGAAACCCACCGGGGCAGTTCTACCCTATCTTATAGGGTCTTTATGAGTCGGCATCAACTTGATGACAATGAGTTTTAAGTGGACTGGTTCTTCAACATATTTTTTATGAGGGGAAGAATACAGTTCAATCCATAACACTTCCTCATCTGAAGAGCTGACACTCTTTGGTGTTCTCTTTTTTCTGGTTCCTACTGATGGAGAAGCTCTGCATGAGGTCAAGAAAAAAAATTCAAGTCTCAAGTTGCAATCTTGAAAGATTCTGTAAACAAAATAATAAATGATACAGTAAACATCAAGAGAAGATGGAAAGACTACACAGACTCACTGTACAAAAAAAGCACTAGTCAACATCTCACCATTTTAGGAAGTAGCATATGAACAAGAACCAATGGTGCTGACACAAGAATTTCAGACTTCACTGAAAGCATTAGCCAAGCACAAGGCTCCAGGAATTGATGGAATATCCATAGAAATGTTTCAGCAAGCTGAAAAAGCACTGGAAGCAATCACTCATCAATCCTAGGGAATTTGGAAGAGTTACTCAGCCAACTGGCTGGAAGAGATCAATATTTGTCCCCATTCCAAAGCAAGGTGATCCAACAAAATGCTCCAACTATAGAACAATATCTTTGATATTGCACACAAGGAAAATTTTGCTAAAAATCATCCAACAATGGTTGCAGCAGTATATTGACAGGGAACTACCAGGAGTTCAGGCTGGATTCACAAGAGGACGTGGAACAAGGGATATTATTAGTGATGTCAGATGGATCTTGGCTCAAAGCAGAGAATACCAGGAAGATGTTTACTTGTGATTCATTTACTATGCAAAGGCATTCAATTGTGTGACCCATAATAAACTTTGGATAACTTTAAGGAGAATGGACTTCCAGAACACAATAAAATGTTACAAATTTGTACACGGATCAAGAGGTAGATCTGTTAACAGAGTAAGGACACATTGAATGGCTTAGAGTCAGGAAAGGTGTTAGGGTTGAATCCTCTCACCATACTTTTTCAATCTGTATGCTGAGCAAATCATCAGAGAAGCTAGATTACATGAAGAAGAATGTGGTATCAGGATTCAAGGGAAGGCTTATTAATAACCTGAGATATACAGATATTCAAAAACCTTGCTTGCTGAAAGGGAGGACTTGAAGCACTTGCTGATGAAGAGCGAGGATTACAGCCTTCAGTATCGGTTACAAATCAATGTAAAGCAGACCCAAATCCTCACCACTGGACCAATAGGTAACACCATGATAAGTGGAGAAAATATTTTAGTCATCAAGGTCTGTGTCTTACTTGGATGCACAATCAATGTTCATGGAAGCAGCAGTTGAGAGATCAAAAGAAGTATTGCTTTAGGTAAAGCTTCTGCTCAAGACTGCTTTAGATTGAAGTGCAGACCGTGACTTGGGTCAGGCACACCTTAGTCCTCAAAGTCCCACTCTTCTCCATTGCATCCTATACATCGGAATGTTGGACATGGAATAAGAAAGACCTTAGAAGAATAGAACCATTTGAGTGCGGTTCTGGGGAGGAATATAGAACGCTAAATGGACTGCTAAAAAGACAAACGATCTATCTTGGAAGAAGTAAGATCAAGGTGCCTTACTTTGAGGCACTTACTTAGAGGAAAAGGATTGCAAGACTTCACTTTGGACATATAGTCAGGAGAGGCCAGTCCCTGGAAGAGGCCATGTTTGGTAAAGTGGAAGGGCAGTGAAAAAGAGGAAGGCTGCCCTGAGATGGATTGACACTGTAGCTACAACCATGGACTCAGTCATAGGGACAATTGTGAAGGCAGCACAGGACAGTGCAGTGTTTTGTTCTGTTGTGCATTGGGTCGCTTTGGGTTAGAGCTGATGTCACCTCAAAATAACAACTGATGAAGATCAAGGATGGCAACCTTCAGTGTGGATTATAACTCAATATAAAGCAAACCAAAATCCTTACAACGGGACCCATAGGTAACATCATGATAAATGGGGAAAATATTTAATTTTTCAAGGATTTCATTTTTCTTGGCTCCACAATTACTACTCATGGAAGCTGCAATCAAGATATCCAATGAAGCATTAGGTTGGATATATTTGCTGCACAAAATCTCTTTAAAGTTTTGAAAATAAAGATGTTACTTTGAGGGCAAAGGTTCTCCTGGCCCAAGTCATGGTATTTTCAATCATCTCATATGCATGTGAAAGTTGGACATTAGATAAGGAAGATGGAAGAATAAGTGATACATTTGAATTATGGAAAAAATGTTGAAAGTACCATAGGCTTCCAGAAGAACAAACAGATCTATCTTGGGTAAACTATACTCAGAATGCTCTTTAGAGGCAAGCATGGTAAGAGTTCACTCATGAACTTTGGACATATTGTCAGGAGAGGCAAGTCCCTAGAGGACATCACGTTTGGTAAAATAGAGGGGCAGTGAAAAAGAGGAAGGCTCTCAACATGGATTGAGACAGCGGCTGCAATAATGGGCTTAGACATAAGAACATTTGTGAGGATTCTGCAGGACTGGGTTGGGTTTTGTTCTGTTGTACATAGGGTCACAATGTGGCAGAAGTGACTCAACTGCACCTAACAAGAACAACAACTGTCATCTATCAATGCCTTCCAAATGTATGGCTCTAGCCAAAGCCTCTCTCCTGATGTCCAGGCCCACATTTCCCCCAGTCTACTGGGTGTTTCTAGCTGAGTGTCCTCCAGGTATCCATCATGGTCAGCATCATTCTCCCATATTTCTTGGCTAATGTACTTTGTGTCCCTTAGTCCTTTATGGCTACACAAGTTAGCTACCTCGTCCTCAAATTCAAATGATTATCAGGTCCTCGCCAAAAATGCTTCTCCAATTCCCTTCCTCCTCTCTAATTCATCCTCACCTGGAACCTATTGTTTGGTCCCGCAGTAGCTCTTGCCTGGACCATGACCATGGCTGTCTGAGTGATTTTCTCACCCTTAGATGCATCTCCACTTGTGTGTGCCATTACCAGTTAGATTTCTGACATGGAGATAAGGCTGTATCATTCTCTGGTTTTAAAATGTCAATGACTCTTCATAACTCTGCAGATGCTCTTCTCAGACCCTCTGATGACTCCAGGCTGCCTGAACAACTCCTGTGCCATAGATTACCCAGGGGAGCCCAGAAACAGTGACTGAGGGGTGAGTAGCTACAATTCTCTAATTCTATTACTTCCATGGAGACCATCCTTGAGGCGTCTTTTATCCTGTCTCCAGAGTGACCCTGAAGGATTGAGCTAAATTGTCTCTCATAGAACTTGGTAGCACACTTTGACATATTTTGTTTGTTTGCCTTCTACATTTTTCTCCCTCCCATTTTAGCTTTTCCTGGTAACACCTAATAAATCATTTCCATAAGAATCATGCTCATAGTTGGCTTCCGGGGACCTTGGTCTAAGGCAAGATTTTATAGGGTAAAAATAAAACTTATTAACTTGGAACTCAAAGCCTTTCAAAATCGGTTCTGAGCAATGTTTTTGGATCTATTATTCCTGTGTCCCATCTGACAAGACAGTCACATGTAGAACGTGAATTCCCACATTTCGTGTGCTTCCACACTCCCGTGGCTCTGATAAGGCATTTTGCCTGTGGGAGTGCCAATCCATTCCCTGCATGGAGACCCAGCACAAATGCCACGTCTTCTGTGAAGCCTTCAGAAGTCTGTCTTCTGGCTCCACTGTCCATGTTCCCTTTGCCTTCATGTTTTATGCATTTTCCTGATTCAATATTTATTTGGATGAATGGCTCATTAGCCTGCTTCCCACATTCCATTGTGAACTCCCTAAAGGGTGATCACGTTTCCATAATTATTGTATTCTCACTGCCTGGCCGAGTATTTGATCCATAATAAGCACTCAATAAATGTTGAATAAATGAATTTTATGTAAGGAAGTAGAAATTAGCACTTACCATTTGCCGGGCTTTGTTGTAAACCCTACACATTTTTTTTTTTTAGGGAGGAGAGCAACAGAGGATCATCAGGGGATAGGCCTTCCACGGGTACCATGCAGGCTCTGCCCAAGGATCCCCCTTCCCACCTGAACAAGGAGACCTCTTAGTGCTGCACTCTGGCCTCTGAACGCGGCCCTAGGAAGTGAGAGAGGTATCCCTGGGAGCAGTGGGGTGAAGGCTCTGGGCCTGGAAGAATGAAAGCTGCCTGGGTGTGGGAGTGGAGGTGGTCCTAGGGAGGGGTGGAGTAACTCTGGTCACCCAACAAGAGGAGCATGACTCATCCGCTTTCCAGATAGCAGACAGGCTTGGAAATAGAATAGTGAGGCTGATTGGGGGGGGGGTGCGGGGGGGCGGGGCGGGGAGGGGGCGTATGTACCACTAGAATCCTAGGCTTGGGTTGGGAGGCTGGATGCTTGAACCGGTCCTGGCAGGAGCAGAGCAGCACGAGTGGGCCCACCTTGAGCCACCCCCTCTATTTCCCAGGACTGCGCAGGCCCAGAGCGAGGCTGCCCCAAAGTGTGGGGCCTGCGGAGCTGCGTGGTGGCGCATTTTGGTCCCAGGGACCCCAAAGCACCAGCCACTGCCTCTTGTGAGGGCTTAATATTCATGCAGCAGGGCTCCGACTGCTGCTTCTGGGTCTGGCAGCACATGCGCCTCTGCCTCAAGCTCTGCAGCAAGGAGCTCAGCTTCACCCGCCTCTCAGAAGACCTCACTTAGTGAAACCGCTGCAACATAGAAGCAGAGGCGTGTTTGTGTGGCCTGTGAAAGGTAGTTCTGGGCTGGCCCCCCAGCAGCCCCAGGCCTCCAGATTCCACATTGCACCCGACCCGGGAACCACGCAGGAGCCTCCTGAGACCACAGTATGCACCACACAAGGGAAGTCACCTGATGTGCCAGAGCTGAGCTGCAGTGCTTTTCAGCAACCCATCACAGCAGGCTGTGGCTGTTCTTGGCATGGCCAGCCTGCACTTTGAAGTCACCGGGTGCCCTCTGCCCGCCATCACCTGGCAGCAGCAGAGTGAGCATCCTGAGAACTTGATCCTGCACCCGGACCAGATGTAAGGCAACATGGTGGTCACCAGCATCTGGCAGCTTGTATTGTACAATGCGCAGCCCTTGGACGCTGGGCTCTACACTTGCACTGCCCACAATGCAGCAGGCCTGCTGTGCGCAGACTTCCTGCGCTCAGTGGTGCAGCAGGGCTTGCCAGACCCGGGCTCCCTGTGCAAGCTCTGGATCCCTTGCCTGCCCCATGCGCTCCGCGCCTGCTACACAGCCCTGCATGTGTCCTGCCACCCTGCGCCTGCTGTGGCATTTTGACCTGCAGCACAGCAACTGTGTCACTTTTGGGCCCGGTGGCTGCGATGAGGGTAAGTCCTGCACAATTATCAACTCCTCCAATTCACCAAATGCTAGTATGAGGCAAGTACTGTTGTTATTTGACAGAGGAGGAGGTCAGGGCATGGAGAGGTCAAATGACTAGCCTAAGGTTACAGAGTGAGTCAATAGAAGAGTTAGATTTAGAAGAGTAATCTGATGTCTGAGATCTTCACTCACCACTCTGCTATTCTGGACAATGACGGTTCTAATAGCAACTGTTGCAAAGGAGGTTCACAGCCTCTTAGGTACTTCTAGGTAGGGGCTAAAACTGAGACAAAGAGGGGGAATGGCCGAGTTTCACATTGGGTTATAAACAGCGAAGGTGGCAATCAAACCATTTTTTTCTGACTCCTAATCTAATACCCTCCTACAAAACAGCAGAGATGGGCCTTGAGAGCATCTCATGATAAATTCTCTTGTTTGAGATCCAATGCCACTAGTTTGGGTACCAGCCTGTAAAAACAGGGCAGATAGTTGTTGTCAGGGAAACCTGGTTCCTCGGTAGAAGATGCTCCGTGGCTGGTTATGGGCTAACAGTGGTCATGTACATTTTCATTCTCTGTGAGTGTAACTTCCATGACTGATGGTCATAGGTAGAATTGCTTGGGCTTTAGATTTCTGAACCTGATGCCCATAAACTACATTTTCATATAGAATACATGTCTGAGAAGCAGGCCTGTTTTAATCTCATGAGTTATCACCCTTCCTTTCTCTAAAACTTGAGCCAGCCTCCGATGAGTGAAGAGGTTGCTGTGGCAAGGGAAAAACCCACCCATTCCTTCGCAGCCTCCAGTTTTGGCTCCCTCATCAGATACCTGCATTTATTTACTCTGAAGGGGGAGGATGTTCTAAAGGGTATTTAAGGGTCCTTGCTACCTCAGAGTGGCAAGAAGAGACATGATGTTCACATGCAGTTTGGGTCTCTCAGTCATGATTCCCAATAGCTTCTGACAGCTGAGTAGTTCAGTTTTGGCTCTAGTTACAAAGGATGGTGGTGGTGGTGGCTGTGTGTGTGTATATTCCATTAAATTCAAATCAGTTCTACAGATCAAGTCTTTGTAATACTGGATTACTTTGGGGTTGGCCATGTGGGAGGAAAGAAGGTATGCTCCCTGGAATGTTCCAGAAGACTTGAACTAGCCTGTTGACTAACCAAGTACATAAATAACCAGCAAGCCGGTTGCCAGGAAGTGGTGCTATTTTATAATGGGTGGTGATAGAACATTAGAGGTTGGCCCAGGTATATTTGAGATATTGAATTTACAGTGGACTATCAAAAAATGAACAATCCATCTTCAAAGAAATACAACCAGAACCCTATTAGGAAATGAAGATGACAAGACTGTGGCTTGCATACTGTGGACACGTCATCACAAAGGGCCAATGGCTAGAAAAAGACATCATGCTTGGTAAATTGGGGAAACAAACCAGGGGAGTTCATCCATGAAACCAATGGACACAGTAGCCCCCGCAAAGGACTCAAGCACACTAGTGCTCTGAAGATGGTACAGGCATGGTCAATGTTTTGTTCTTTTGTACATAAGGTCACCATGAGATGGAGCCTACTTCAGGACCATTAACAACAACCACCTAAGTCCAAAACCAACATCACTGCCAGGGAGTCCATTCTGACTCATAGCCACCCTTTAGGGCAGAGCATGACTACTCCCTGGGATTTCTGCGACTGTGAATTTTTTCAGGAGTAGCCAAGCACATTGTTCTCCAGTGGATGAGCTGATGAGTGTGAACTGCTGACCTTACAGTTGGCAACCCAATGCTTACCCCACTGTCTCACTAGGACTCTGTGTAATAGCAGCAGCAGCCACAGGCACAAACCCTGGCCACTGATGATTTGAAGGGGACAGATAATGGGTCTGGAACTAGGTGTGATCTAAGTAGAGCTAGGACAGACACATGTAGTCTGGGGCTCAAGTGCTTCGTGGATTTGGTTAGACGCTATGGGATGCGATACCACAAGGCAGAGGAGGCCAGGCCAGGGTAGAAAGAAGTTGCTTCATCCTACTAAGATTGAGAGGTTGATTTTGGGCAAATCAAGCTGAGGCTCTAGACATCCGCCTTAATCTCTGTTCAGATGTAGCATTGTAACTCATCAGCTGTGGGAGAGAGTTTCCAGTACACTGACAGCTTTCCACCTCCATTGCCTGAGGCTCTCTGCTTCTCTGCCATGGGCAGGCTCAGTCAAGCACAGGGGCAACCTAGTGCAACCCAGAAATGCAGAGGCGTGAATGCCCCAAGGGCAATGCTCAGCCCCAGTTCCTCTCTCCTCCTGTGGCCTGATGCTAAGAAAAGTTACTTGGTTGCTGGGAAGCCTCCTAGGGGATTGAGTCCTAGTGACTCCCTCTTATTGGTTTCCCTCCCTTCCTGGTCTCACCGTGCTGCTCTTGCACTGTGTTTTCCAGGCCCACCTCTCAAACAAACCACCTGTGCCCAAGTGCTTCCTCATGTTGGCATCAGGAGATGCCTATACTGCTACAGAATGAGGACTGGGTTTTTCAATGATACTAAAAGAGCCCTCTGTGGTCCTGCCTGCCAGGTTCTTTACATGAAAATATAGAATTCCTAGTTAAATTAGAATTTCAGGTAAACAATAAAAAGATTTTAGTATATGTCATATTTGGTATAACTATGTGTGAATGTGTGTACTAAGAAAATTTTATTATTTATTTTGGATTCAGTTTTAACTGGGCAGCCTGAGTTTTACCTGACAGCCTTACACATGAACCATGGTTGCAAATAAGTCTGAATTAATTGGGAAACTGAGAATAGTGACAGAAACCTGAGTGACTGGTAACTCTGGGCTAGATAGGCAGATATGTGAAGTTTGAAGCTTTAACATACTTCATCTGGGAAGTGTTTGCATCCCATGGTCTCCTTGGGCAACTTGTCCAGCCAATTATGTAAGGATGAACCATCAAAACCACACTTACTGCCTTAGAGTCAACTCTGATTCATAGTGACCCTGCAGGACAGAGTAGGAAACCCCAACGGGGTTTCCAAGGCTGTGGATCTTTATGGGAGCAGACAGCTTCAACTTTGTCCTAGGGAGTGGGCTGGTGGGTTTCTAGCACCAAACTTGCAGTTAGCATCCAGATGCTTAAAATTCTGCACCACTATGGTTTCTGTTTGAGTTTTAAAGCCATTCACTGCTATTAAATCTGTTCTGAGATATAGTGATCAAGCGGACAGAGTAGAACTGATCCCTAGGGTTCCTGAGGCTGTAAATCTTTACAGGAGTGGAAAGCCTCATCTTGGTCCTGGTGGTTTCAAACTGCTGATCATGCAGTTAGCAGGCACAAAACACTACGCCCCCAGCGCTCCTCCGTGTGAGAGCTCAACTAAAAAATTACTGCTATCGATTCAGTTCTGATGTTAGTGTCCCTATGGGACAGAGTAGAGCTGCCCCTATGGGTTTCTGAGATTGCAGATCTTTATGGAAATAGGAAGCCTCCTCTTTCTCCTGAGAAGCAGCTGGTGGTTTCAAGCTGTTCACCTTACAGTTAGCAGCCCAACGTGTTATCCACTTACACATGGCTGCCGTGTGAGGACTCAAAACCAAACCAAAGTCACTGTCATCATGTCCATGTCGACTCCTAGTGACCCTCTAGGATAGAGGAGAACTGCTCCTGTGGGGTGCTGAGGCTGTAACTCCATGGGAGTAGACAGCCACAACCTTCTCCCAGGTGAGGACTGGTGGAGGAGAAATATTCCCTAAGGAGGTTAACAGAAGGGTGACTAGAATCTGTCTCCTGAGGAGCAAGCCCTACTGGCCACATAGACAATGCTCATAAAATTCTTTCCTAGGTGATAGCAACAGCAGGAACCTGGTTGGTGGAGACCATCTATGTAGACTAGAGACTGCGTAGTGTCACAGAACTAACAGCTGAAAAGAGAAAGCTTGAGGCACATTCCTTTCCATTGGCTTCCATCCACATGGGAACAGTGAATCATGCTACAGGAGTGAGCAAAGACCTATGGGTGAGGTGAGGGGTAGCTACCTGCCACTTGGTCACATCTCCAGGCAGACAACAGCAGCCCTGTTGGTTCAAGCATAGCAGTTGCTTCAATGTTGACCGAGACATCTGAGAAGGGTGAATCAAGGCTGCATGTAGACTTGCTGCCTAACCCAGCTGGAAGTGCATCTCCAAAACACAGCCATCGAGTGGGGGGTGACTCATAGAGACACCATGGGACAGGGAAGAACTGCCACTGTGCATGTTTTGGGGGTTAGAACACTTTTCTGGGCGTAGCAGACCTCTTCTTTCTCCCGAGAGGGGCTAATGGTTATGAACTTTTGACCATTTGGTTAGCAGCCCCATGTGAAACCCATTCCACCTCCAGGCTCCTGAAGAGTGTTACAAGTAGGGGAAAACACAATGGCAATCTAGCTGACACCCACTCATGGCGACTCTATGTCTGTCATAGAATTATGCTCCATAGGTTTCCCAGGGCTGAGAGTTTGGAAGTAGAACACCAGGCCTTTCTTCTAAGGCACCTCTGGGTGCATTCAAATAACCAGACTTTGGTTAGCAGCCAAGCCCCGTAACCTTTAATAATCTATAGGCATGATTAGTTTATTGAATAAATAACCACAAAGTGGATGAGGTGAGAGAACTATCAACCCCATTTTACAGACAAGGAAACAGAGGTACACTAAGACACCGCTTGAGGTGGAAGAGCCATCATGCAGACCCAGGAAGTGTGACATCTAGGCAGTGAACCCTCCTACTCAGTCATAATCACCGACTCCTCAGAACTGTTTCTGGAATCAGGATACAGTGTATGTAAAGACCCCACACAGGATCAGTGTCTAGACCAGAGTCTGAAGGGATCTTTATATTAAAGATATTTTCTTGTGTTTTCATCACTTTTATCCCTATCTTTCTTCTCCTACACCCAGAATTCTGTCCCAGGAGGGATGGCAACTACAGTGACCAGACTGTTCTGTCTGACTTCTCCAGTAGGATACATGGACCATCTGAATAGACCCTTCGATCTGGATGGCCCTCTCACTCCCATAGACACAACTGCAGCCAGCCCCAGACTCCAAACCTGCAGACTAAGAGTTTTTCACAAGTCTAGAAAGAGCTGTCAATCTCTGTCCTGTCCCGTGGGAACTTCAACGTGGATCCTGGAGGAGAGAGTGGAAATTGGGGGGTGAGGGGGTATAAGAGGCATGGAGAATGAAGAAAAGACAGTATCCTGATCAAGTCTTGTTTTAATGAACAAAGAGTTACAGCTTATATCAGCCAGCAAGGGGGGAAGCATCCGCTGCACATGCAAATTAGGCTACTTTGGCAACAGGCCAATCAGGGAGTTCAGGGGAGCGTGCCCTGCCCGTGAGTCAGTAAGGGCTTACAGTCTTCAATTAAGTACGTCGCGGAGTGGCATGTTTATGCAAATCAGGCGTGGGCGATGACAATCTTTTAGCCAATCAAGGGGAGGCTGGGGTAGAAGAATACCCAGAGCTCAGGCTAATGAATTCCAAGTAATGGCCAGGCCTCATGGCTCTGGACATTTCCCCTGAAAAACTAGCCTTTAGAAGAGGAGACATAGAATCAAAAGCTCCAGGTGAGAGTAAATCAGACAACGGAGACAAAGAGAAAACACTAGAACTTCTCAAAGTGGTTCACCCTGGTTTCCTCGTGGCCAGCATTAAGTCACATTGGCCTGAATCAGTGTCTCCACCCAAATCTGAAGTTCCCAGTACCCTGTGTCCTGCAGTCCTTGTCTTTTACCCAGCAACCCTACTGATTCTACTTTATAGCCACCTTTTCCTTTGTTCAGTTTTTAAAATTTTCTTTCTCATTAAATGATGTGGTCTATGGAAATTTTAAAAAATTTTAGGCCATTATTAACTTATTTCCCTTAAAATAAAAGTAAGGCCAGCATTCAAGTAAATGTCTGGATAGTCCGAGTAGAAAATGATAGTGCCCGGCTCAAAGATGGCAGCCAAGCACTTGCTGCATTGAATGTGTGTCGCTCTCCACAGTGTTGGAAGTAAACTGCTGTCATGAAACAGGTTCCTGAAAGGTTCCCAAATCTCTAACTCCAGGATTTAAACCATATCTGCCCCCATTCCATTTAGTCTTCCAGATCATCAAAGCTCTAAAATAAAAAGTCTATTTCACATTCTTTTCATCAACCCACAACTGAACTGGCTCATATCAGTTCAAAGACCCAGAAAACACAATCCCTGATTTGTGCTGTATTCAAGTTATGACGAGCTGCTTTGTTACCATCTGCTTTTCTTTCTTTTTTTAATAAATCATTTTATTGGGGGCTCGTACAACTCTTATCACAGTCCATACATACATCAATTGAGTAAAGCACCCCTATACATTCGCTGCCCTCATCATTCTCAAAATTCGCCTTCCACCTGGGTTCCTGAAATCAGCACATCTTCATTTTGTCCCTCCTCCATGAACCCTTAATAGTTTATAAATTATTATTTTACACTGCCTGGGGTCTCCCCTCACCCACCTTCTCATTGCCCATTCCCCAGCGAGGAGGTTACACGCAGATCCCTGAGATCGGTTCTCCCCTTCTAGACCCCCTTCCCTCCCGGTGTTGCCACTCTTAACACTGGTCCTAAGGGGATCAACCATCCTAGATTCCCTGTGTTTCCAGATCCCTACTGCACCGCTGTACATCTTCTGGTCTAACCACGTCCACAAGGCAGAATTGGGCTTCTATAGCACATATCCCTGATGTCGTTCTAGCTGTAAGTTTATATGCAATTTTTTCAACCCCACAGGCTAATAAAGTTCACATGTGTAAATAGGATAATAAAAACCAAGAATAATGAGGTATTTGACTTCTGTCAGGACTGGTTCATGACAGAATCATCACAATGGGACAGGTCATAACTCAGGAACTGAGTACCTGTCATCCAAACTGGTTGCTGTGGGGTTGATTCCAAGTCACGGATCTACCATGTGTGTAGAGCCAAACTGAACCATGTTAGGTAGGGGCTTCAAGGCTGTGTGAGCGTTCAGAAGCAGGCCACCGGGTCTGTTTTCTGAGGCACCACCATATGGGTTCAGAAGTACATTTTATTTAGGAATTGAGCTCTTAACTGTTTGTGCCACCCAGGGATGCCATGGGGGGAAATTGCTTTTGTGTATTTAGTGTCCTTCCCAAACTGACAAGGGTGCTAACTTGTGTCCTGGCTTTTCTTATAGTAGTTGTGCAGTCTGGGTACAATAGAGAAATAAATCCACAGAAACTCATATGTATAAAAGAGAGTTATAGATAGAGGGTAAGTGCACATCAAGAAAACATCCCAACCCAGTGCTGTCCAAGCCCACAAGCCCAACATTAGCCCATATGTCCCACACCAATCCACAGAGTCCTCCCCCATCTTACAAAACGCACGCAGTGATGCTGGCTGCAGGAGGAAAGCCGAATAAATGAACATGTAAGCATCTCTCAGTGCTGGCAGGGATCTCCAGTCAGCTTCTCCAGTACCCAGGACAGCATCTGGGTAGGTTCTTGTGACTTCTACTCAGGGATGCCTCACTGGAAGTCAACCTTGCCACCTGAAGCAGAGAACTGGCTAAGGCAGTTGCAACCAGATCTGACCATCAGAAATCAAGAGACCCAAGAACAAGAAAGGTGAGCCTAACCAAGCCATTGATCTCTCCTCCCTTCCATTAACCCCACCTGTGTTTGTTGGCCAGGTTGTCAGAATAAACTTTATCTCAATAGTGGTATTACTACTTTGAAGAAAACTGAATTCTGACACTGGGCTAGGCAGGTTTCTTAGTCTGGGTACATTAGAGAAACAAATCCACAGAAACTCATATGTATAATAGAGTTTTAGATAAAGGGTAAACACACATCAAGAAAACATCCCAACTCAGTGCTGCCCAAGTCCACAAGTCCAACATTAGCCCGTATGTCCCACACCAATATACAAAGTCCTCCCCCATCTTACCAAACACACGCAGTGATGCTGGCTGGAGAAGAAAAGCTGAATCAGTGAGCACGTAAGCATATCAGCGCTGGGAGGGGTCTCCAGGCAGATTATCCAGCACCCAGGGCTGCATCAGGTTAGGCCCATGTGGCTTCTCCTCAGGAATGTCTCGCAGTAAGTGAGCCTTGCCAGTTGAGGTAAAGAATTGCTAAGGCACACTGGTCTGACCATCAGAGAACAAGAGACCAGAGAACAAGAAAGGCGAGACTTACTGAGGCATTTATCTCCCTGCCCTTCAATTAATCCCACATGTGTTTATTGGCCAGGATAATTAATAAATCTTAACTATCACAGCAGGCAAAGTAGGGCCCACCTCACAATGCCTCTGTATTTAAAACTAGTCAGAGTGAAGCCTTGCCACTGGAACATTTTTCCGGACACGTCATCCAGTCTTTGCATTTGCCTTAACTGCCCAGAAAGTCACTAACTGGAAAGGGATGGGCAAAGACCATGGTGGGCCTCTCAGGAGCATATGCTTGGGCACCCTACCCTTTGTCCCACAGTGTTTTCAGGTTGACTATCAACTGCAATTAACTGCAGTCCTTTTTCAATTACATTATAGAAATAGGAAGTGGCCACTCTTCTAGTATAATGTACACAAAAGAATTTAACCCTCCCCACTTGTGCCCCAGCCAAACCAAAAACCCTGGCCACCAATCTTCTGCCACTGGACAACATGACAGCCAAAATCTCAGACTCCTGCCATTGAGTCGATTCCAGCTCATAATGACTCTATAGGACAAGGTAGAACTGCCCATGTGGGTTTCTGGGGTTGTTCTTTACTGGAATAGAAAGGCACCTTTTCTCCCCTGGAGCAGCTGATGGTTTACAACCAGTGTGTAACCACTCAGCCACGAGGGCTCCATCTCCTTGTGCAGGAGAACTCAGTGATGTATGGTCTACAACAGTGCTTCTCTAAGGGTGGTACATGGACTGGTGATAAACTGTGAAATGTTTATTATCTGTCCATTTTCAGCTAGGTACACAAAGGAAGGCCAGAGGTCATGTCACTGGTATTTCCAATGTGTGAGTGTGTGAGATGGGTGTGTGTGTGTGTGTGTGCGTCCGTGCAATTGCATGCCTGAAAAGGATAGTTGCATCATGCACCAGCAGAGCCTAACACAGGACACACTGGCTGCGGTGGTTTACCAAAACACAGCCAAAACCTATGTCTTGATAGACGTGCTGATACTACAAACAGAAGCAACAGCGGAATGAGACGACAAGTCAAGGTACTCAGCAGGACACCCACGCTGATGAAAGTTCCTATGGACCCTCCCCAAGTGAGAAATGATTGGAGTTGCTCACCAGATATCGGTTGACCACCGGCCCTGCCCTTGCTTGCAAGATAACCTGATCTTCATTGCAAGGCGCTGAAGCCCCCTGGAGGTTGGAGTCCACTAAAGTAAAGCTACCTATTTTGAGACAACTCATGCCTTGGTACAGAAACACCATTTGGAGTTTGATTTTGGGGAACTTAGTGGAAAACAAAACAATAAATGAAAGCCCTAGAGGAACACCTTAAGAAGGAACAGAAAGAAGAGCCAAAGTCTGTCAAGTAATTTTTGTGTTTTATAATGAAACGAATTAATGTTTTATTGATTTCATAGTTCGAACCATATGCCCTAGTGTGATAAAGTGTGCTCACTTATTGTTAGAAGGTTTATGTTTATCAAACTTGTGTTTGAGACAGTTTTCGTTTCAAGATATCCTAAATTTTAACCAGGTATCCTGATGTGCATCTGATGCAGAGTAAAGAAATGTGATTATGTAACTTGTCATGGTCTTGATAATTTCCTCATGTATGAACCCAAGTCATAAGATTTAAGCTAAGGAAAAGAATATATAAGTAGAAGTTTTGCATGAATAAAATTGGAACTGTCACCCGCAACCTTTGAGTCGTGTGGTTTCTGTCTCTCACTCGCCAACACTGTGACCCACCTTGAGGGACCCGTGGACCTTGCTGCAGTTGGACTGCGGCATTAGTACCATTCTGAGTGCCCTCCAACCCGCGGGGTCCATCTTCCCTCACTGTTTCCCACAATGTTTGCTCCAATGCATGAGGCGCTCAGTATTAGACCATAATTTGGTCTAAGCTGAAGTAAATCAGGGAACTGCACGTGCTTCCCTGAGTGTTTCAGTTCAGAAGTAGAAGGTGATATACCTTAACCACAAAATCTAAAAAAAACTTTTTTCCAATATTTAGTAGGTTACTTTTGCTCCTCTAGCTATTAACATATTTTGAAATATATTTACATACATACATTTACTAGAAGTCTGTCACATTATTGGTTACTCCCAACGTGTCACCACTTACCCTTAATTTTCACTGAAAACTTTCACGGCCTGTCTGTCATGGGACCTCAGTTTTCAAAGCCGCTTGTTGGGCACCAAATATGGGGTGATTAGACCATCAAACTACGTCTGAAATTAGGCGTGCGGCTGACAGAAAACAAGAAATAGCCATAAACAAAGCATGGGATTGGGAGGACAACAGTCTGATGGACGGAAGTACGTTCAAAGCTTGTTTTTTACACTCGTCTTACAAGGGAATGGTTACAAAACAAACAGAGAACTTGCTTTAAAATACATCCCTAACCTCTTATCTATGCAAATGTTACTTAATGAATCACACTTTCTAAACATTTGAATAATAACAGCACTATATTCTAAGATAAACACAAGGACATGCAAGGTTCAAAAGACTCTTAAGAGGTCATAAATAACTGAGTTATCTCACACTGCTTTTAGCTGCAAGGTCATAAAGAAATTAGGTATCTCACAATGCTTTTAGTTACAAGGTAAACAGATCACAGGGGACTAGTCACACACCAAGAAACACATGGACCAGCTTATGGCCTAATACATCCACATCTCCCGCCACGCTCTCTCTCTCACACATACATTGACCAATTATGAAATAAACAGTAGCTAGAAACACCTTAGCCTGAGGACTGCAAACATTGGGAATTTCCCCAAAACATTCTCACTTCGAGGTACTGGGTGTGTTAAGGATTGATCATCCTTCCCTGCTGATGGTTCGATGCCCAATAAGCTGAGTGTATTCTGCTGTGCTCTCGGGACCCACTGACTCCTGTGGGTTGCCCATTCACCCGCTGGCTTTCACTAAAAGCTCATTGGATTTATTGTGTTGTGGCTCATTGGACCATCTTTGAAATCATCCGGGCAAAACTCTTCCCAAGGATCTGTTTATCTGTCCATCTGCCTCTCTTCCTGTCTGTTGAAGATTCTCAGTCACTAGCTAGGCCACTCAAATGGGAGTCAATTAATTGGTGGAGTTGAGAGCAAAAAGACAGAATTTCCACAAACCCGATCATGATTGGCTGCGATGGGTGCCCCTCCTAAAATCACAGTTTCAGTGGGACCAGAGTAGCAGGCAGGGGTCAGACCACCGTGATTGGAACACATAGAGAGTTGGGGCACATATGCCAAAGAGCTTACAATGTGGCACCAAAAATCTGACTGACCCAAACAGTCAGCAGATGACCCAGGCACACCGTCTTTGTGTGTGTGTGTGTGTGTGTGTGTGTGATAGCCCTTGCTTGAGGAGTGATATCGATTTCCATTGAGGACAGACACACCACCCAGCCATGCCACTGTGGATTATACCACCTGAGTTCTCCCTGTCCTGCCTAACACCGACCCCCCACAAGCCACCTCTTGCCTCCCGCACAAACACTCAAATTCTTACACACATTTTTGGGTGGGTTTGTTTGTTGGGGATGGGGAAAAAGATCAGGTGTTTTGCTTGTTTGTACTTTTTTAAAACCGTTTAAAGTTGCACTTTAGCCGCATGTCATACCATCAATACCGCCAAGCTATTGTCATCCTTTTAAATTCTAGAACATTTTTCTTCCCTTTAACTGTGATTGATGATGAAGCGGATGGTGATTATGATGATGATTTTCCAATCGTGGCAATACTAGACTAGACACAACAGAACATTCTGCAATCAAAACGTTCTCTTCTTTGTTTCTTTGACAAACTTTTAAGACGGAAGAGCCGTTCTGCTAACTCCCTATTCCCTAAATACAGTTTTAAAAGAACTCAAGAGCCAGATGTGTGTCTATTTTTACAGACAGAAGAAATCACCCTTCTCAGGTGAATCTCCTTTCAGATGGATTTCCTGGAATCCAAGAGAGATAATTCCTTCAGGACCAATGAGGATACCAGAAGGGTAGAGGAAGGGTGAGGTGGAAAACGGGGACCAATTAAAAATATCTACATATAATCTCCTTTCTGGGGAGATGGAGAAGAAAAAGAATGTGAAAGGAGACATTCGACAGTGTAAGTTATAACAAAATACTAATAAGTTTTAAATATCAATGGTTCATGAGGTAGGGGGAGATGGGAGGAAGGGGGAAAATGAGGAGGTGATAGAAAGGGCTCAAGCAGAAAGCAAATGTTTTGAGAATGATGATGGCAACACATATACATATGTCCTTGATACAATGGATGGATGGATGGATGGATGGATGGATGGATGGATGGATGAATGGATGGAAGAATAGATGCATGGATGGAATTTGATAAGAGTTGTGTGAGCCTCCAATAAAAGGATTAAAAAAGAGATGGCTTTCCTTTGGACTTGGACATGCTCTTGTCCGTAGGCATCTTCCAAGTCTCCTGTCATTTTCTGCTCACTTCCCTGGACTCAAGGGACTTCTGTGTGAGGCGTGACTTCCTGGGACCTTGCCTGCCCTGCCACCTTGCTGAAATTTATCAGCATTTGTTTTTCATTCCCTTTTCTTTATTGAAACCCATAGCCATTTTGTTTGTGATTGTGTTATATTGTTAAGCTCCCTGGCAGTAACTCGAGGATGCCTCAGGGTAAATGTTAACGTTCAAAAGCAGTAATCCGGATCCACACTCGGGATTACTTAACTGCTACCTGGTCCAGCGATTTTCTCTTCGTGCAGTGTTGCTGTACGGAAGCAGAATTGGGTGGGATATCCAAAACACACACACACACACACACACACACACACACACACACACACACATTGATGAGCGTAACCTGTGAGGATTACATTATTTCAAATCAAATCACCACTGACCTGCCCTAGATCAGTCTCCAGGGCTCTTCCTTGCCTTTTACTGTCATTTGGCAAAGTTTCTGCTGGAAACTTTTTGCCCATGGCATCAATAAAGCCTCACTTTAGCAAAAAATGGTGGTTTAAACCAGATAAATGTGCACCACAAACCCTGCCGCGTGCACAACCACCCCTACCTACACACAACCCAACTTGTTTTGAAATAAACATTGGCTTGGAACACTTCATCCTGAGGACTGCACACAGTGGGAATTCCCCCAGAATGTTCCCACTTCGAGGAACTGCTCATGTCACGGATTGATGATCCTTTCCTGCTAGCCGTTTGATGCCTAAAAAGCTGAGTGTGTTCTGCTGTGCACTTGTGACCCACTGACTCTTCCAGTTCACCCATTCACCCACTGGCTTTCACTAAAATCTCACTTGATTGATTGCGATGTGGCTCTGTGGACTGTCTGTGAAACCAAACAGGTACAACTCTTCCGAAGGAGGTGTCTGTCTGACTGCATGTTGGTGAATTTTCACTCACTAGCTAGGCCAGTCAAATGGAAATCAATGGATCGGGGGAGAGACAGCAAAATCAGAGAATTGCCACCAAACTGATCGTGACTGGCAGAGGCAGGTTTCCACTCACGAGATTACAGTTGCAGATGAGATCAGAGAAGCGGGCACCGGTCTGACCACTGTGAATGGAACACCAAGAGAGATGGGATCCATGCACAGAAGAGCTTCCAAGGTGGCTCCAGAAAACTCTGACTGACCCAAGCAGTCAAGAGATAATGCATGACCCCTGTGAGTGTGTGTATATGTGTGTGTGTGTGTGAGAGAGAGAGAGAGAGAGAGAGAGAGAGAGAGAGAGAGAGAGAGAGAGAGAGAGAAAGAGAGAGAGAAAGAGAGAGAGAAAGACTGCCATCTGTCTAGGCAAAGTTTAGGCCTTTGCCAATTCACCCCCTTATCCAGTCTTCAGAGCCACAGGGGCAAATCCACTGAAAACTGCATGTTGGTCTTCCACCGTCCAAACAGTGCTCAGAATGGAAGGTCAAATGGAATCCATTCATTCACACGGAGTCTCAAGCATAGATCTGGAGGTTTCACAGTCACCAGAGTGTATGAAGCACAACCTTCGAGACCGTGTGCGTGATCCAACTGTCAATGTTCATCCGCTAAGAAGTCTGGGAGACTGGGGCTCACCTGGAGGGGACCTTCACTTTCCTGGGTTGGAGGTGTATCCCACTCACGGTCTCCGAAGTCAATGTCACTCCCCACTGTGTCTCCACCACCAACACCACACTACCACCACACACCATAACAATGCCAGGCTTAAGGCACTTCACAGCACAAGGTTGCTACGCTACTACATGAACTCCCAGGGCAACTTCTTGATGGCTACATGCCTGAGTGTGGTCAGCTATCAAAAGCATTCAGGCCCGTTTCCTCCCCCACGCTAAGTAGGCTCCACACCCTTCCCATAAGGCCCATAGATTAAGCCCTGGAGAAGAATTAAAATACACCTAAGGTCAATCCAGCTCAGAGACAAAATTAGGCTGTCACCTTGACTCTAGAGCCCTCCCATCCTGTTAGGGTTGGGCTTTCCTGTCACACGTGTGCTGCAAGAGACACGTGATGTGCTCTCAAATTGAGGCTCTTGAGAGTGAAGGGGTGGCGTTTAGCCTGTTAATCAATTTGCAGCCCGGTGATGTCAATTGGTGGGGCCAGGGACATGAAGAAGCTCACTGGACACCTGACCAACTCTATGTAGGGTTTTACTCTCTTGGGGGGAAATATTCCTAAGTATCACCAGAGGGTACTAAAGGGCGTTTTGGGGCCCTTTGGGTCTTTTTAAATGTATTCCATGGTTTATGAATGGCTTTGGGGGGTTTCACTTTTTATATGTACTATATATATAAATGATCTATGATGTATAAATAGTATACATATTATATATTAATCGTTTACATAGAATCACTTATATATTATATAAATATACATAGATATCTACTCCTTAAGGGTGCCTTTTTTAGGGTATCATTGTGTTGCTGTTGTTTCTTACTGATTTGTGGGGCGTTAAAGGTGGTTTTAAATCCGCTTCGTGTTTTCTTTTTTTTTTTTTTAACGTATAAGGTATGATTGGTGCTTTTCAGAGGGTTTTAGTGAGTCTCCCGGGCATTCGGGGCGTTTTAAAAGTCTCTTAGGTACTCCTGATAGAGCTCCTCGCTGATGGGGAATTGCAGTGGTGGCTCATATTGCAGGCCTGCTTCCTGTTGATTCACCAAGGGCTGGGCATTCTGCTGAATTTCCAGGTCGTCGAGGAGTTGGTCCAAGAAGCTGGTGTCTTGTGGAGAGGCTTGGGCAAGCAGAGGAGGGTTTTCCTGCAGCAGTGTTGCCTGCTGGTTGTGCAGGTGTGTCTCCCCAGTCAGCTGCCGCTGGGAACTCACGCTCACGGCCAGGCCAGGCCCCCATCCCACTGGGGCTGGTGTGTGTGCAGGAGCCGGTCTCTGCCAGAACAGGTTTGGATGCTCCCACAATGAAGTGCCTTTCCACTGCCCGGCGACCGAAAGAATGTCCTGTTGTTCGGGACCTTGGTTTCCGCAGCTGGAAAGGTCCAAGTAGAGTGTCCTTGTCTCCGGAGGCCTTCCCGCCTGGGTGAACTCCTGTGGCATTTGCCCCTGATGGGTTCACCGGGCCCACAGAGGCTTGGCCTCCCATGACGCAAGCTAACGGATTGCTGTCTCCATCACCTCCGCTGCCGCCTAAGAAGCCCAGGGAAGGCGGTCTCTGGGCATCTATGGGTGTGCATTGCTCCAGTGGCTGTAGAACCTGACATGCGAAGACCGGGCTGGAGCTGCATTGCTGGAGCCCGCGGTGATCCAGCTGCACCCTGGTGTGATGTGGGTGTCGAGCCCTTCGGTTCTGGAACCACGTGTCAATCCGCGCTTCCGGAAGGCCTGTCTGGCGTGCCAGTTCTTGCCTGGCTTTCACGCCGGGGAATGGCTGCTTCCCAAACGCTTGCACCAGGTGGGCGCTTTGATCTTTGCTGATGACAGTCCTCTTGCGTCTGTCTGCCGTCGGCGCCCTGGCTGGAGAGGTGGTGCGAGGCGGCTCGGGGCACGGCTGTCCCGGAGGGGGCACGGAGCTCAGTCGGCTCCTCCTGAGCTGTCGAATTCTGCGGTTTTTGAAACACAGGAAGATTCTGTCCTCTGCCAGGCCGATGGCTCTGGCAAGTTCTTCTCTGGCCGTGAAGCCTGGATACGGGTCTCGAGCAAATGACGCTTCTAAGATGTCTGATTGAGAAGCGTTCCAGACAGTCCTCTTTCTTTGGTCTTGGGTTCGCTGAGAATGAGCAGGAGGGTCTTTCGAAGCCATGCTGCAGAAGGAGGAGCAGTTTCGGGGGAGAAGAGAGGGCTGTGGGCTCCGACAGGCCAGCGGAACTTGAGCTCTCCGGAGGAGAGGGCCAGCCGCTGCTCTTAAATACCATTCCCTTCGAGCACCTCATTCGATATACAAGATGTGATTGGCGACAGGAATGAGCACAGCCAATAGGGAAGAGGCACGTGTTTGCAACTGTCTGGGGAGCACCAAAGAGCATTCACCTCCCCCTCCTTCTGCATAGTTCTGGTTTCCGGTTTCATTTCTCAAAGAAATCCCTTCCAATTTAAAAGGTAAAAATGTATCCCTTTTATTTTTAAATTAAAACTGTTTATATTTCGAAGTATTATTTAAAAACCCGGGGGGTTGCGCGTTTCAGAAGTGCACAAATCCTGACTGTCTGAGTGAGTGTGTGTGTGTGTGTGTGTGTGTGTGTGTGTGTGTGTGTATGCGCGCACACAAGCGTGCCCGAAAAGGATAGTTGCATCATGCACCGGCAGGGCTTCACCCAAGGACACGCTGGCTGAGGAGGTTTACCAAAACACTGCCAAAACCTATGTTCGGATGGACGTGCTGATACTACAAACTGAGAAGCAACAGCGGAATGAGAGGACAAGTCAAGCTACTCAGCAGGACACCCACGCTGACGAAAGTTCCCACGGACCCTCCCCAAGTGAGAAATGATTGGAGTTACTCACGAGATGTCAGTTGGCCACGGGCCCTGTCCTTGCTTGCAAGACTCCCTGATCTTCATTGCAAGGCGCTGAAGCCCCCGTGGTGGTCGAAGTCCAATGAAGTAAAGCTACCTATTGTAGGGTAACTTGACTTCCACTGAAGCAAAGCTGCCTATTTGAGGCAACTCATGCCTTGGTACAGAAAGACCAGTGGGAGTTTGATTTATGGGAACTTAGTGGGAAAGAAAACAATAAATGAAAGCCCTAGAGGAACACCTGAAGAAGGAACAGCCAAAGTCTGTCAAGTAATTTTTGTGTTTGATAATGAAATGCATTAATGCTTTATTGATTTCATAGTTCGAACAATATGCCCTAGTGTGATAAAGTGTGCTCACTTATTGTTAGAAGGTTTATGTTTATCACACTTGTGTTTGAGACAGTTTTCGTTTCAAGATGTACTAAATTTTAACCAGGAATCATGCAGTGTATCTGATGGAGAGTAAAGAAGTGTGATTATGTAACTGGTCATGGTCTTGAGAATTTCCTCAAGTGTGACCTCAAGCCATAAGATTTAAGCTTAGGAAAAGAATATATAAGTTGAAGCTTTGCATGAATAAAATTGGAACAATCACATGCAACCTTTGAGTCGTGTGGTTTCTGCCTCTCACTCGCCGACGCCGTGACCCACCTTGAGGGACCCGTGGACCTAGCTGCAGCTGTACTGTGGCATCAGTCCCATTCTGAGTGCCCTCCAACCCGCGGGGTCCATCTTCCCTCACTGTTTGCCACAATGTTTGCTCCAATGCACGAGGCTCTCAGTATTAGACCCTAATTTGGTCTAAGCTGAAGCAGATCAGTACCCTGCAGGTCAGCAGCAGGAGGTGACATACCCTAACCACAAAATCAAAAGGCTCTTCTAATCTTTGGTTGGTTACTTTTGCTCCTCTAGCTCTTAACATATTTGGAAGCATATTTACATACATACATTTACTAGAAGTCTGTCCCATTATTTGTTACTCCCAACGTTTCACCACTTACCCTAATTTTCACTGTAAAGATTCACGGCCTTGCTATTCAGTGGTTTCTGTCACCGGATGCTCAGTTTTCAAAGCCTCCTGTTGGGCGCCAAAAATGCGGGGGATTAGACCAGCTATCCCCCATCAAGCCGTGTCTGAAATGATGCGTGCAGATGAAAGAATAAAAGAAAGAGCCATATAGAAAGCATGGGATTGGGAGGACAACAGTCTGATGGACTGAAGTATGTTCAAACCTAGGTTTTTACACTCTTCTAACAAGGGAATGGTTACAAAACGAACATCAGAGAACTTGCTTTGAAAAACATCCCTAACCTCTTATCTATGCAAATGTTACTGAACGAGTCACACTTTCTAAACATTTGAATAATAACACCACTATATTCTAAGATAAGCACAAGGACATGCAAGGTTCAAAAGAATCTCAAGAGGTCATAAATAACTGAGTTATCTCACACTGCTTTTAGCTGCAAGGTCATAAAGAAATGAGTTATCTCACAACGCTTTTTGTTACAAGGTAAACAGAGGCAAAGGGGACTAGTCACACACCAAGAAACACATGGACCAGCTTATGGCCTAATACATCCACCTCTCCCGCCACGCTCTCTCTCTCACACATACATTGACCAATTATGAAATAAACAGTAGTTAGGAACACCCCAGCCTGAGGACTGCAAACATTGGGAATTCCCCAAAAACATTCTCACTTCGAGGTCCTGGGTGTGGTAAGGATTGATCATCCTTTCCTGCTGGTGGTTTGATGCCCAATAAGCTGAGTGTATTCTGATGTGCTCTCGCGACCCACTCACTCCTCTGGGTTGCCCATTCACCCGCTGGCTTTCACTAGAAGCTCGTATGATTTCTTGTGTTGTGGCTCATTGGACTGTCTTTGAAATCAACCGGGTGCAACTCTTCCCAAGCATCTGTCCGTCTGTGTATCTGCCTGTCTGCCTGTCTGTCGGCCTGTCTGTTGACGATTCTCAGTCACTAGCCAGGCCGCTCAAATGGGAATCAATTAATCAGTGGAGTTGAGAACAAAAAGACAGAATTGCCACCAAACTGATCGTGACTGGCTGCGATGGGTTTCCCCTCCAGAAATCACAGTTATGAGTGGCACCAGAGTAGCAGGCAGGGGTCAGACCACCGTGATTGGAACACATAGAGAGATGGGGCACATATGCCAAAGGGCTTACAATGTGGCTCCAGGAATCTGACTGACCCAAGCAGTCAGCAGATGACCCATGCACACTGCGCATGCGCACGCGCACGTGTGTGTGTGTGTGTGTGTGTGTGTGTGTGTGTGTGTGATAGCCCTTGCTTGAGGAGTGATATAGATTTCCATTGAGGTCTGGCATACGACCCAGGCAAGCGACTGTGGATTATTCCACCTGAGTTTTCCCTGTCCCACCTAACACCAAACCCCCCCACAAGCCATCATCTCTTGCCTCCCGCACAAACACTCAAATTCTTACACAAATTTTTTGGTTGGTTTGTTTTTTGGGGATGTGGGAAAAGATCAGGTGTTTTGCTTGTTTGTATCGCTCGGTTTTAAACCGTTTAAACTTGCACTTTAGCCGCATGTCATACCATCAATACCGCCATCCTATTGTCATGCTTTTAAATTCTAGAATATTTTTTCTTCCCTTTAACTGTGACTGATGATGAAGGTCGTGGTGATGATGACGATGATGATGATGATTTTCCAATCGTGGCAATACTAGACTAGACACAACAGAACATTCTGCAATCAAAACGTTCTCTTATGTGTCTCTTTGACAAACGTTTGAGACGGAAGAGCCGATCTCCTAACTCCCTATTCCCTAAATAGTGTTTTAAAAGAACTCGAGAGCCAGATGTGTGTCTATTTTTACAGACAGAAGAAATCACCCTTCTCAGGTGAATATAACCTTTCAGATGGATTTCCTGCAATCCAAGAGAGATAATTCCCTCAGCAACAGTGAGGATACCAGAAGGGTAGAGGAAGGGCGAGGTGGAAAACAGGAACCAATTTACAAGTATCTACTTAGAATCTCCTTTCTGGGGAGATGAAGAAGAAAACAAGGGTGAAAAGAGACATTGGACAGTGTAAGTTATAACAAAATACTAATAATTTTTAAATATCAAGGGTTCATGAGGTGGGGGGGGGAGCGGGGAGGGAGGGGGGAAATGAGGAGCTGATAGCAAAGGCTCAAGCAGAAAGCAAATATTTTGAGAATGATGATGGCAACACTGGTATAAATGTGCTTGACACATTTGATGGATGGATGGATTTTGATAAGAATTGTACGAGCTTCCAATAACAATTTTTTTTTAAAGATGGCTTTCCTTTAGACTTGGATGTTCTCTTATCTGCCGGAGGTCTTCCAGGTGTCCTGACCTTTTCTGCTCACTTCCCAGGGCTGAAGGAACTTTTGTGTGAGGGCTGCCTTCCTTGGATTTTGCTTGTTCTGCCACCTTGCTGAATCTGATCAGAGTTTTTTTTTTCCTTTTCCTTTTCTTTTTGAAACCCATTGCCATCATTTTCGTGATTGAGTTATTTGGTTAAGTTCCCTGGCGGTAATCTTGAGGGTCGTTTGGGGTAAATGTTAACTGTCAGAAGCAGTAATCCTGAGACACTTTTGGAGTTGCACTGCAGAGAAGTCCATTCTTTGCTCCTAGGTCCAGCATTGTTCTCTGCCTGCAGTGTCACCAAATGGGGGCCGCCTGGGCGGGAAATTCAAAATTGCATGTCTAAAAGGGACATACACTCACACATACAGTGGTAGAATGTAACCTGTGAGGATTATATTGTATCAAAGCAAACCACCTCAGATTTATCCCTAGATCAGTCTCCAGTGCCCTGCCTGCCCTTTTACTGTCATTTGGAATAAAAATTTTGCCTGGCATTTTTTGCCCATGAAAGCCCCTGAGGACTATGCCTCCTGGGTTCTCCCTATCCTACTTAACACCCATCTGCCCGCCTATGCCCTGCCACTCCCACAATGCAATCCAATTCTTGCACTACCTTTTTGGTTGGCGTATTGGTTAGGTTTGTGGAGGCAAATCGGGTGTTTTGTTTTATTTTTTTTTAAAACCGTTTAAACTTGCGTATTAGCCACATGTCATACCATCATTACAGCCATCCTCTTGTCATCCTATTAGTTTCCAGAACCTTTCCTTCTTCCCTGCAGCTGGGATTGATGATGATGGTGGTGGTGATGATGATGATTTTCTTTTCTGTGTCTCTTTGGCAAACTTTTCAGAAGGAAGAGCTGATCTCACAACACCCTGCTCTGTAAAAACAGTTTTAATAGTTCTCAAGAGCAAAAGTGTATCTATTTTTACAGACAGATTAAATCCATCCATCCATCCAACCGTCAATCCATCCATTGTGTCAAGCACATTTGTACATGTGTTGCCATCATCATTCTCAAAACATTTGGTTTCTGCCTGAAGCTTTGGTATCAGCTCATCATTTCCCCCTCCCACCTCCCTCATGAACCCTTGATAATTGATAAATTATTAGTATTTTGTTATATCTTACACTGTCCGATGTCTCCCTTCACCCACTTTTCTGTAGCCCATCCCCCCATGGAGGAGGTTCTATGTAGATCCTTGTAAATAGACTCCACCTTTCCACCCCACCCTCCCTCCACCTCCTGGTATCACCACTGGTCCTGAAGGGATTATCTCTCCTGGATTCCTGGAAAGCCATCTGAAAGGAGATTTATCTGAGAATGGTGATTTCATCTGTCTGTAAAAATGGACATACGTCTGGCTCTCAAACACTTTCCAAACTACTTTTAGGGAGTATGGAGTTATGATCTCGGCTCCTCCATCTCAAGAGTTTGGCAAAGGGACACAGAAAAGGAAGTTGTGATTGCAGAATGTTCTGTTGTGTCTAGTCTAGTATTGCCACCATGAGAAAAGCATCACCATGATCATCATCATCACCACCACTATCAATATCACAGCTACAGGAAAGAAGAAAATTGTATGGAATCAAATAGGATGGCGCTTATTGATGGTATGACATGCGGCTAAAGTACAAGTTTAAAAGGGTTTAAAAAAGAAAACAAACACATGATCTTCCCCACTCACCGCCAACAAACAAGCCAACGAAAAAGTTTGAGTAAGAATTGGATTGGATTGCAGTGGGGGCGGGTGACAGGTGGCCTGGTGGGTGTTAGGGAGGATATGGAGAACCCTGTGGTATAGTCCTTACTGGCTTGCCAGTGTGGTCTGCCTGCCCTCAATAGAAATCGACCATCAATCCTCAAGGAAGGGCTATCGCACACACACAAACACACACACGGTGGCCATGCATCATCTCCTGACTGCTTGGGTCATTCAGAGGTCCTTGGAGCGACATTGTAAGCTCTTCTGCATATGCACCCCGTCTCGCTATGTCTTCCAACTATGGTGCTCAGACCCCTATCTGCTTCTCCGGTCCCCTCCAATCTGTGTTCTCTCTGGAGGAAACCTGCCGCCAGTCACGATCAGTTTGGTGGCAATTCTGTCCCTTGCTCTCTCTCCACCAATTGATTGATTCCCATTTGAGTGGCCTAGCTTGTGCCTGAGGATTCTTCAAAAGACAGGCAGACAGACAGACAGAAAGCTCCTTGGGAAGAGTTGTACCCAGTTGGCTTCCAAGACAACCCAAAGAGCCACACTGCAATCAATCAAATGTGCTTTAAGTGAAAGCCAGCAGGTGAATGGGCAAACTGTAAGAGTCAGTGGGTCCCGAGAGCACAGCAGAACACACTCAGTTTATTAGGAATCAAAGCACCAGCAGAGAAGGATGGTCAATCTTTGCCACATGCAGTTCCCTGAAGTGGGAAGGTTCTGGGGGAATTCCCAATGTTTGCGGTCCTCAGGCTGAGATGTACCTTGCCACTGTTTATTTCAAAACTGGTCGACGTGTGGGTGTTTTTGTGTGTGCGCCTTGGTCAAGCCTCAGCCAAAATGACAGAAGCCAAATTCAGCATGTTATTTATCAACTACTAAGGTGTTTTAGCCTGCCTGCACACCCAGCTGCATCCCCCCACCCCCACCCCAGCCATGGCCCATCAACCACTTCGTTAATAATTGGTAATCTATCTATGAAGTAGATTTCAATTTGTGAAATGGGGGGTGGGTGCGTGTCTCTTTCTGGGCCAGCACTACCTCCAACATGTTGCCCAATCAATAACCCCTCCAACTTAAGCAGAAAGACACCTCCTGTGGCACCTTTTCACCTGAAAAGGATCAAAAGGAAGGCCTGGGCTTGATTACCATATGAAGCCGGCCGTTTTAGCATCTCAATAACCTGGTCTCTGGCTAGAGAGGCATGGTCATTGCTGTCAGGGTGACCGTTTTGTGTTTTGTTTTGTTTTATTCTGTTGTTGATCTGAAGTTGGACTTTGACACTACCTTGGGCAAGCGAACTAGACATTGCTTGTTTCGGGGACACCCAGGATGGGCTGGGATGGGAAGGGAGTGGGAGGAGGCAGTGATCCATGGAGAAGAGCCCTAGGGGAACTCCAATCTCTCCACCTGCAAAGTCAAGGAAGAGGGAGGCTTGAGTGGTCCACAGGAGTGTGGCCTGGTCCCACTGGCCCACCCTTAATTCCGAAGGCCTGCCACCTGGCGGAGCCTCCAACCGCCAGCACTGGGATTCAGTCGAAAAGCAGCTCAGACTCTGGACCCTCCCTTGCGAATCTCCAGCAGTTTTTCTGATGAGACCAGAGGTCCCACTGCTTTATGAGTTGAGTGGGTTGGGACCTGAGTGCTTAGAAGGGGTGAGGGAGGATTTGGCAAACATTTTAGGAACCCGGTATGTGTGTGCTTCGGTGGATGGCTGGTTATGTGTCTGTGTGTGTGTGTGTGTGTGTGTGTGTGTGTGTGTGTGTGTGTGTGTGAGTGTACAGTACCAGGCCCACCTGGTCAAGTAGGAGTGTCATGACCACGCTTCAGTCAATGCAATCATGCAGGCACAGAAGCAGCAGAACCACCATTACCTCTTTCCGCCACCTAGTCCGAACCCACTTCTGCCCCAGTCTGACCACAATGTACTAACTCACCAAAACCAGGTGCCCCCTGAAGCATATAAATCCCATCTAACGTAGAGAAGCATCGCATTGTTTTTGTCACGTTTTGGTTCTATTACTCACTGCCATCGTATATATGGGGATATGGGGATGAAGGTTCAAACATACAGCCTCCCTTCCCACCCACATCTTGGCGCGCAGGCCTTCTTCCTTTGTGATAACAGATGATAGATGATTGTATGGATGGATGGGTGGATGGGTGGATGGGTGGATGGATGGGTACATGAGAGAGAGACAGAAACAGAGAAACCTAACACAGGAGGACCTTCTCTAGTCTCTGAGAGGAAAGGATCAAAGTGGCTGAGTGTAGGAGGGAGGGGTTTTCCAATGTGAGTGCTATAGCGCACATGCGCTTATGGTCTAAGGGTCACCTGAATTGGACTCCCTCCGGTTCCCCCTAGCTGTGACCAGGTGGATGACAAGATCCCTTCTCTGTGGCTGTTGCTCTAACTAACTCTCATATCCTGGCCGCCCCCATATGCTACTCCACTCTGTTTCTCTTCTCTTCTCTACTCTTCTCTTATCCTTTCCCTCGCTGCTCTCCGCGGTCCTGGTCCTCTCTGGTCAACCCAGCGAGAGGGCCCAGGTACGCCTACGTCCCTCTAAGTCGGCCAAGAGGGAAAGACAGTATGCGGTCTGCTGACCTCTGTGCTTCTGCCACGCGCTGTCACTTGGAGGTGAGAAAGGCCAACCGGGGTGCATGCCTCCCCGCGCAAGGCCAGCCCGATCTCTTGGCCAAGGAGGCACTGGGTCACCAGGTGGAGCCTTGCAGGACGCGCTTGGCGGGAGGGCAAGAGGGTTCAGAGGTGGGGAGCGGGGCAGCAGGCAATATACACCAGCCACAAGCTCAAGGGATGCACACAGGTGCAGTGTGGCGACAAAGGTCTCCAAAAAACCTCAAAACCTAACCGATCAGTGGTTTGGCTTGAGCCACAGGTAGTGCAGCACAGGCCAGGGCAGCAGCTCAACGCTCCCATCACCAGGGAGGAAGCCAGAAGGGAAGGGACTTGAAAAGACTTTTCTCTCCTAGCACTGGAATCAAGCTGTGACCTGATGAAACTCCCCTCTTAGGTTACTATTGGCCTACTTGCCAAAGTAAGGCTTCACAGACAGTGTGAAGCTTTCCTCTGAGAGCCTGTTGAAGGCCTTCTTGGTGATGTTATGTATCGTCAATCTATCTATCTATCAATCAATCTATCTATCTATCTATCTATCTATCTATCTATCTATCTATCTATCATCTTATAGCTGTGTCTACCTTTCTAACAGTCTACTTACTTATCTGTCTGTCTTTCTCTCCATGAGCTATCTGTTTTCACCAAAAGCAGGGTGCCTGTGTGAATCGGGTGGGAAGGACAGAAGTGTGTGTTTTGACCTTCATATCCTCTATACACGTCTGACTATTGATTGTGGTGAATATGAAAATCTAAACAACACGACAGAGACATGCGATGTCCCTGTGTTTTATAGGCTTGGCTCAATACCAACAGTGGGTGACCAGTGGTGGTAGCATAACAGAATGTTCCCTCAACATCCTGGGTGGGGGTTGGGGTGCGGTTGGCCATGGTGGTGGTGATGATAGTGGTGCTGTAACAGGATTGCCGATATTGCAGAGCTTGGTTCTAGGTCCTCCTGACCCCTGACCAAGTGGTGCTGGTATTATACAGCCACCCACACTCCAGCCCGATTTACCTCGGGGGTATGTTCACCCTGGGCAAGGAGCTGCAGACCAGAATGTTCCTCCCTGGCTGGGTGGTGAGGGAGGAAGTGTTTGCAATCAGTCACACACACACACAGACTGCCTTCTATCTGGGCAAAGCTTTAGAACTTTGCCAATCTACCCCCTTATCCAGTCGTCAGAGCCACAGAGGCAAATCCACTGAAAAGTGCTTGTTGGTCTTCCACCGTCCACGCAGTGCTCAGAATGGAAGCTCAAATGGAATCCATTCATTCACACGGAGACTCAAGCATAGATCTGGGCATTTCATAGTCACCAGAGTGTGTGAAACACAACCCGCAAGACCGTGTGTGAGAACCAACTGTCAGTGTTCATCCGTTAAGTAGTCTGGGAGGCTGGGGCTCCCCTGGAGGGGACCTTCACTTTCCTGGGTTGGAGGTGTATCCCACTCACGGTCTCCGAAGTCAAAGTCGCTCCTGACCGTGTCCCCGCCACCACCACCACCACGCACCATAACAATGCCAGTCTTAAGGCACTTCACTGCACAGGGTTGCTATGCTGCTACATGAATTCCCAGGGCAACTTCTTGAAGGCTACATTCCTGAGTGTTGTCAGCTATCAAAAGCATTGAGACCCGTTTCCTGCCTCAACCGAAGAAGACTCCACACCCTTCCCATAAGGCCCATAGATTATGCCCTGGAGAAGAATTCAAAGACACCTAAGGTCAAGCAGGCTCAGAGACCAAGCTTAGCTTGTCAATCTTGACTCTAGAGCCCTCCCATCCAGTTAGGGGTGGGCTTTCCTGCCACACGTGTGCTGCAAGAGATACATGATGTGCTCTCAACTTGAGGCTCTTGAGAGTGAAGGGGTGGCATTTAGCCTGTTAATCAGCTTGCAGCTCGATGACCTCAATTGGTGGGGCCGGGGACATGAAGAAGCTCACTGGACACCTGATCAACTCTATGTAGGGTTTTACTCTCTTGCGGGGAGGAAATTACGAATGATCTCCAAGGGGTCCTAAAGGGCTTCTTTGGTCCCTTTGGGTCTTTTTAAATGTATTCCATGGTTTATGAATGGTTTTGGAGGGGTTTCAGTTTTTATATGTACTATATGTAAAAAATATTCTATGATGTATAAATAGTGTACATATTATATAATAATCGTTTACATAGAATCACTTATATATTATATAAATATACATAGATATCTACTCCTTAAGGGTGCCTTTTTTAGGGTATCATTGTGTTGCTGTTGTTTCTTACTGATTTGTGGGGCATTTAAGGTGGTTTTAAATCTGCTTCGTGTTTTCTTTTTTTTTTAACGTATAAGGTATGATTGGTGCTTTTCAGAGGGTTTTAGTGAGTCTCCCGGGCATTCGGGGCATTTTAAAAGTCTCTTAGGTACTCCTGATAGAGCTCCTCGCTGATAGGGAATTGCAGTGGTGGCTCACATTGCAGGCCTGCTTCCTGTTGATTCACCAAGGGCTGGGCATTCTGCTGAATTTCCAGGTCGTCGAGGAGTTGGTCCAAGAAGCTGGTGCCTTGTGGAGAGGCTTGGGCAAGCAGAGGAGGGTTTTCCTGCAGCAGTGTTGCCTGCTGGTTGTGCCCAGTCAGCTGCCGCTGGGCACTCACGCTCACGGCCAGGCCAGGCCCCCATCCCACTGGGGCTGGTGTGTGTGCAGGAGCCGGTCTCTGCCAGAACAGGTTTGGATGCTCCCACAATGAAGTGCCTTTCCACTGCCCGGCGTCCGAAAGAATGTCCTGTTGTTCGGGATCTTGGTTTCCGCAGCTGGAAAGGTCCAAGTAGAGTGTCCTTGTCTCCGGAGTGCTTCCCGCCTGGGTGAACTCCTGTGGCATTTGCCCCTGATGGGTCACCGGGCCCACAGAGGCTTGGCCTCCCATGACGCAAGTTAACGGATTGCTGTCTCCATCACCTCCGCCGCCGCCTACGAAGCCCAGGGAGGGCGGTCTCTGGGCATCTATGGGTGTGCTTTGCTCAGGTGGCTGCAGAACCGGACATGCGAAGACCGGGCTGGAGCTGCATTGCTGGGGCCCGCGGTGATCCAGCTGCACCCTGGCGTGATGTGGGTGTCGAGCCCTTCGGTTCTGGAACCACGTGTCAATCCGAGCTTCCGGAAGGCCTGTCTGGCGTGCCAGTTCTTGCCTGGCTTTCACGCCGGGGAATGGCTGCTTCTCAAACGCTTGCACCAGGTGGGCGCTTTGATCTTTGCTGATGACAGTCCTCTTGCGTCTGTCTGCCGTCGGCGCCCTGGCTGGAGAGGTGGTGCGAGGCGGCACGGGGCACGGCTGTCCCGGAGGGGGCACGGAGCTCAGTCGGCTCCTCCTGAGCTGTCGACTTCTGCGGTTTTTGAACCACAGGAAGATTCTGTCCTCTGCCACGCCGATGGCTCTGGCAAGTTCTTCTCTGGCCGTGAAGCCTGGATACGGGTCTCGAGCAAATGAGGCTTGTAAGATGTCAGATTGAGAAGCGTTCCAGACAGTCCTCTTTCTTCGGTCTTGGGTTCGCTTAGAACGAGCAGGAGGGTCTTTCGAAGCCATGCTGCGGAAGGAGGAGCAGTTTCGGGGGAGAAGAGAGGGCTGTGGGCTCCGACAGGCCAGCGGAACTTGAGCTCTCCGGAGGAGAGGGCCAGCCGCCGCTCTTAAATACCATTCCCTTCGAGCACCTCATTCGATATACAAGATGTGATTGGCGACAGGAATGAGCACAGCCAATAGGGAAGAGGCACGTGTTTGCAACTGTCTGGGGAGCACCAAAGAGCATTCACCTCCCCCTCCTTCTGCATAGTTCTGGTGTCCGGTTTCATTTCTCAAAGAAATCCCTTCCAATTTAAAAGGTAAAAATGTATCCCTTTTATTTTTAAATTAAAACTGTTTATATTTCGAAGTATTATTTAAAAACCCGGGGGGTTGCGCGTTTCAGAAGTGCACAAATCCTGACTGTCTGAGTGTATGAGTGTGTGTGTGTGTGTGTGTGTGTATGCGCGCACACAAGCGTGCCCGAAAAGGATAGTTGCATCATGCACCGGCAGGGCTTCACCCAAGGACACGCTGGCTGAGGAGGTTTACCAAAACACTGCCAAAACCTATGTTCGGATGGACGTGCTGATACTACAAACTGAGAAGCAACAGCGGAATGAGAGGACAAGTCAAGCTACTCAGCAGGACACCCACGCTGACGAAAGTTCCCACGGACCCTCCCCAAGTGAGAAATGATTGGAGTTACTCACGAGATGTCAGTTGGCCACGGGCCCTGTCCTTGCTTGCAAGACTCCCTGATCTTCATTGCAAGGCGCTGAAGCCCCCGTGGTGGTCGAAGTCCAATGAAGTAAAGCTACCTATTGTAGGGCAACTTGACTTCCACTGAAGCAAAGCTGCCTATTTGAGGCAACTCATGCCTTGGTACAGAAAGACCAATGGGAGTTTGATTTATGGGAACTTAGTGGGAAAGAAAACAATAAATGAAAGCCCTAGAGGAACACCTGAAGAAGGAACAGCCAAAGTCTGTCAAGTAATTTTTGTGTTTGATAATGAAATGCATTAATGCTTTATTGATTTCATAGTTCGAACAATATGCCCTAGTGTGATAAAGTGTGCTCACTTATTGTTAGAAGGTTTATGTTTATCACACTTGTGTTTGAGACAGTTTTCGTTTCAAGATGTACTAAATTTTAACCAGGAATCATGCAGTGTATCTGATGGAGAGTAAAGAAATGTGATTATGTAACTGGTCATGGTCTTGAGAATTTCCTCAAGTATGACCTCAAGCCATAAGATTTAAGCTTAGGAAAAGAATATATAAGTTGAAGCTTTGCATGAATAAAATTGGAACAATCACATGCAACCTTTGAGTCGTGTGGTTTCTGCCTCTCACTCGCCGACGCCGTGACCCACCTTGAGGGACCCGTGGACCTAGCTGCAGCTGTACTGTGGCATCAGTCCCATTCTGAGTGCCCTCCAACCCGCGGGGTCCATCTTCCCTCACTGTTTGCCACAATGTTTGCTCCAATGCACGAGGCTCTCAGTATTAGACCATAATTTGGTCTAAGCTGAAGCAGATCAGTACCCTGCAGGTCAGCAGCAGGAGGTGACATACCCTAACCACAAAATCAAAAAGCTCTTCTAATCTTTGGTTGGTTACTTTTGCTCCTCTAGCTCTTAACATATTTGGAAGCATATTTACATACATACATTTACTAGAAGTCTGTCCCATTATTTGTTACTCCCAACGTTTCACCACTTACCCTAATTTTCACTGTAAAGATTCACGGCCTTGCTATTCAGTGGTTTCTGTCACGGGATGCTCAGTTTTCAAAGCCCCCTGTTGGGCGCCAAAAATGCGGGGGATTAGACCAGCTGTCCCCCATCAAGCCGCGTCTGAAATGATGTGTGCAGATGAAAGAATAAAAGAAAGAGCCATATAGAAAGCATGGGATTGGGAGGACAACAGTCTGATGGACTGAAGTATGTTCAAACCTTGGTTTTTACACTCTTCTAACAAGGGAATGGTTACAAAACGAACATCAGAGAACTTGCTTTGAAAAACATCCCTAACCTCTTATCTATGCAAATGTTACTGAACGAGTCACACTTTCTAAACATTTGAATAATAACACCACTATATTCTAAGATAAGCACAAGGACATGCAAGGTTCAAAAGAATCTCAAGAGGTCATAAATAACTGAGTTATCTCACACTGCTTTTAGCTGCAAGGTCATAAAGAATTGAGTTATCTCACAACGCTTTTTGTTACAAGGTAAACAGAGGCAAAGGGGACTAGTCACACACCAAGAAACACATGGACCAGCTTATGGCCTAATACATCCACATCTCCCGCCACGCTCTCTCTCTCACACATACATTGACCAATTATGAAATAAACAGTAGCTAGGAACACCCCAGCCTGAGGACTGCAAACATTGGGAATTCCCCAAAAACATTCTCACTTCGAGGTCCTGGGTGTGGTAAGGATTGATCATCCTTCCCTGCTGGTGGTTTGATGCCCAATAAGCTGAGTGTATTCTGATGTGCTCTCGCGACCCACTCACTCCTCTGGGTTGCCCATTCACCCGCTGGCTTTCACTAGAAGCTCGTATGATTTCTTGTGTTGTGGCTCATTGGACTGTCTTTGAAATCAACCGGGTGCAACTCTTCCCAAGCATCTGTCCGTCTGTGTATCTGCCTGTCTGCCTGTCTGTCGGCCTGTCTGTTGACGATTCTCAGTCACTAGCTAGGCCGCTCAAATGGGAATCAATTAATCGGTGGAGTTGAGAACAAAAAGACAGAATTGCCACCAAACTGATCGTGACTGGCTGCGATGGGTTTCCCTTCCAGAAATCACAGTTATGAGTGGCACCAGAGTAGCAGGCAGGGGTCAGACCACCGTGATTGGAACACATAGAGAGATGGGGCACATATGCCAAAGGGCTTACAATGTGGCTCCAGGAATCTGACTGACCCAAGCAGTCAGCAGATGACCCATGCACACTGCGCGTGCGCACGCGCACGTGTGTGTGAGTGTGTGTGTGTGTGTGTGTGTGTGTGTGTGTGTGTGATAGCCCTTGCTTGAGGAGTGATATAGATTTCCATTGAGGTCGGGCATACGACCCAGGCAAGCCACTGTGGATTATACCACCTGAGTTCTCCCTGTCCCACTAACACCAAATCCCCCACAAGCCATCATCTCTTGCCTACCGCACAAACACTCAAATTCTTACACAAATTTTTTGGTTGGTTTGTTTTTGGGGGACGTGGGAAAAGATCATGTGTTTTGCTTGTTTGTATCGTTCGGTTTTAAACCGTTTAAACTTGCACTTTAGCCGCATGTCATACCATCAATACCGCCATCCTATTGTCATGCTTTTAAATTCTAGAATATTTTTTCTTCCCTTTAACTGTGACTGATGATGAAGGTCGTGGTGATGATGACGATGATGATGATGATTTTCCAATCGTGGCAATACTAGACTAGACACAACAGAACATTCTGCAATCAAAACGTTCTCTTATGTGTCTCTTTGACAAACGTTTGAGACGGAAGAGCCGATCTCCTAACTCCCTATTCCCTAAATAGTGTTTTAAAAGAACTCGAGAGCCAGATGTGTGTCTATTTTTACAGACAGAAGAAATCACCCTTCTCAGGTGAATATAACCTTTCAGATGGATTTCCTGCAATCCAAGAGAGATAATTCCCTCAGCAACAGTGAGGATACCAGAAGGGTAGAGGAAGGGCGAGGTGGAAAACAGGAACCAATTTACAAGTATCTACTTAGAATCTCCTTTCTGGGGAGATGAAGAAGAAAAAAAGGGTGAAAAGAGACATTGGACAGTGTAAGTTATAACAAAATACTAATAATTTTTAAATATCAAGGGTTCATGAGGTAGGGGGGAGCGGGGAGGGAGGAGGGAAATGAGGAGCTGATAGCAAAGGCTCAAGCAGAAAGCAAATATTTTGAGAATGATGATGGCAACACTGGTATAAATGTGCTTGACACATTTGATGGATGGATGGATTTTGATAAGAGTTGTACGAGCTTCCAATAACAATTTTTTTTTAAAGATGGCTTTCCTTTAGACTTGGATGTTCTCTTATCTGCCGGAGGTCTTCCAGGTGTCCTGACCTTTTCTGCTCACTTCCCAGGGCTGAAGGAACTTTTGTGTGAGGGCTGCCTTCCTTGGATTTTGCTTGTCCTGCCACCTTGCTGAATCTGATCAGAGTTTTTTTTTCCTTTTCCTTTTCTTTTTGAAACCCATTGCCATCATTTTCGTGATTGAGTTATTTGGTTAAGTTCCCTGGCGGTAATCTTGAGGGTCGTTTGGGGTAAATGTTAACTGTCAGAAGCAGTAATCCTGAGACACTTTTGGAGTTGCACTGCAGAGAAGTCCATTCTTTGCTCCTAGGTCCAGCATTGTTCTCTGCCTGCAGTGTCACCAAATGGGGGCCGCCTGGGCGGGAAATTCAAAATTGCATGTCTAAAAGGGACATACACTCACACATACAGTGGTAGAATGTAACCTGTGAGGATTATATTGTATCAAAGCAAACCACCTCAGATTTATCCCTAGATCAGTCTCCAGTGCCCTGCCTGCCCTTTTACTGTCATTTGGAATAAAAATTTTGCCTGGCATTTTTTGCCCATGAAAGCCCCTGAGGACTATGCCTCCTGGGTTCTCCCTATCCTACTTAACACCCATCTGCCCGCCTATGCCCTGCCACTCCCACAATGCAATCCAATTCTTGCACTACCTTTTTGGTTGGCATATTGGTTAGGTTTGTGGAGGCAAATCGGGTGTTTTGTTTTATTTTTTTTTTAAACCGTTTAAACTTGCGTATTAGCCACATGTCATACCATCATTACAGCCATCCTCTTGTCATCCTATTAGTTTCCAGAACCTTTCCTTCTTCCCTGCAGCTGGGATTGATGATGATGGTGGTGGTGATGATGATGATTTTCTTTTCTGTGTCTCTTTGGCAAACTTTTCAGAAGGAAGAGCTGATCTCACAACACCCTGCTCTGTAAAAACAGTTTTAATAGTTCTCAAGAGCAAAAGTGTATCTATTTTTACAGACAGATTAAATCCATCCATCCATCCAACCGTCCATCCATCCATTGTGTCAAGCACATTTGTACATGTGTTGCCATCATCATTCTCAAAACATTTGGTTTCTGCCTGAAGCTTTGGTATCAGCTCATCATTTCCCCCTCCCACCTCCCTCATAAACCCTTGATAATTGATAAATTATTAGTATTTTGTTATATCTTACACTGTCCGATGTCTCCCTTCACCCACTTTTCTGTAGCCCATCCCCCCATGGAGGAGGTTCTATGTAGATCCTTGTAAATAGACTCCACCTTTCCACCCCACCCTCCCTCCACCTCCTGGTATCACCACTGGTCCTGAAGGGATTATCTCTCCTGGATTCCTGGAAAGCCATCTGAAAGGAGATTTATCTGAGAATGGTGATTTCATCTGTCTGTAAAAATGGACATACGTCTGGCTCTCAAACACTTTCCAAACTACTTTTAGGGAGTATGGAGTTATGATCTCGGCTCCTCCATCTCAAGAGTTTGGCAAAGGGACACAGAAAAGGAAGTTGTGATTGCAGAATGTTCTGTTGTGTCTAGTCTAGTATTGCCACCATGAGAAAAGCATCACCATGATCATCATCATCACCACCACTATCAATATCACAGCTACAGGAAAGAAGAAAATTGTATGGAATCAAATAGGATGGCGCTTATTGATGGTATGACATGCGGCTAAAGTACAAGTTTAAAAGGGTTTAAAAAAGAAAACAAACACATGATCTTCCCCACCCACCCCCAACAAACAAGCCAACGAAAAAGTTTGAGTAAGAATTGGATTGGATTGCAGTGGGGGCGGGTGACAGGTGGCCTGGTGGGTGTTAGGGAGGATAGGGAGAACCCTGTGGCATAGTCCTTACTGGCTTGCCAGTGTGGTCTGCCTGCCCTCAATAGAAATCGACCATCAATCCTCAAGGAAGGGCTATCACACACACACAAACACACACACGGTGGCCATGCATCATCTCCTGACTGCTTGGGTCATTCAGAGGTCCTTGGAGCGACATTGTAAGCTCTTCTGCATATGCACCCCGTCTCGCTATGTCTTCCAACTATGGTGCTCAGACCCCTATCCGCTTCTCCGGTCCCCTCCAATCTGTGTTCTCTCTGGAGGAAACCTGCCGCCAGTCACGATCAGTTTGGTGGCAATTCTGTCCCTTGCTCTCTCTCCACCAATTGATTGATTCCCATTTGAGTGGCCTAGCTTGTGCCTGAGGATTCTTCAAAAGACAGGCAGACAGACAGACAGAAAGCTCCTTGGGAAGAGTTGTACCCAGTTGGCTTCCAAGACAACCCAAAGAGCCACACTGCAATCAATCAAATGTGCTTTAAGTGAAAGCCAGCAGGTGAATGGGCAAACTGTAAGAGTCAGTGGGTCCCGAGAGCACAGCAGAACACACTCAGTTTATTAGGAATCAAAGCACCAGCAGAGAAGGATGGTCAATCTTTGCCACATGCAGTTCCCTGAAGTAGGAAGGTTCTGGGGGAATTCCCAATATTTGCGGTCCTCAGGCTGAGATGTACCTTGCCACTGTTTATTTCAAAACTGGTCGACGTGTGGGTGTTTTTGTGTGTGCGCCTTGGTCAAGCCTCAGCCAAAATGACAGAAGCCAAATTCAGCATGTTATTTATCAACTACTAAGGTGTTTTAGCCTGCCTGCACACCCAGCCGCATCCCCCCACCCCCACCCCAGCCATGGCCCATCAACCACTTCGTTAATAATTGGTAATCTATCTATAAAGTAGATTTCAATTTGTGAAATGGGGGGTGGGTGCGTGTCTCTTTCTGGGCCAGCACTACCTCCAACATGTTGCCCAATCAATAACCCCTCCAACTTAAGCAGAAAGACACCTCCTGTAGCACCTTTTCACCTGAAAAGGATCAAAAGGAAGGCCTGGGCTTGATTACCATATGAAGCCGGCCGTTTTAGCATCTCAATAACCTGGTCTCTGGCTAGAGAGGCATGGTCATTGCTGTCAGGGTGACCGGTTTGTGTTTTGTTTTGTTTTATTCTGTTGTTGATCTGAAGTTGGACTTTGACACTACCTTGGGCAAGCGAACTAGACATTGCTTGTTTCGGGGACACCCAGGATGGGCTGGGATGGGAAGGGAGTGGGAGGAGGCAGCGATCCATGGAGAAGAGCCCTAGGGGAACTCCAATCTCTCCACCTGCAAAGTCAAGGAAGAGGGAGGCTTGAGTGGTCCACAGGAGTGTGGCCTGGTCCCACTGGCCCACCCTTAATTCCGAAGGCCTGCCACCTGGCGGAGCCTCCAACCGCCAGCACTGGGATTCAGTCGAAAAGCAGCTCAGACTCTGGACCCTCCCTTGCGAATCTCCAGCAGTTTTTCTGATGAGACCAGAGGTCCCACTGCTTTATGAGTTGAGTGGGTTGGGACCTGAGTGCTTAGAAGGGGTGAGGGAGGATTTGGCAAACATTTTAGGAACCCGGTATGTGTGTGCTTCGGTGGATGGCTGGTTATGTGTCTGTGTGTGTGTGTGTGTGTGTGTGTGTGTGTGTGTGTGTACAGTACCAGGCACACCTGGTCAAGTTTTAGGAGTGTCATGACCACGCTTCAGTCAATGCAATCATGCAGGCACAGCAGCAGGAGAACCACCATTACCTCTTTCCGCCACCTAGTCCGAACCCACTTCTGCCCCAGTCTGACCACAATGTACTAACTCACCAACACCAGGTGCCCCCTGAAGCATATATATCCCATCTAACGTAGATAAGCATCGCATTGTTTTTGTCACGTTTTGGTTCTATTATTCACTGCCATCGTATATATGGGGATATGGGGATGAAGGTTCAAACATACAGCCTCCCTTCCCACCCACATCTTGGCGCGCAGGCCTTCTTCCTTTGTGATAACAGATGATGGATGATTGTATGGATGGATGGGTGGATGGGTGGATGGATGGGTACATGAGAGAGAGACAGAAACAGAGAAACCTAACACAGGAGGGCCTTCTCTAGTCTCTGAGAGGAAAGGGTCAAAGTGGCTGAGTTTAGGAGGGAGGGGTTTTCCAATGTGAGTGCTATAGCGCACATGCGCTTATGGTCTAAGGGTCACCTGAATTGGACTCCCTCCGGTTCCCCCTAGCTGTGACCAGGTGGATGACAAGATCCCTTCTCTGTGGCTGTTGCTCTAACTAACTCTCATATCCCGGCCGCCCCCATATGCTACTCCACTCTGTTTCTCTTCTCTTCTCTACTCTTCTCTTATCCTTTCCCTCGCTGCTCTCCGCGGTCCTGGTCCTCTCTGGTCAACCCAGCGAGAGCGAGACAGGCGCGCCTACGTCCCTCTAAGTCGGCCAAGAGGGAAAGACAGTATGCGGTCTGCTGACCTCTGTGCTTCTGCCACGCGCTGTCACTTGGAGGTGAGAAAGGCCAACCGGGGTGCATGCCTCCCCGCGCAAGGCCAGCCCGATCTCTTGGCCAAGGAGGCACTGGGTCACCAGGTGGAGCCTTGCAGGACGCGCTTGGCGGGAGGGCAAGAGGGTTCAGAGGTGGGGAGCGGGGCAGCAGGCAATATACACCAGCCACAAGCTCAAGGGATGCACACAGCTGCAGTGTGGCGACAAAGGTCTCCAAAAAACCTCAAAACCTAACCGATCAGTGGTTTGGCTTGAGCCACAGGTAGTGCAGCACAGGCCAGGGCAGCAGCTCAACGCTCCCATCACCAGGGAGGAAGCCAGAAGGGAAGGGACTTGAAAAGACTTTTCTCTCCTAGCACTGGAATCAAGCTGTGACCTGATGAAACTCCCCTCTTAGGTTACTATTGGCCTACTTGCCAAAGTAAGGCTTCACAGACTGTGTGAAGCTTTCCTCTGAGAGCCTGTTGAAGGCCTTCTTGGTGATGTTATGTATCGTCAATCTATCTATCTATCAATCAATCTATCTATCTATCTATCTATCTATCTATCTATCTATCTATCTATCATCTTATAGCTGTGTCTACCTTTCTAACAGTCTACTTACTTATCTGTCTGTCTTTCTCTCCATGAGCTATCTGTTTTCACCAAAAGCAGGGTGCCTGTGTGAATCGGGTGGGAAGGACAGAAGTGTGTGTTTTGACCTTCATATCCTCTATACACGTCTGACTATTGATTGTGGTGAATATGAAAATCTAAACAACACGACAGAGACATGCGATGTCCCTGTGTTTTATAGGCTTGGCTCAATACCAACAGTGGGTGACCAGTGGTGGTAGCATAACAGAATGTTCTCTCAACATCCTGGGTGGGGGTTGGGGTGCGGTTGGCCATGGTGGTGGTGGTGATAGTGGTGCTGTAACAGGATTGCCAATATTGCAGAGCTTGGTTCTAGGTCCTCCTGACCCCTGACCAAGTGGTGCTGGTATTATACAGCCACCCACACTCCAGCCCGATTTACCTCGGGGGTATGTTCACCCTGGGCAAGGAGCTGCAGACCAGAATGCTCCTCCCTGGCTGGGTGGTGAGGGAGGAAGTGTTTGCAATCAGTCACACACACACACAGACTGCCTTCTATCTGGGCAAAGCTTTAGAACTTTGCCAATCTACCCCCTTATCCAGTCGTCAGAGCCACAGAGGCAAATCCACTGAAAAGTGCTTGTTGGTCTTCCACCGTCCACGCAGTGCTCAGAATGGAAGCTCAAATGGAATCCATTCATTCACACGGAGACTCAAGCATAGATCTGGGCATTTCATAGTCACCAGAGTGTGTGAAACACAACCCGCAAGACCGTGTGTGAGAACCAACTGTCAGTGTTCATCCGTTAAGTAGTCTGGGAGGCTGGGGCTCCCCTGGAGGGGACCTTCACTTTCCTGGGTTGGAGGTGTATCCCACTCACGGTCTCCGAAGTCAAAGTCGCTCCTGACCGTGTCCCCGCCACCACCACCACCACGCACCATAACAATGCCAGTCTTAAGGCACTTCACTGCACAGGGTTGCTATGCTGCTACATGAATTCCCAGGGCAACTTCTTGAAGGCTACATTCCTGAGTGTTGTCAGCTATCAAAAGCATTGAGACCCGTTTCCTGCCTCAACCGAAGAAGACTCCACACCCTTCCCATAAGGCCCATAGATTATGCCCTGGAGAAGAATTCAAAGACACCTAAGGTCAAGCAGGCTCAGAGACCAAGCTTAGCTTGTCAATCTTGACTCTAGAGCCCTCCCATCCAGTTAGGGGTGGGCTTTCCTGCCACACGTGTGCTGCAAGAGATACATGATGTGCTCTCAACTTGAGGCTCTTGAGAGTGAAGGGGTGGCATTTAGCCTGTTAATCAGCTTGCAGCTCGATGACCTCAATTGGTGGGGCTGGGGACATGAAGAAGCTCACTGGACACCTGATCAACTCTATGTAGGGTTTTACTCTCTTGCGGGGAGGAAATTACGAATGATCTCCAAGGGGTCGTAAAGGGCTTCTTTGGTCCCTTTGGGTCTTTTTAAATGTATTCCATGGTTTATGAATGGTTTTGGAGGGGTTTCAGTTTTTATATGTACTATATGTAAAAAATGATCTATGATGTATAAATAGTGTACATATTATATAATAATCGTTTACATAGAATCACTTATATATTATATAAATATACATAGATATCTACTCCTTAAGGGTGCCTTTTTTAGGGTATCATTGTGTTGCTGTTGTTTCTTACTGATTTGTGGGGCATTTAAGGTGGTTTTAAATCTGCTTCGTGTTTTCTTTTTTTTTTTAACTTATAAGGTATGATTGGTGCTTTTCAGAGGGTTTTAGTGAGTCTCCCGGGCATTCGGGGCGTTTTAAAAGTCTCTTAGGTACTCCTGATAGAGCTCCTCGCTGATAGGGAATTGCAGTGGTGGCTCACATTGCAGGCCTGCTTCCTGTTGATTCACCAAGGGCTGGGCATTCTGCTGAATTTCCAGGTCGTCGAGGAGTTGGTCCAAGAAGCTGGTGCCTTGTGGAGAGGCTTGGGCAAGCAGAGGAGGGTTTTCCTGCAGCAGTGTTGCCTGCTGGTTGTGCCCAGTCAGCTGCCGCTGGGCACTCACGCTCACGGCCAGGCCAGGCCCCCATCCCACTGGGGCTGGTGTGTGTGCAGGAGCCGGTCTCTGCCAGAACAGGTTTGGATGCTCCCACAATGAAGTGCCTTTCCACTGCCCGGCGTCCGAAAGAATGTCCTGTTGTTCGGGACCTTGGTTTCCGCAGCTGGAAAGGTCCAAGTAGAGTGTCCTTGTCTCCGCAGTGCTTCCCGCCTGGGTGAACTCCTGTGGCATTTGCCCCTGATGGGTCACCGGGCCCACAGAGGCTTGGCCTCCCATGACGCAAGTTAACGGATTGCTGTCTCCATCACCTCCGCCGCCGCCTACGAAGCCCAGGGAGGGCGGTCTCTGGGCATCTATGGGTGTGCTTTGCTCAGGTGGCTGCAGAACCGGACATGCGAAGACCGGGCTGGAGCTGCATTGCTGGGGCCCGCGGTGATCCAGCTGCACCCTGGCGTGATGTGGGTGTCGAGCCCTTCGGTTCTGGAACCACGTGTCAATCCGAGCTTCCGGAAGGCCTGTCTGGCGTGCCAGTTCTTGCCTGGCTTTCACGCCGGGGAATGGCTGCTTCTCAAACGCTTGCACCAGGTGGGCGCTTTGATCTTTGCTGATGACAGTCCTCTTGCGTCTGTCTGCCGTCGGCGCCCTGGCTGGAGAGGTGGTGCGAGGCGGCACGGGGCACGGCTGTCCCGGAGGGGGCACGGAGCTCAGTCGGCTCCTCCTGAGCTGTCGACTTCTGCGGTTTTTGAACCACAGGAAGATTCTGTCCTCTGCCACGCCGATGGCTCTGGCAAGTTCTTCTCTGGCCGTGAAGCCTGGATACGGGTCTCGAGCAAATGAGGCTTGTAAGATGTCAGATTGAGAAGCGTTCCAGACAGTCCTCTTTCTTCGGTCTTGGGTTCGCTTAGAACGAGCAGGAGGGTCTTTCGAAGCCATGCTGCGGAAGGAGGAGCAGTTTCGGGGGAGAAGAGAGGGCTGTGGGCTCCGACAGGCCAGCGGAACTTGAGCTCTCCGGAGGAGAGGGCCAGCCGCTGCTCTTAAATACCATTCCCTTCGAGCACCTCATTCGATATACAAGATGTGATTGGCGACAGGAATGAGCACAGCCAATAGGGAAGAGGCACGTGTTTGCAACTGTCTGGGGAGCACCAAAGAGCATTCACCTCCCCCTCCTTCTGCATAGTTCTGGTGTCCGGTTTCATTTCTCAAAGAAATCCCTTCCAATTTAAAAGGTAAAAATGTATCCCTTTTATTTTTAAATTAAAACTGTTTATATTTCGAAGTATTATTTAAAAACCCGGGGGGTTGCGCGTTTCAGAAGTGCACAAATCCTGACTGTCTGAGTGTATGAGTGTGTGTGTGTGTGTGTGTGTGTGTGTGTATGCGCGCACACAAGCGTGCCCGAAAAGGATAGTTGCATCATGCACCGGCAGGGCTTCACCCAAGGACACGCTGGCTGAGGAGGTTTACCAAAACACTGCCAAAACCTATGTTCGGATGGACGTGCTGATACTACAAACTGAGAAGCAACAGCGGAATGAGAGGACAAGTCAAGCTACTCAGCAGGACACCCATGCTGACGAAAGTTCCCACGGACCCTCCCCAAGTGAGAAATGATTGGAGTTACTCACGAGATGTCAGTTGGCCACGGGCCCTGTCCTTGCTTGCAAGACTCCCTGATCTTCATTGCAAGGCGCTGAAGCCCCCGTGGTGGTCGAAGTCCAATGAAGTAAAGCTACCTATTGTAGGGCAACTTGACTTCCACTGAAGCAAAGCTGCCTATTTGAGGCAACTCATGCCTTGGTACAGAAAGACCAGTGGGAGTTTGATTTATGGGAACTTAGTGGGAAAGAAAACAATAAATGAAAGCCCTAGAGGAACACCTGAAGAAGGAACAGCCAAAGTCTGTCAAGTAATTTTTGTGTTTGATAATGAAATGCATTAATGCTTTATTGATTTCATAGTTCGAACAATATGCCCTAGTGTGATAAAGTGTGCTCACTTATTGTTAGAAGGTTTATGTTTATCACACTTGTGTTTGAGACAGTTTTCGTTTCAAGATGTACTAAATTTTAACCAGGAATCATGCAGTGTATCTGATGGAGAGTAAAGAAATGTGATTATGTAACTGGTCATGGTCTTGAGAATTTCCTCAAGTATGACCTCAAGCCATAAGATTTAAGCTTAGGAAAAGAATATATAAGTTGAAGCTTTGCATGAATAAAATTGGAACAATCACATGCAACCTTTGAGTCGTGTGGTTTCTGCCTCTCACTCGCCGACGCCGTGACCCACCTTGAGGGACCCGTGGACCTAGCTGCAGCTGTACTGTGGCATCAGTCCCATTCTGAGTGCCCTCCAACCCGCGGGGTCCATCTTCCCTCACTGTTTGCCACAATGTTTGCTCCAATGCACGAGGCTCTCAGTATTAGACCATAATTTGGTCTAAGCTGAAGCAGATCAGTACCCTGCAGGTCAGCAACAGGAGGTGACATACCCTAACCACAAAATCAAAAAGCTCTTCTAATCTTTGGTTGGTTACTTTTGCTCCTCTAGCTCTTAACATATTTGGAAGCATATTTACATACATACATTTACTAGAAGTCTGTCCCATTATTTGTTACTCCCAACGTTTCACCACTTACCCTAATTTTCACTGTAAAGATTCACGGCCTTGCTATTCAGTGGTTTCTGTCACGGGATGCTCAGTTTTCAAAGCCCCCTGTTGGGCGCCAAAAATGCGGGGGATTAGACCAGCTATCCCCCATCAAGCCGTGTCTGAAATGATGCGTGCAGATGAAAGAATAAAAGAAAGAGCCATATAGAAAGCATGGGATTGGGAGGACAACAGTCTGATGGACTGAAGTATGTTCAAACCTTGGTTTTTACACTCTTCTAACAAGGGAATGGTTACAAAACGAACATCAGAGAACTTGCTTTGAAAAACATCCCTAACCTCTTATCTATGCAAATGTTACTGAACGAGTCACACTTTCTAAACATTTGAATAATAACACCACTATATTCTAAGATAAGCACAAGGACATGCAAGGTTCAAAAGAATCTCAAGAGGTCATAAATAACTGAGTTATCTCACACTGCTTTTAGCTGCAAGGTCATAAAGAATTGAGTTATCTCACAACGCTTTTTGTTACAAGGTAAACAGAGGCAAAGGGGACTAGTCACACACCAAGAAACACATGGACCAGCTTATGGCCTAATACATCCACATCTCCCGCCACGCTCTCTCTCTCACACATACATTGACCAATTATGAAATAAACAGTAGCTAGGAACACCCCAGCCTGAGGACTGCAAACATTGGGAATTCCCCAAAAACATTCTCACTTCGAGGTCCTGGGTGTGGTAAGGATTGATCATCCTTCCCTGCTGGTGGTTTGATGCCCAATAAGCTGAGTGTATTCTGATGTGCTCTCGCGACCCACTCACTCCTCTGGGTTGCCCATTCACCCGCTGGCTTTCACTAGAAGCTCGTATGATTTCTTGTGTTGTGGCTCATTGGACTGTCTTTGAAATCAACCGGGTGCAACTCTTCCCAAGCATCTGTCCGTCTGTGTATCTGCCTGTCTGCCTGTCTGTCGGCCTGTCTGTTGACGATTCTCAGTCACTAGCTAGGCCGCTCAAATGGGAATCAATTAATCGGTGGAGTTGAGAACAAAAAGACAGAATTGCCACCAAACTGATCGTGACTGGCTGCGATGGGTTTCCCTTCCAGAAATCACAGTTATGAGTGGCACCAGAGTAGCAGGCAGGGGTCAGACCACCGTGATTGGAACACATAGAGAGATGGGGCACATATGCCAAAGGGCTTACAATGTGGCTCCAGGAATCTGACTGACCCAAGCAGTCAGCAGATGACCCATGCACACTGCGCATGCGCACGCGCACGTGTGTGTGAGTGTGTGTGTGTGTGTGTGTGTGTGTGTGTGTGTGTGTGTGTGTGATAGCCCTTGCTTGAGGAGTGATATAGATTTCCATTGAGGTCGGGCATACGACCCAGGCAAGCCACTGTGGATTATACCACCTGAGTTCTCCCTGTCCCACTAACACCAAATCCCCCACAAGCCATCACCTCTTGCCTCCCGCACAAACACTCAAATTCTTACACAAATTTTTTGGTTGGTTTGTTTTTGGGGGATGTGGGAAAAGATCAGGTGTTTTGCTTGTTTGTATCGTTCGGTTTTAAACCGTTTAAACTTGCACTTTAGCCGCATGTCATACCATCAATACCGCCATCCTATTGTCATGCTTTTAAATTCTAGAATATTTTTTCTTCCCTTTAACTGTGACTGATGATGAAGGTCGTGGTGATGATGACGATGATGATGATGATTTTCCAATCGTGGCAATACTAGACTAGACACAACAGAACATTCTGCAATCAAAACGTTCTCTTATGTGTCTCTTTGACAAACGTTTGAGACGGAAGAGCCGATCTCCTAACTCCCTATTCCCTAAATAGTGTTTTAAAAGAACTCGAGAGCCAGATGTGTGTCTATTTTTACAGACAGAAGAAATCACCCTTCTCAGGTGAATATAACCTTTCAGATGGATTTCCTGCAATCCAAGAGAGATAATTCCCTCAGCAACAGTGAGGATACCAGAAGGGTAGAGGAAGGGCGAGGTGGAAAACAGGAACCAATTTACAAGTATCTACTTAGAATCTCCTTTCTGGGGAGATGAAGAAGAAAAAAAGGGTGAAAAGAGACATTGGACAGTGTAAGTTATAACAAAATACTAATAATTTTTAAATATCAAGGGTACATGAGGTAGGGGGGAGCGGGGAGGGAGGGGGGAAATGAGGAGCTGATAGCAAAGGCTCAAGCAGAAAGCAAATATTTTGAGAATGATGATGGCAACACTGGTATAAATGTGCTTGACACATTTGATGGATGGATGGATTTTGATAAGAGTTGTAGGAGCTTCCAATTACAATTTTTTTTTTTAAAGATGGCTTTCCTTTAGACTTGGATGTTCTCTTATCTGCCGGAGGTCTTCCAGGTGTCCTGACCTTTTCTGCTCACTTCCCAGGGCTGAAGGAACTTTTGTGTGAGGGCTGCCTTCCTTGGATTTTGCTTGTCCTGCCACCTTGCTGAATCTGATCAGAGTTTTTTTTTCCTTTTCCTTTTCTTTTTGAAACCCATTGCCATCATTTTCGTGATTGAGTTATTTGGTTAAGTTCCCTGGCGGTAATCTTGAGGGTCGTTTGGGGTAAATGTTAACTGTCAGAAGCAGTAATCCTGAGACACTTTTGGAGTTGCACTGCAGAGAAGTCCATTCTTTGCTCCTAGGTCCAGCATTGTTCTCTGCCTGCAGTGTCACCAAATGGGGGCCGCCTGGGCGGGAAATTCAAAATTGCATGTCTAAAAGGGACATACACTCACACATACAGTGGTAGAATGTAACCTGTGAGGATTATATTGTATCAAAGCAAACCACCTCAAATTTATCCCTAGATCAGTCTCCAGTGCCCTGCCTGCCCTTTTACTGTCATTTGGAATAAAAATTTTGCCTGGCATTTTTTGCCCATGAAAGCCCCTGAGGACTATGCCTCCTGGGTTCTCCCTATCCTACTTAACACCCATCTGCCCGCCTATGCCCTGCCACTCCCACAATGCAATCCAATTCTTGCACTACCTTTTTGGTTGGCATATTGGTTAGGTTTGTGGAGGCAAATCGGGTGTTTTGTTTTATTTTTTTTTTAAACCGTTTAAACTTGCGTATTAGCCACATGTCATACCATCATTACAGCCATCCTCTTGTCATCCTATTAGTTTCCAGAACCTTTCCTTCTTCCCTGCAGCTGGGATTGATGATGATGGTGGTGGTGATGATGATGATTTTCTTTTCTGTGTCTCTTTGGCAAACTTTTCAGAAGGAAGAGCTGATCTCACAACACCCTGCTCTGTAAAAACAGTTTTAATAGTTCTCAAGAGCAAAAGTGTATCTATTTTTACAGACAGATTAAATCCATCCATCCATCCAACCGTCCATCCATCCATTGTGTCAAGCACATTTGTACATGTGTTGCCATCATCATTCTCAAAACATTTGGTTTCTGCCTGAAGCTTTGGTATCAGCTCATCATTTCCCCCTCCCACCTCCCTCATGAACCCTTGATAATTGATAAATTATTAGTATTTTGTTATATCTTACACTGTCCGATGTCTCCCTTCACCCACTTTTCTGTAGCCCATCCCCCCATGGAGGAGGTTCTATGTAGATCCTTGTAAATAGACTCCACCTTTCCACCCCACCCTCCCTCCACCTCCTGGTATCACCACTGGTCCTGAAGGGATTATCTCTCCTGGATTCCTGGAAAGCCATCTGAAAGGAGATTTATCTGAGAATGGTGATTTCATCTGTCTGTAATAATGGACATACGTCTGGCTCTCAAACACTTTCCAAACTACTTTTAGGGAGTATGGAGTTATGATCTCGGCTCCTCCATCTCAAGAGTTTGGCAAAGGGACACAGAAAAGGAAGTTGTGATTGCAGAATGTTCTGTTGTGTCTAGTCTAGTATTGCCACCATGAGAAAAGCATCACCATGATCATCATCATCACCACCACTATCAATATCACAGCTACAGGAAAGAAGAAAATTGTATGGAATCAAATAGGATGGCGCTTATTGATGGTATGACATGCGGCTAAAGTACAAGTTTAAAAGGGTTTAAAAAAGAAAACAAACACATGATCTTCCCCACCCACCCCCAACAAACAAGCCAACGAAAAAGTTTGAGTAAGAATTGGATTGGATTGCAGTGGGGGCGGGTGATAGGTGGCCTGGTGGGTGTTAGGGAGGATAGGGAGAACCCTGTGGCATAGTCCTTACTGGCTTGCCAGTGTGGTCTGCCTGCCCTCAATAGAAATCGACCATCAATCCTCAAGGAAGGGCTATCGCACACACACAAACACACACACGGTGGCCATGCATCATCTCCTGACTGCTTGGGTCATTCAGAGGTCCTTGGAGCGACATTGTAAGCTCTTCTGCATATGCACCCCGTCTCGCTATGTCTTCCAACTATGGTGCTCAGACCCCTATCCGCTTCTCCGGTCCCCTCCAATCTGTGTTCTCTCTGGAGGAAACCTGCCGCCAGTCACGATCAGTTTGGTGGCAATTCTGTCCCTTGCTCTCTCTCCACCAATTGATTGATTCCCATTTGAGTGGCCTAGCTTGTGCCTGAGGATTCTTCAAAAGACAGGCAGACAGACAGACAGAAAGCTCCTTGGGAAGAGTTGTACCCAGTTGGCTTCCAAGACAACCCAAAGAGCCACACTGCAATCAATCAAATGTGCTTTAAGTGAAAGCCAGCAGGTGAATGGGCAAACTGTAAGAGTCAGTGGGTCCCGAGAGCACAGCAGAACACACTCAGTTTATTAGGAATCAAAGCACCAGCAGAGAAGGATGGTCAATCTTTGCCACATGCAGTTCCCTGAAGTGGGAAGGTTCTGGGGGAATTCCCAATGTTTGCGGTCCTCAGGCTGAGATGTACCTTGCCACTGTTTATTTCAAAACTGGTCGACGTGTGGGTGTTTTTGTGTGTGCGCCTTGGTCAAGCCTCAGCCAAAATGACAGAAGCCAAATTCAGCATGTTATTTATCAACTACTAAGGTGTTTTAGCCTGCCTGCACACCCAGCCGCATCCCCCCCACCCCCACCCCAGCCATGGCCCATCAACCACTTCGTTAATAATTGGTAATCTATCTATAAAGTAGATTTCAATTTGTGAAATGGGGGGTGGGTGCGTGTCTCTTTCTGGGCCAGCACTACCTCCAACATGTTGCCCAATCAATAACCCCTCCAACTTAAGCAGAAAGACACCTCCTGTGGCACCTTTTCACCTGAAAAGGATCAAAAGGAAGGCCTGGGCTTGATTACCATATGAAGCCGGCCGTTTTAGCATCTCAATAACCTGGTCTATGGCTAGAGAGGCATGGTCATTGCTCTCAGGGAGACCGTTTTGTGTTTTGTTTTGTTTTATTCTGTTGTTGATCTGAAGTTGGACTTTGACACTACCTTGGGCAAGCGAACTAGACATTGCTTGTTTCGGGGACACCCAGGATGGGCTGGGATGGGAAGGGAGTGGGAGGAGGCAGCGATCCATGGAGAAGAGCCCTAGGGGAACTCCAATCTCTCCACCTGCAAAGTCAAGGAAGAGGGAGGCTTGAGTGGTCCACAGGAGTGTGGCCTGGTCCCACTGGCCCACCCTTAATTCCGAAGGCCTGCCACATGGCGGAGCCTCCAACCGCCAGCACTGGGATTCAGTCGAAAAGCAGCTCAGACTCTGGACCCTCCCTTGCGAATCTCCAGCAGTTTTTCTGATGAGACCAGAGGTCCCACTGCTTTATGAGTTGAGTGGGTTGGGACCTGAGTGCTTAGAAGGGGTGAGGGAGGATTTGGCAAACATTTTAGGAACCCGGTATGTGTATGCTTCGGTGGATGGCTGGTTATGTGTCTGTGTGTGTGTGTGTGTGTGTGTGTGTGAGTGTACAGTACCAGGCCCACCTGGTCAAGTTTTAGGAGTGTCATGACCACGCTTCAGTCAATGCAATCATGCAGGCACAGCAGCAGCAGAACCACCATTACCTCTTTCCGCCACCTAGTCCGAACCCACTTCTGCCCCAGTCTGACCACAATGTACTAACTCACCAACACCAGGTGCCCCCTGAAGCATATAAATCCCATCTAACGTAGAGAAGCATCGCATTGTTTTTGTCACGTTTTGGTTCTATTATTCACTGCCATCGTATATATGGGGATATGGGGATGAAGGTTCAAACATACAGCCTCCCTTCCCACCCACATCTTGGCGCGCAGGCCTTCTTCCTTTGTGATAACAGATGATGGATGATTGTATGGATGGATGGGTGGATGGGTGAATGGGTGGATGGATGGGTACATGAGAGAGAGACAGAAACAGAGAAACCTAACACAGGAGGGCCTTCTCTAGTCTCTGAGAGGAAAGGATCAAAGTGGCTGAGTGTAGGAGGGAGGGGTTTTCCAATGTGAGTGCTATAGCGCACATGCGCTTATGGTCTAAGGGTCACCTGAATTGGACTCCCTCCGGTTCCCCCTAGCTGTGACCAGGTGGATGACAAGATCCCTTCTCTGTGGCTGTTGCTCTAACTAACTCTCATATCCCGGCCGCCCCCATATGCTACTCCACTCTGTTTCTCTTCTCTACTCTTCTCTTATCCTTTCCCTCGCTGCTCTCCGCGGTCCTGGTTCTCTCTGGTCAACCCAGCGAGAGGGAGCCAGGCGCGCCTACGTCCCTCTAAGTCGGCCAGGAGGGAAAGACAGTATGCGGTCTGCTGACCTCTGTGCTTCTGCCACGCGCTGTCACTTGGAGGTGAGAAAGGCCAACCGGGGTGCATGCCTCCCCGCGCAAGGCCAGCCCGATCTCTTGGCTAAGGAGGCACTGGGTCACCAGGTGGAGCCTTGCAGGACGCGCTTGGTGGGAGGGCAAGAGGGTTCAGAGGTGGGGAGCGGGGCAGCAGGCAATATACACCAGCCACAAGCTCAAGGGATGCACACAGCTGCAGTGTGGCGACAAAGGTCTCCAAAAAACCTCAAAACCTAACCGATCAGTGGTTTGGCTTGAGCCACAGGTAGTGCAGCACAGGCCAGGGCAGCAGCTCAACGCTCCCATCACCAGGGAGGAAGCCAGAAGGGAAGGGACTTGAAAAGACTTTTCTCTCCTAGCACTCGAATCAAGCTGTGACCTGATGAAACTCCCCTCTTAGGTTACTATTGGCCTACTTGCCAAAGTAAGGCTTCACAGACAGTGTGAAGCTTTCCTCTGAGAGCCTGTTGAAGGCCTTCTTGGTGATGTTATGTATCGTCAATCTATCTATCTATCTATCTATCTATCTATCTATCTATCTATCTATCATCTTATAGCTGTGTCTACCTTTCTAACAGTCTACTTACTTATCTGTCTGTCTTTCTCTCCATGAGCTATCTGTTTTCACCAAAAGCAGGGTGCCTGTGTGAATCGGGTGGGAAGGACAGAAGTGTGTGTTTTGACCTTCATATCCTCTATACACGTCTGACTATTGATTGTGGTGAATATGAAAATCTAAACAACACGACAGAGACATGCGATGTCCCTGTGTTTTATAGGCTTGGCTCAATACCAACAGTGGGTGACCAGTGGTGGTAGCATAACAGAATGTTCCCTCAACCTCCTGGGTGGGGGTTGGGGTGCGGTTGGCCATGGTGGTGGTGGTGATAGTGGTGCTGTAACAGGATTGCCGATATTGCAGATCTTGGTTCTAGGTCCTCCTGACCCCTGACCAAGTGGTGCTGGTATTATACAGCCACCCACACTCCAGCCCGATTTACCTCGGGGGTATGTTCACCCTGGGCAAGGAGCTGCAGACCAGAATGCTCCTCCCTGGCCGGGTGGTGAGGGAGGAAGTGTTTGCAATCAGTCACACACACACACAGACTGCCTTCTATCTGGGCAAAGCTTTAGACCTTTGCCAATCTACCCCCTTATCCAGTCGTCAGAGCCACAGAGGCAAATCCACTGAAAAGTGCTTGTTGTTCTTCCACCGTCCACGCAGTGCTCAGAATGGAAGCTCAAATGGAATCCATTCATTCACACGGAGACTCAAGCATAGATCTGGGCATTTCATAGTCACCAGAGTGTGTGAAACACAACCCGCAAGACCGTGTGTGAGAACCAACTGTCAGTGTTCATCCGTTAAGTAGTCTGGGAGGCTGGGGCTCCCCTGGAGGGGACCTTCACTTTCCTGGGTTGGAGGTGTATCCCACTCACGGTCTCCGAAGTCAAAGTCGCTCCTGACCGTGTCCCCGCCACCACCACCACCACGCACCATAACAATGCCAGTCTTAAGGCACTTCACTGCACAGGGTTGCTATGCTGCTACATGAATTCCCAGGGCAACTTCTTGAAGGCTACATTCCTGAGTGTTGTCAGCTATCAAAAGCATTGAGACCCGTTTCCTGCCCCACCCGAAGAAGACTCCACACCCTTCCCATAAGGCCCATAGATTATGCCCTGGAGAAGAATTCAAAGACACCTAAGGTCAAGCAGGCTCAGAGACCAAGCTTAGCTTGTCAATCTTGACTCTAGAGCCCTCCCATCCAGTTAGGGGTGGGCTTTCCTGCCACACGTGTGCTGCAAGAGATACATGATGTGCTCTCAACTTGAGGCTCTTGAGAGTGAAGGGGTGGCATTTAGCCTGTTAATCAGCTTGCAGCTCGATGACCTCAATTGGTGGGGCCGGGGACATGAAGAAGCTCACTGGACACCTGATCAACTCTATGTAGGGTTTTACTCTCTTGCGGGGAGGAAATTACGAATGATCTCCAAGGGGTCCTAAAGGGCTTCTTTGGTCCCTTTGGGTCTTATTAAATGTATTCCATGGTTTATGAATGGTTTTGGAGGGGTTTCAGTTTTTATATGTACTATATGTAAAAAATGATCTATGATGTATAAATAGTGTACATATTATATATTAATCGTTTACATAGAATCACTTATATATTATATAAATATACATAGATATCTACTCCTTAAGGGTGCCTTTTTTAGGGTATCATTGTGTTGCTGTTGTTTTTTACTGATTTGTGGGGCATTTAAGGTGGTTTTAAATCCGCTTCGTGTTTTCTTTTTTTTTTAACTTATAAGGTATGATTGGTGCTTTTCAGAGGGTTTTAGTGCGTCTCCCGGGCATTCGGGGCGTTTTAAAAGTCTCTTAGGTACTCCTGATAGAGCTCCTCGCTGATAGGGAATTGCAGTGGTGGCTCACATTGCAGGCCTGCTTCCTGTTGATTCACCAATGGCTGGGCATTCTGCTGAATTTCCAGGTCGTCGAGGAGTTGGTCCAAGAAGCTGGTGCCTTGTGGAGAGGCTTGGGCAAGCAGAGGAGGGTTTTCCTGCAGCAGTGTTGCCTGCTGGTTGTGCCCAGTCAGCTGCCGCTGGGCACTCACGCTCACGGCCAGGCCAGGCCCCCATCCCACTGGGGCTGGTGTGTGTGCAGGAGCCGGTCTCTGCCAGAACAGGTTTGGATGCTCCCACAATGAAGTGCCTTTCCACTGCCCGGCGTCCGAAAGAATGTCCTGTTGTTCGGGACCTTGGTTTCCGCAGCTGGAAAGGTCCAAGTAGAGTGTCCTTGTCTCCGGAGTGCTTCCCGCCTGGGTGAACTCCTGTGGCATTTGCCCCTGATGGGTCACCGGGCCCACAGAGGCTTGGCCTCCCATGACGCAAGCTAACGGATTGCTGTCTCCATCACCTCCGCCGCCGCCTACGAAGCCCAGGGAGGGCGGTCTCTGGGCATCTATGGGTGTGCTTTGCTCAGGTGGCTGCAGAACCGGACATGCGAAGACCGGGCTGGAGCTGCATTGCTGGGGCCCGCGGTGATCCAGCTGCACCCTGGCGTGATGTGGGTGTCGAGCCCTTCGGTTCTGGAACCACGTGTCAATCCGAGCTTCCGGAAGGCCTGTCTGGCGTGCCAGTTCTTGCCTGGCTTTCACGCCGGGGAATGGCTGCTTCTCAAACGCTTGCACCAGGTGGGCGCTTTGATCTTTGCTGATGACAGTCCTCTTGCGTCTGTCTGCCGTCGGCGCCCTGGCTGGAGAGGTGGTGCGAGGCGGCACGGGGCACGGCTGTCCCGGAGGGGGCACGGAGCTCAGTTGGCTCCTCCTGAGCTGTCGACTTCTGCGGTTTTTGAACCACAGGAAGATTCTGTCCTCTGCCACGCCGATGGCTCTGGCAAGTTCTTCTCTGGCCGTGAAGCCTGGATACGGGTCTCGAGCAAATGAGGCTTGTAAGATGTCAGATTGAGAAGCGTTCCAGACAGTCCTCTTTCTTCGGTCTTGGGTTCGCTTAGAACGAGCAGGAGGGTCTTTCGAAGCCATGCTGCGGAAGGAGGAGCAGTTTCGGGGGAGAAGAGAGGGCTGTGGGCTCCGACAGGCCAGCGGAACTTGAGCTCTCCGGAGGAGAGGGCCAGCCGCCGCTCTTAAATACCATTCCCTTCGAGCACCTCATTCGATATACAAGATGTGATTGGCGACAGGAATGAGCACAGCCAATAGGGAAGAGGCACGTGTTTGCAACTGTCTGGGGAGCACCAAAGAGCATTCACCTCCCCCTCCTTCTGCATAGTTCTGGTGTCCGGTTTCATTTCTCAAAGAAATCCCTTCCAATTTAAAAGGTAAAAATGTATCCCTTTTATTTTTAAATTTAAACTGTTTATATTTCGAAGTATTATTTAAAAACCCGGGGGGTTGCGCGTTTCAGAAGTGCACAAATCCTGACTGTCTGAGTGAGTGAGTGTGTGTGTGTGTGTGTGCGTGTATGCGCGCACACAAGCGTGCCCGAAAAGGATAGTTGCATCATGCACCGGCAGGGCTTCACCCAAGGACACGCTGGCTGAGGAGGTTTACCAAAACACTGCCAAAACCTATGTTCGGATGGACGTGCTGATACTACAAACTGAGAAGCAACAGCGGAATGAGAGGACAAGTCAAGCTACTCAGCAGGACACCCACGCTGACGAAAGTTCCCACGGACCCTCCCCAAGTGAGAAATGATTGGAGTTACTCACGAGATGTCAGTTGGCCACGGGCCCTGTCCTTGCTTGCAAGACTCCCTGATCTTCATTGCAAGGCGCTGAAGCCCCCGTGGTGGTCGAAGTCCAATGAAGTAAAGCTACGTATTGTAGGGCAACTTGACTTCCACTGAAGCAAAGCTGCCTATTTGAGGCAACTCATGCCTTGGTACAGAAAGACCAGTGGGAGTTTGATTTATGGGAACTTAGTGGGAAAGAAAACAATAAATGAAAGCCCTAGAGGAACACCTGAAGAAGGAACAGCCAAAGTCTGTCAAGTAATTTTTGTGTTTGATAATGAAATGCATTAATGCTTTATTGATTTCATAGTTCGAACAATATGCCCTAGTGTGATAAAGTGTGCTCACTTATTGTTAGAAGGTTTATGTTTATCACACTTGTGTTTGAGACAGTTTTCGTTTCAAGATGTACTAAATTTTAACCAGGAATCATGCAGTGTATCTGATGGAGAGTAAAGAAATGTGATTATGTAACTGGTCATGGTCTTGAGAATTTCCTCAAGTATGACCTCAAGCCATAAGATTTAAGCTTAGGAAAAGAATATATAAGTTGAAGCTTTGCATGAATAAAATTGGAACAATCACATGCAACCTTTGAGTCGTGTGGTTTCTGCCTCTCACTCGCCGACGCCGTGACCCACCTTGAGGGACCCGTGGACCTAGCTGCAGCTGTATCGTGGCATCAGTCCCATTCTGAGTGCCCTCCAACCCGCGGGGTCCATCTTCCCTCACTGTTTGCCACAATGTTTGCTCCAATGCACGAGGCTCTCAGTATTAGACCATAATTTGGTCTAAGCTGAAGCAGATCAGTACCCTGCAGGTCAGCAGCAGGAGGTGACATACCCTAACCACAAAATCAAAAAGCTCTTCTAATCTTTGGTTGGTTACTTTTGCTCCTCTAGCTCTTAACATATTTGGAAGCATATTTACATACATACATTTACTAGAAGTCTGTCCCATTATTTGTTACTCCCAACGTTTCACCACTTACCCTAATTTTCACTGTAAAGATTCACGGCCTTGCTATTCAGTGGTTTCTGTCACGGGATGCTCAGTTTTCAAAGCCCCCTGTTGGGCGCCAAAAATGCGGGGGATTAGACCAGCTATCCCCCATCAAGCCGCGTCTGAAATGATGCGTGCAGATGAAAGAATAAAAGAAAGAGCCATATAGAAAGCATGGGATTGGGAGGACAACAGTCTGATGGACTGAAGTATGTTCAAACCTTGGTTTTTACACTCTTCTAACAAGGGAATGGTTACAAAACGAACATCAGAGAACTTGCTTTGAAAAACATCCCTAACCTCTTATCTATGCAAATGTTACTGAACGAGTCACACTTTCTAAACATTTGAATAATAACACCACTATATTCTAAGATAAGCACAAGGACATGCAAGGTTCAAAAGAATCTCAAGAGGTCATAAATAACTGAGTTATCTCACACTGCTTTTAGCTGCAAGGTCATAAAGAATTGAGTTATCTCACAACGCTTTTTGTTACAAGGTAAACAGAGGCAAAGGGGACTAGTCACACACCAAGAAACACATGGACCAGCTTATGGCCTAATACATCCACATCTCCCGCCACGCTCTCTCTCTCACACATACATTGACCAATTATGAAATAAACAGTAGCTAGGAACACCCCAGCCTGAGGACTGCAAACATTGGGAATTCCCCAAAAACATTCTCACTTCGAGGTCCTGGGTGTGGTAAGGATTGATCATCCTTCCCTGCTGCTGGTTTGATGCCCAATAAGCTGAGTGTATTCTGATGTGCTCTCGCGACCCACTCACTCCTCTGGGTTGCCCATTCACCCGCTGGCTTTCACTAGAAGCTCGTATGATTTCTTGTGTTGTGGCTCATTGGACTGTCTTTGAAATCAACCGGGTGCAACTCTTCCCAAGCATCTGTCCGTCTGTGTATCTGCCTGTCTGCCTGTCTGTCGGCCTGTCTGTTGACGATTCTCAGTCACTAGCTAGGCCGCTCAAATGGGAATCAATTAATCGGTGGAGTTGAGAACAGAAAGACAGAATTGCCACCAAACTGATCGTGACTGGCTGCGATGGGTTTCCCCTCCAGAAATCACAGTTATGAGTGGCACCAGAGTAGCAGGCAGGGGTCAGACCACCGTGATTGGAACACATAGAGAGATGGGGCACATATGCCAAAGGGCTTACAATGTGGCTCCAGGAATCTGACTGACCCAAGCAGTCAGCAGATGACCCATGCACACTGCGCATGCGCACGCGCACGTGTGTGTGAGTGTGTGTGTGTGTGTGTGTGTGTGTGTGTGTGTGTGTGTGTGTGATAGCCCTTGCTTGAGGAGTGATATAGATTTCCATTGAGGTCCGGCATACGACCCAGGCAAGCCACTGTGGATTATACCACCTGAGTTCTCCCTTTCCCACCTAACACCAAACCCCCCCACAAGCCATCATCTCTTGCCTCCCGCACAAACACTCAAATTCTTACACAAATTTTTTGGTTGGTTTGTTTTTTGGGGATGTGGGAAAAGATCAGGTGTTTTGCTTGTTTGTATCGTTCGGTTTTAAACCGTTTAAACTTGCACTTTAGCCGCATGTCATACCATCAATACCGCCATCCTATTGTCATGCTTTTAAATTCTAGAATATTTTTTCTTCCCTTTAACTGTGACTGATGATGAAGGTCGTGGTGACTATGACGATGATGATGATGATTTTCCAATCGTGGCAATACTAGACTAGACACAACAGAACATTCTGCAATCAAAACGTTCTCTTATGTGTCTCTTTGACAAACGTTTGAGACGGAAGAGCCGATCTCCTAACTCCCTATTCCCTAAATAGTGTTTTAAAAGAACTCGAGAGCCAGATGTGTGTCTATTTTTACAGACAGAAGAAATCACCCTTCTCAGGTGAATATAACCTTTCAGATGGATTTCCTGCAATCCAAGAGAGATAATTCCCTCAGCAACAGTGAGGATACCAGAAGGGTAGAGGAAGGGCGAGGTGGAAAACAGGAACCAATTTACAAGTATCTACTTAGAATCTCCTTTCTGGGGAGATGAAGAAGAAAAAAAGGGTGAAAAGAGACATTGGACAGTGTAAGTTATAACAAAATACTAATAATTTTTAAATATCAAGGGTTCATGAGGTAGGGGGGAGCGGGGAGGGAGGGGGGAAATGAGGAGCTGATAGCAAAGGCTCAAGCAGAAAGCAAATATTTTGAGAATGATGATGGCAACACTGGTATAAATGTGCTTGACACATTTGATGGATGGATGGATTTTGATAAGAGTTGTACGAGCTTCCAATAACAATTTTTTTAAAGATGGCTTTCCTTTAGACTTGGATGTTCTCTTATCTGCCGGAGGTCTTCCAGGTGTCCTGACCTTTTCTGCTCACTTCCCAAGGCTGAAGGAACTTTTGTGTGAGGGCTGCCTTCCTTGGATTTTGCTTGTCCTGCCACCTTGTTGAATCTGATCAGAGTTTTTTTTTTTCCTTTTCCTTTTCTTTTTGAAACCCATTGCCATCGTTTTCGTGATTGAGTTATTTGTTTAAGTTCCCTGGCGGTAATCTTGAGGGTCGTTTGGGGTAAATGTTAACTGTCAGAAGCAGTAATCCTGAGACACTTTTGGAGTTGCACTGCAGAGAAGTCCATTCTTTGCTCCTAGGTCCCGCATTGTTCTCTGCCTGCAGTGTCACCAAATGGGGGCCGCCTGGGCGGGAAATTCAAAATTGCATGTCTAAAAGGGACATACACTCACACATACAGTGGTAGAATGTAACCTGTGAGGATTATATTGTATCAAACCAAACCACCTCAGATTTATCCCTAGATCAGTCTCCAGTGCCCTGCCTGCCCTTTTACTGTCATTTGGAATAAAAATTTTGCCTGGCATTTTTTGCCCATGAAAGCCCCTGAGGACTATGCCTCCTGGGTTCTCCCTATCCTACTTAACACCCATCTGCCTGCCTATGCCCTGCCACTCCCACAATGCAATCCAATTCTTGCACTACCTTTTGGGTTGGCGTATTGGTTAGGTTTGTGGAGGCAAATCGGGTGTTTTGTTTTATTTTTTTTTAAAACCGTTTAAACTTGTGTATTAGCCACATGTCATACCATCATTACAGCCATCCTCTTGTCATCCTATTAGTTTCTAGAACCTTTCCTTCTTCCCTGCAGCTGGGATTGATGATGATGGTGGTGGTGATGATGATGATTTTCTTTTCTGTGTCTCTTTGGCAAACTTTTCAGAAGGAAGAGCTGATCTCACAACACCCTGCTCTGTAAAAACAGTTTTAATAGTTCTCAAGAGCAAAAGTGTATCTATTTTTACAGACAGATTAAATCCATCCATCCATCCAACCGTCCATCCATCCATTGTGTCAAGCACATTTGTACATGTGTTGCCATCATCATTCTCAAAACATTTGGTTTCTGCCTGAAGCTTTGGTATCAGCTCATCATTTCCCCCTCCCACCTCCCTCATGAACCCTTGATAATTGATAAATTATTAGTATTTTGTTATATCTTACACTGTCCGATGTCTCCCTTCACCCACTTTTCTGTAGCCCATCCCCCCATGGAGGAGGTTCTATGTAGATCCTTGTAAATAGACTCCACCTTTCCACCCCACCCTCCCTCCACCTCCTGGTATCACCACTGGTCCTGAAGGGATTATCTCTCCTGGATTCCTGGAAAGCCATCTGAAAGGAGATTTATCTGAGAATGGTGATTTCATCTGTCTGTAAAAATGGACATACGTCTGGCTCTCAAACACTTTCCAAACTACTTTTAGGGAGTATGGAGTTATGATCTCGGCTCCTCCATCTCAAGAGTTTGGCATAGGGACACGGAAAAGGAAGTTGTGATTGCAGAATGTTCTGTTGTGTCTAGTCTAGTATTGCCACCATGAGAAAAGCATCACCATGATCATCATCATCACCACCACTATCAATATCACAGCTACAGGAAAGAAGAAAATTGTATGGAATCAAATAGGATGGCGCTTATTGATGGTATGACATGCGGCTAAAGTACAAGTTTAAAAGGGTTTAAAAAAGAAAACAAACACATGATCTTCCCCACCCACCCCCAACAAACAAGCCAACGAAAAAGTTTGAGTAAGAATTGGATTGGATTGCAGTGGGGGCGGGTGACAGGTGGCCTGGTGGGTGTTAGGGAGGATAGGGAGAACCCTGTGGCATAGTCCTTACTGGCTTGCCAGTGTGGTCTGCCTGCCCTCAATAGAAATCGACCATCAATCCTCAAGGAAGGGCTATCGCACACACACAAACACACACACGGTGGCCATGCATCATCTCCTGACTGCTTGGGTCATTCAGAGGTCCTTGGAGCGACATTGTAAGCTCTTCTGCATATGCACCCCGTCTCGCTATGTCTTCCAACTATGGTGCTCAGACCCCTATCCGCTTCTCCGGTCCCCTCCAATCTGTGTTCTCTCTGGAGGAAACCTGCCGCCAGTCACGATCAGTTTGGTGGCAATTCTGTCCCTTGCTCTCTCTCCACCAATTGATTGATTCCCATTTGAGTGGCCTAGCTTGTGCCTGAGGATTCTTCAAAAGACAGGCAGACAGACAGACAGAAAGCTCCTTGGGAAGAGTTGTACCCAGTTGGCTTCCAAGACAACCCAAAGAGCCACACTGCAATCAATCAAATGTGCTTTAAGTGAAAGCCAGCAGGTGAATGGGCAAACTGTAAGAGTCAGTGGGTCCCGAGAGCACAGCAGAACACACTCAGTTTATTAGGAATCAAAGCACCAGCAGAGAAGGATGGTCAATCTTTGCCACATGCAGTTCCCTGAAGTGGGAAGGTTCTGGGGGAATTCCCAATGTTTGCGGTCCTCAGGCTGAGATGTACCTTGCCACTGTTTATTTCAAAACTGGTCGACGTGTGGGTGTTTTTGTGTGTGCGCCTTGGTCAAGCCTCAGCCAAAATGACAGAAGCCAAATTCAGCATGTTATTTATCAACTACTAAGGTGTTTTAGCCTGCCTGCACACCCAGCCGCAACCCCCCCACCCCCACCCCAGCCATGGCCCATCAACCACTTCGTTAATAATTGGTAATCTATCTATAAAGTAGATTTCAATTTGTGAAATGGGGGGTGGGTGCGTGTCTCTTTCTGGGCCAGCACTACCTCCAACATGTTGCCCAATCAATAACCCCTCCAACTTAAGCAGAAAGACACCTCCTGTGGCACCTTTTCACCTGAAAAGGATCAAAAGGAAGGCCTGGGCTTGATTACCATATGAAGCCGGCCGTTTTAGCATCTCAATAACCTGGTCTCTGGCTAGAGAGGCATGGTCATTGCTGTCAGGGTGACCGTTTTGTGTTTTGTTTTGTTTTATTCTGTTGTTGATCTGAAGTTGGACTTTGACACTACCTTGGGCAAGCGAACTAGACATTGCTTGTTTCGGGGACACCCAGGATGGGCTGGGATGGGAAGGGAGTGGGAGGAGGCAGCGATCCATGGAGAAGAGCCCTAGGGGAACTCCAATCTCTCCACCTGCAAAGTCAAGGAAGAGGGAGGCTTGAGTGGTCCACAGGAGTGTGGCCTGGTCCCACTGGCCCACCCTTAATTCCGAAGGCCTGCCACCTGGCGGAGCCTCCAACCGCCAGCACTGGGATTCAGTCGAAAAGCAGCTCAGACTCTGGACCCTCCCTTGCGAATCTCCAGCAGTTTTTCAGATGAGACCAGAGGTCCCACTGCTTTATGAGTTGATTGGGTTGGGACCTGAGTGCTTAGAAGGGGTGAGGGAGGATTTGGCAAACATTTTAGGAACCCGGTATGTGTGTGCTTCGGTGGATGGCTGGTTATGTGTCTGTGTGTGTGTGTGTGTGTGTGTGTGTGTGTGAGTGTACAGTACCAGGTCCACCTGGTCAAGTTTTAGGAGTGTCATGACCACGCTTCAGTCAATGCAATCATGCAGGCACAGCAGCAGCAGAACCACCATTACCTCTTTCCGCCACCTAGTCCGAACCCACTTCTGCCCCAGTCTGACCACAATGTACTAACTCACCAACACCAGGTGCCCCCTGAAGCATATAAATCCCATCTAACGTAGAGAAGCATCGCATTGTTTTTGTCACTTTTTGGTTCTATTACTCACTGCCATCGTATATATGGGGATATGGGGATGAAGGTTCAAACATACAGCCTCCCTTCCCACCCACATCTTGGCGCGCAGGCCTTCTTCCTTTGTGATAACAGATGATGGATGATTGTATGGATGGATGGGTGGATGGGTGGATGGGTGGATGGATGGGTACATGAGAGAGACACAGAAACAGAGAAACCTAACACAGGAGGGCCTTCTCTAGTCTCTGAGAGGAAAGGATCAAAGTGGCTGAGTGTAGGAGGGAGGGGTTTTCCAATGTGAGTGCTATAGCGCACATGCGCTTATGGTCTAAGGGTCACCTGAATTGGACTCCCTCCGGTTCCCCCTAGCTGTGACCAGGTGGATGACAAGATCCCTTCTCTGTGGCTGTTGCTCTAACTAACTCTCATATCCCGGCCGCCCCCATATGCTACTCCACTCTGTTTCTCTTCTCTTCTCTTCTCTTCTCTTCTCTTATCCTTTCCCTCGCTGCTCTCCGCGGTCCTGGTTCTCTCTGGTCAACCCAGCGAGAGGGAGCCAGGCGCGCCTACGTCCCTCTAAGTCGGCCAAGAGGGAAAGACAGTATGCGGTCTGCTGACCTCTGTGCTTCTGCCACGCGCTGTCACTTGGAGGTGAGAAAGGCCAACCGGGGTGCATGCCTCCCCGCGCAAGGCCAGCCCGATCTCTTGGCCAAGGAGGCACTGGGTCACCAGGTGGAGCCTTGCAGGACGCGCTTGGCGGGAGGGCAAGAGGGTTCAGAGGTGGGGAGCGGGGCAGCAGGCAATATACACCAGCCACAAGCTCAAGGGATGCACACAGCTGCAGTGTGGCGACAAAGGTCTCCAAAAAACCTCAAAACCTAACCGATCAGTGGTTTGGCTTGAGCCACAGGTAGTGCAGCGCAGGCCAGGGCAGCAGCTCAACGCTCCCATCACCAGGGAGGAAGCCAGAAGGGAAGGGACTTGAAAAGACTTTTCTCTCCTAGCACTCGAATCAAGCTGTGACCTGATGAAACTTCCCTCTTAGGTTACAATTGGCCTACTTGCCACAGTAAGGCTTCACAGACAGTGTGAAGCTTTCCTCTGAGAGCCTGTTGAAGGCCTTCTTGGTGATGTTATGTATCGTCAATCTATCTATCTATGTATCTATCTATCTATCTATCTATCTATCTATCTATCTATCTATCATCTTATAGCTGTGTCTACCTTTCTAACAGTCTACTTACTTATCTGTCTGTCTTTCTCTCCATGAGCTATCTGTTTTCACCAAAAGCAGGGTGCCTGTATGAATCGGGTGGGAAGGACAGAAGTGTGTGTTTTGACCTTCATATCCTCTATACACGTCTGACTATTGATTGTGGTGAATATGAAAATCTAAACAACACGACAGAGACATGCGATGTCCCTGTGTTTTATAGGCTTGGCTCAATACCAACAGTGGGTGACCAGTGGTGGTAGCATAACAGAATGTTCCCTCAACCTCCTGGGTGGGGGTTGGGGTGCGGTTGGCCGTGGTGGTGGTGATAGTGGTGCTGTAACAGGATTGCCGATATTGCAGAGCTTGGTTCTAGGTCCTCCTGACCCCTGACCAAGTGGTGCTGGTATTATACAGCCACCCACACTCCAGCCCGATTTACCTCGGGGGTATGTTCACCCTGGGCAAGGAGCTGCAGACCAGAATGCTCCTCCCTGGCCGGGTGGTGAGGGAGGAAGTGTTTGCAATCAGTCACACACACACACAGACTGCCTTCTATCTGGGCAAAGCTTTAGACCTTTGCCAATCTACCCCCTTATCCAGTCGTCAGAGCCACAGAGGCAAATCCACTGAAAAGTGCTTGTTGTTCTTCCACCGTCCACGCAGTGCTCAGAATGGAAGCTCAAATGGAATCCATTCATTCACACGGAGACTCAAGCATAGATCTGGGCATTTCATAGTCACCAGAGTGTGTGAAACACAACCCGCAAGACCGTGTGTGAGAACCAACTGTCAGTGTTCATCCGTTAAGTAGTCTGGGAGGCTGGGGCTCCCCTGGAGGGGACCTTCACTTTCCTGGGTTGGAGGTGTATCCCACTCACGGTCTCCGAAGTCAAAGTCGCTCCTGACCGTGTCCCCGCCACCACCACCACCACGCACCATAACAATGCCAGTCTTAAGGCACTTCACTGCACAGGGTTGCTATGCTGCTACATGAATTCCCAGGGCAACTTCTTGAAGGCTACATTCCTGAGTGTTGTCAGCTATCAAAAGCATTGAGACCCGTTTCCTGCCTCAACCGAAGAAGACTCCACACCCTTCCCATAAGGCCCATAGATTATGCCCTGGAGAAGAATCCAAAGACACCTAAGGTCAAGCAGGCTCAGAGACCAAGCTTAGCTTGTCAATCTTGACTCTAGAGCCCTCCCATCCAGTTAGGGGTGGGCTTTCCTGCCACACGTGTGCTGCAAGAGATACATGATGTGCTCTCAACTTGAGTCTCTTGAGAGTGAAGGGGTGGCATTTAGCCTGTTAATCAGCTTGCAGCTCGATGACCTCAATTGGTGGGGCCGGGGACATGAAGAAGCTCACTGGACACCTGATCAACTCTATGTAGGGTTTTACTCTCTTGCGGGGAGGAAATTACGAATGATCTCCAAGGGGTCCTAAAGGGCTACTTTGGTCCCTTTGGGTCTTTTTAAATGTATTCCATGGTTTATGAATGGTTTTGGAGGGGTTTCAGTTTTTATATGTACTATATGTAAAAAATGATCTATGATGTATAAATAGTGTACATATTATATATTAATCGTTTACATAGAATCACTTATATATTATATAAATATACATAGATATCTACTCCTTAAGGGTGCCTTTTTTAGGGTATCATTGTGTTGCTGTTGTTTCTTACTGATTTGTGGGGCATTTAAGGTGGTTTTAAATCTGCTTCGTGTTTTCTTTTTTTTAACGTATAAGGTATGATTGGTGCTTTTCAGAGGGTTTTAGTGAGTCTCCCGGGCATTCGGGGCATTTTAAAAGTCTCTTAGGTACTCCTGATAGAGCTCCTCGCTGATAGGGAATTGCAGTGGTGGCTCACATTGCAGGCCTGCTTCCTGTTGATTCACCAAGGGCTGGGCATTCTGCTGAATTTCCAGGTCGTCGAGGAGTTGGTCCAAGAAGCTGGTGCCTTGTGGAGAGCTTGGGCAAGCAGAGGAGGGTTTTCCTGCAGCAGTGTTGCCTGCTGGTTGTGCCCAGTCAGCTGCCGCTGGGCACTCACACTCACGGCCAGGCCAGGCCCCCATCCCACTGGGGCTGGTGTGTGTGCAGGAGCCGGTCTCTGCCAGAACAGGTTTGGATGCTCCCACAATGAAGTGCCTTTCCACTTCCCGGCGTCCGAAAGAATGTCCTGTTGTTCGGGACCTTGGTTTCCGCAGCTGGAAAGGTCCAAGTAGAGTGTCCTTGACTCCGGAGGCCTTCCCGCCTGGGTGAACTCCTGTGGCATTTGCCCCTGATGGGTCACCGGGCCCACAGAGGCTTGGCCTCCCATGACGCAAGTTAACGGATTGCTGTCTCCATCACCTCCGCCGCCGCCTACGAAGCCCAGGGAGGGCGGTCTCTGGGCATCTATGGGTGTGCTTTGCTCAGGTGGCTGCAGAACCGGACATGCGAAGACCGGGCTGGAGCTGCATTGCTGGGGCCCGCGGTGATCCAGCTGCACCCTGGCGTGATGTGGGTGTGGAGCCCTTCGGTTCTGGAACCACGTGTCAATCCGAGCTTCCGGAAGGCCTGTCTGGCGTGCCAGTTCTTGCCTGGCTTTCACGCCGGGGAATGGCTGCTTCTCAAACGCTTGCACCAGGTGGGCGCTTTGATCTTTGCTGATGACAGTCCTCTTGCGTCTGTCTGCCGTCGGCGCCCTGGCTGGAGAGGTGGTGCGAGGCGGCACGGGGCACGGCTGTCCCGGAGGGGGCACGGAGCTCAGTCGGCTCCTCCTGAGCTGTCGACTTCTGCGGTTTTTGAACCACAGGAAGATTCTGTCCTCTGCCACGCCGATGGCTCTGGCAAGTTCTTCTCTGGCCGTGAAGCCTGGATACGGGTCTCGAGCAAATGAGGCTTGTAAGATGTCAGATTGAGAAGCGTTCCAGACAGTCCTCTTTCTTCGGTCTTGGGTTCGCTTAGAACGAGCAGGAGGGTCTTTCGAAGCCATGCTGCGGAAGGAGGAGCAGTTTCGGGGGAGAAGAGAGGGCTGTGGGCTCCCACAGGCCAGCGGAACTTGAGCTCTCAGGAGGAGAGGGCCAGCCGCTGCTCTTAAATACCATTCCCTTCGAGCACCTCATTCGATATACAAGATGTGATTGGCGACAGGAATGAGCACAGCCAATAGGGAAGAGGCACGTGTTTGCAACTGTCTGGGGAGCACCAAAGAGCATTCACCTCCCCCTCCTTCTGCATAGTTCTGGTTTCCGGTTTCATTTCTCAAAGAAATCCCTTCCAATTTAAAAGGTAAAAATGTATCCCTTTTATTTTTAAATTTAAACTGTTTATATTTCGAAGTATTATTTAAAAACCCGGGGGGTTGCGCGTTTCAGAAGTGCACAAATCCTGACTGTCTGAGTGAGTGAGTGAGTGTGTGTGTGTGTGTGTGTGTGTGTGTGTGTGTGTATGCGCGCACACAAGCGTGCCTGAAAAGGATAGTTGCATCATGCACCGGCAGGGCTTCACCCAAGGACACGCTGGCTGAGGAGGTTTACCAAAACACTGCCAAAACCTATGTTCGGATGGACGTGCTGATACTACAAACTGAGAAGCAACAGCGGAATGAGAGGACAAGTCAAGCTACTCAGCAGGACACCCACGCTGACGAAAGTTCCCACGGACCCTCCCCAAGTGAGAAATGATTGGAGTTACTCACGAGATGTCAGTTGGCCACGGGCCCTGTCCTTGCTTGCAAGACTCCCTGATCTTCATTGCAAGGCGCTGAAGCCCCCGTGGTGGTCGAAGTCCAATGAAGTAAAGCTACCTATTGTAGGGCAACTTGACTTCCACTGAAGCAAAGCTGCCTATTTGAGGCAACTCATGCCTTGGTACAGAAAGACCAGTGGGAGTTTGATTTATGGGAACTTAGTGGGAAAGAAAACAATAAATGAAAGCCCTAGAGGAACACCTGAAGAAGGAACAGCCAAAGTCTGTCAAGTAATTTTTGTGTTTGATAATGAAATGCATTAATGCTTTATTGATTTCATAGTTCGAACAATATGCCCTAGTGTGATAAAGTGTGCTCACTTATTGTTAGAAGGTTTATGTTTATCACACTTGTGTTTGAGACAGTTTTCGTTTCAAGATGTACTAAATTTTAACCAGGAATCATGCAGTGTATCTGATGGAGAGTAAAGAAATGTGATTATGTAACTGGTCATGGTCTTGAGAATTTCCTCATGTATGACCTCAAGCCATAAGATTTAAGCTTAGGAAAAGAATATATAAGTTGAAGCTTTGCATGAATAAAATTGGAACACTCACATGCAACCTTTGAGTCGTGTGGTTTCTGCCTCTCACTCGCCGACGCCGTGACCCACCTTGAGGGACCCGTGGACCTAGCTGCAGCTGTACTGTGGCATCAGTCCCATTCTGAGTGCCCTCCAACCCGCGGGGTCCATCTTCCCTCACTGTTTGCCACAATGTTTGCTCCAATGCACGAGGCTCTCAGTATTAGACCATAATTTGGTCTAAGCTGAACAGATCAGTACCCTGCAGGTCAGCAGCAGGAGGTGACATACCCTAACCACAAAATCAAAAAGCTCTTCTAATCTTTGGTTGGTTACTTTTGCTCCTCTAGCTCTTAACATATTTGGAAGCATATTTACATACATACATTTACTAGAAGTCTGTCCCATTATTTGTTACTCCCAACGTTTCACCACTTACCCTAATTTTCACTGTAAAGATTCACGGCCTTGCTATTCAGTGGTTTCTGTCACGGGATGCTCAGTTTTCAAAGCCCCCTGTTGGGCGCCAAAAATGCGGGGGATTAGACCAGCTATCCCCCATCAAACCGCGTCTGAAATGATGCGTGCAGATGAAAGAATAAAAGAAAGAGCCATATAGAAAGCATGGGATTGGGAGGACAACAGTCTGATGGACTGAAGTATGTTCAAACCTTGGTTTTTACACTCTTCTAACAAGGGAATGGTTACAAAACGAACATCAGAGAACTTGCTTTGAAAAACATCCCTAACCTCTTATCTATGCAAATGTTACTGAAGGAGTCACACTTTCTAAACATTTGAATAATAACAGCACTATATTCTAAGATAAGCACAAGGACATGCAAGGTTCAAAAGAATCTCAAGAGGTCATAAATAACTGAGTTATCTCACACTGCTTTTAGCTGCAAGGTCATAAAGAATTGAGTTATCTCACAACGCTTTTTGTTACAAGGTAAACAGAGGCAAAGGGGACTAGTCACACACCAAGAAACACATGGACCAGCTTATGGCCTAATACATCCAAATCTCCCGCCACGCTCTCTCTCTCACACATACATTGACCAATTATGAAATAAACAGTAGCTAGGAACACCCCAGCCTGAGGACTGCAAACATTGGGAATTCCCCAAAAACATTCTCACTTCTAGGTCCTGGGTGTGGTAAGGATTGATCATCCTTCCCTGCTGGTGGTTTGATGCCCAATAAGCTGAGTGTATTCTGATGTGCTCTCGCGACCCACTCACTCCTCTGGGTTGCCCATTCACCCGCTGGCTTTCACTAGAAGCTCGTATGATTTCTTGTGTTGTGGCTCATTGGACTGTCTTTGAAATCAACCAGGTGCAACTCTTCCCAAGCATCTGTCCGTCTGTGTATCTGCCTGTCTGCCTGTCTGTCGGCCTGTCTGTTGACGATTCTCAGTCACTAGCTAGGCCGCTCAAATGGGAATCAATTAATCAGTGGAGTTGAGAACAAAAGGACAGAATTGCCACCAAACTGATCGTGACTGGCTGCGATGGGTTTCCCCTCCAGAAATCACAGTTATGAGTGGCACCAGAGTAGCAGGCAGGGGTCAGACCACCGTGATTGGAACACATAGAGAGATGGGGCACATATGCCAAAGGGCTTACAATGTGGCTCCAGGAATCTGACTGACCCAAGCAGTCAGCAGATGACCCATGCACACTGCGCGTGCGCACGCGCACATGTGTGAGTGTGTGTGTGTGTATGTGTGTGTGTGTGTGTGTGATAGCCCTTGCTTGAGGAGTGATATAGATTTCCATTGAGGTCCGGCATACGACCCAGGCAAGCCACTGTGGATTATACCACCTGAGTTCTCCCTGTCCCACCTAACACCAAACCCCCCCACAAGCCATCATCTCTTGCCTCCCGCACAAACACTCAAATTCTTACACAAATTTTTTGGTTGGTTTGTTTTTTGGGGATGTGGGAAAAGATCAGGTGTTTTGCTTGTTTGTATCGTTCGGTTTTAAACCGTTTAACCTTGCACTTTAGCCGCATGTCATACCATCAATACCGCCATCCTATTGTCATGCTTTTAAATTCTAGAATATTTTTTCTTCCCTTTAACTGTGACTGATGATGAAGGTCGTGGTGATGATGACGATGATGATGATGATTTTCCAATCGTGGCAATACTAGACTAGACACAACAGAACATTCTGCAATCAAAACGTTCTCTTATGTGTCTCTTTGACAAACGTTTGAGACGGAAGAGCCGATCTCCTAACTCCCTATTCCCTAAATAGTGTTTTAAAAGAACTCGAGAGCCAGATGTGTGTCTATTTTTACAGACAGAAGAAATCACCCTTCTCAGGTGAATATAACCTTTCAGATGGATTTCCTGCAATCCAAGAGAGATAATTCCCTCAGCAACAGTGAGGATACCAGAAGGGTAGAGGAAGGGCGAGGTGGAAAACAGGAACCAATTTACAAGTATCTACTTAGAATCTCCTTTCTGGGGAGATGAAGAAGAAAAAAAGGGTGAAAAGAGACATTGGACAGTGTAAGTTATAACAAAATACTAATAATTTTTAAATATCAAGGGTTCATGAGGTAGGGGGGAGCGGGGAGGGAGGGGGGAAATGAGGAGCTGATAGCAAAGGCTCAAGCAGAAAGCAAATATTTTGAGAATGATGATGGCAACACTGGTATAAATGTGCTTGACACATTTGATGGATGGATGGATTTTGATAAGAGTTGTACGAGCTTCCAATAACAATTTTTTTTTAAAGATGGCTTTCCTTTAGACTTGGATGTTCTCTTATCTGCCGGAGGTCTTCCAGTTGTCCTGACCTTTTCTGCTCACTACCCAGGGCTGAAGGAACTTTTGTGTGAGGGCTGCCTTCCTTGGATTTTGCTTGTCCTGCCACCTTGCTGAATCTGATCAGAGTTTTTTTTTTCCTTTTCCTTTTCTTTTTGAAACCCATTGCCATCGTTTTCGTGATTGAGTTATTTGGTTAAGTTCCCTGGCGGTAATCTTGAGGGTCGTTTGGGGTAAATGTTAACTGTCAGAAGCAGTAATCCAGAGACACTTTTGGAGTTGCACTGCAGAGAAGTCCATTCTTTGCTCCTAGGTCCAGCATTGTTCTCTGCCTGCATTGTCACCAAATGGGGGCCGCCTGGGCGGGAAATTCAAAATTGCATGTCTAAAAGGGACATACACTCACACATACAGTGGTAGAATGTAACCTGTGAGGATTATATTGTATCAAAGCAAACCACCTCAGATTTATCCCTAAATCAGTCTCCAGTGCCCTGCCTGCCCTTTTACTGTCATTTGGAATAAAAATTTTGCCTGGCATTTTTTGCCCATGAAAACCCCTGAGGACTATGCCTCCTGGGTTCTCCCTATCCTACTTAACACCCATCTGCCCGCCTATGCCCTGCCACTCCCACAATGCAATCCAATTCTTGCACTACCTTTTTGGTTGGCGTATTGGTTAGGTTTGTGGAGGCAAATCGGGTGTTTTGTTTTATTTTTTTTAAAACCGTTTAAACTTGCGTATTAGCCACATGTCATACTATCATTACAGCCATCCTCTTGTCATCCTATTAGTTTCTAGAACCTTTCCTTCTTCCCTGCAGCTGGGATTGATGATGATGGTGGTGGTGATGATGATGATTTTCTTTTCTGTGTCTCTTTGGCAAACTTTTCAGAAGGAAGAGCTGATCTCACAACACCCTGCTCTGTAAAAACAGTTTTAATAGTTCTCAAGAGCAAAAGTGTATCTATTTTTACAGACAGATTAAATCCATCCATCCATCCAACCGTCCATCCATCCATTGTGTCAAGCACATTTGTACATGTGTTGCCATCATCATTCTCAAAACATTTGGTTTCTGCCTGAAGCTTTGGTATCAGCTCATCATTTCCCCCTCCCACCTCCCTCATGAACCCTTGATAATTGATAAATTATTAGTATTTTGTTATATCTTACACTGTCCGATGTCTCCCTTCACCCACTTTTCTGTAGCCCATCCCCCCATGGAGGAGGTTCTATGTAGATCCTTGTAAATAGACTCCACCTTTCCACCCCACCCTCCCTCCACCTCCTGGTATCACCACTGGTCCTGAAGGGATTATCTCTCCTGGATTCCTGGAAAGCCATCTGAAAGGAGATTTATCTGAGAATGGTGATTTCATCTGTCTGTAAAAATGGACATACGTCTGGCTCTCAAACACTTTCCAAACTACTTTTAGGGAGTATGGAGTTATGATCTCGGCTCCTCCATCTCAAGAGTTTGGCAAAGGGACACAGAAAAGGAAGTTGTGATTGCAGAATGTTCTGTTGTGTCTAGTCTAGTATTGCCACCATGAGAAAAGCATCACCATGATCATCATCATCACCACCACTATCAATATCACAGCTACAGGAAAGAAGAAAATTGTATGGAATCAAATAGGATGGCGCTTATTGATGGTATGACATGCGGCTAAAGTACAAGTTTAAAAGGGTTTAAAAAAGAAAACAAACACATGATCTTCCCCACCCACCCCCAACAAACAAGCCAACGAAAAAGTTTGAGTAAGAATTGGATTGGATTGCAGTGGGGGCGGGTGACAGGTGGCCTGGTGGGTGTTAGGGAGGATAGGGAGAACCCTGTGGCATAGTCCTTACTGGCTTGCCAGTGTGGTCTGCCTGCCCTCAATAGAAATCGACCATCAATCCTCAAGGAAGGGCTATCGCACACACACAAACACACACACGGTGGCCATGCATCATCTCCTGACTGCTTGGGTCATTCAGAGGTCCTTGGAGCGACATTGTAAGCTCTTCTGCATATGCACCCCGTCTCGCTATGTCTTCCAACTATGGTGCTCAGACCCCTATCCGCTTCTCCGGTCCCCTCCAATCTGTGTTCTCTCTGGAGGAAACCTGCCGCCAGTCACGATCAGTTTGGTGGCAATTCTGTCCCTTGCTCTCTCTCCACCAATTGATTGATTCCCATTTGAGTGGCCTAGCTTGTGCCTGAGGATTCTTCAAAAGACAGGCAGACAGACAGACAGAAAGCTCCTTGGGAAGAGTTGTACCCAGTTGGCTTCCAAGACAACCCAAAGAGCCACACTGCAATCAATCAAATGTGCTTTAAGTGAAAGCCAGCAGGTGAATGGGCAAACTGTAAGAGTCAGTGGGTCCCGAGAGCACAGCAGAACACACTCAGTTTATTAGGAATCAAAGCACCAGCAGAGAAGGATGGTCAATCTTTGCCACATGCAGTTCCCTGAAGTGGGAAGGTTCTGGGGGAATTCCCAATGTTTGCGGTCCTCAGGCTGAGATGTACCTTGCCACTGTTTATTTCAAAACTGGTCGACGTGTGGGTGTTTTTGTGTGTGCGCCTTGGTCAAGCCTCAGCCAAAATGACAGAAGCCAAATTCAGCATGTTATTTATCAACTACTAAGGTGTTTTAGCCTGCCTGCACACCCAGCCGCATCCACCTCACCCCCACCCCAGCCATGGCCCATCAACCACTTCGTTAATAATTGGTAATCTATCTATAAAGTAGATTTCAATTTGTGAAATGGGGGGGTGGGTGCATGTCTCTTTCAGGGCCAGCACTACCTCCAACATGTTGCCCAATCAATAACCCCTCCAACTTAAGCAGAAAGACACCTCCTGTGGCACCTTTTCACCTGAAAAGGATCAAAAGGAAGGCCTGGGCTTGATTACCATATGAAGCCGGCCGTTTTAGCATCTCAATAACCTGGTCTCTGGCTAGAGAGGCATGGTCATTGCTGTCAGGGTGACCGTTTTGTGTTTTGTTTTGTTTTATTCTGTTGTTGATCTGAAGTTGGACTTTGACACTACCTTGGGCAAGCGAACTAGACACTGCTTGTTTCGGGGACACCCAGGATGGGCTGGGATGGGAAGGGAGTGGGAGGAGGCAGCGATCCATGGAGAAGAGCCCTAGGGGAACTCCAATCTCTCCACCTGCAAAGTCAAGGAAGAGGGAGGCTTGAGTGGTCCACAGGAGTGTGGCCTGGTCCCACTGGCCCACCCTTAATTCCGAAGGCCTGCCACCTGGCGGAGCCTCCAACCGCCAGCACTGGGATTCAGTCGAAAAGCAGCTCAGACTCTAGACCCTCTCTTGCGAATCTCCAGCAGTTTTTCTGATGAGACCAGAGGTCCCACTGCTTTATGAGTTGAGTGGGTTGGGACCTGAGTGCTTAGAAGGGGTGAGGGAGGATTTGGCAAACATTTTAGGAACCCGGTATGTGTGTGCTTCGGAGGATGGCTGGTTATGTGTCTGTGTGTGTGTGTGTGTGTGTGTGTGTGTGTGTGTGTACAGTACCAGGCCCACCTGGTCAAGTTTTAGGAGTGTCATGACCACGCTTCAGTCAATGCAATCATGCAGGCACAGCAGCAGCAGAACCACCATTACCTCTTTCCGCCACCTAGTCCGAACCCACTTCTGCCCCAGTCTGACCACAATGTACTAACTCACCAACACCAGGTGCCCCCTGAAGCATATAAATCCCATCTAACGTAGAGAAGCATCGCATTGTTTTTGTCACTTTTTGGTTCTATTACTCACTGCCATCGTATATATGGGGATATGGGGATGAAGGTTCAAACATACAGCCTCCCTTCCCACCCACATCTTGGCGCGCAGGCCTTCTTCCTTTGTGATAACAGATGATGGATGATTGTATGGATGGATGGGTGGATGGGTGGATGGGTGGATGGATGGGTACATGAGAGAGAGACAGACACAGAGAAACCTAACACAGGAGGGCCTTCTCTAGTCTCTGAGAGGAAAGGATCAAAGTGGCTGAGTGTAGGAGGGAGGGGTTTTCCAATGTGAGTGCTATAGCGCACATGCGCTTATGGTCTAAGGGTCACCTGAATTGGACTCCCTCCGGTTCCCCCTAGCTGTGACCAGGTGGATGACAAGATCCCTTCTCTGTGGCTGTTGCTCTAACTAACTCTCATATCCCGGCCGCCCCCATATGCTACTCCACTCTGTTTCTCTTCTCTTCTCTACTCTTCTCTTATCCTTTCCCTCGCTGCTCTCCGCGGTCCTGGTTCTCTCTGGTCAACCCAGCGAGAGGGAGCCAGGCGCGCCTACGTCCCTCTAAGTCGGCCAAGAGGGAAAGACAGTGTGCGGTCTGCTGACCTCTGTGCTTCTGCCACGCGCTGTCACTTGGAGGTGAGAAAGGCCAACCGGGGTGCATGTCTCCCCGCGCAAGGCCAGCCCGATCTCTTGGCCAAGGAGGCACTGGGTCACCAGGTGGAGCCTTGCAGGACGCGCTTGGCGGGAGGGCAAGAGGGTTCAGAGGTGGGGAGTGGGGCAGCAGGCAATATACACCAGCCACAAGCTCAAGGGATGCACACAGCTGCAGTGTGGCGACAAAGGTCTCCAAAAAACCTCAAAACCTAACCGATCAGTGGTTTGGCTTGAGCCACAGGTAGTGCAGCACAGGCCAGGGCAGCAGCTCAACTCTCCCATCACCAGGGAGGAAGCCAGAAGGGAAGGGACTTGAAAAGACTTTTCTCTCCTAGCACTCGAATCAAGCTGTGACCTGATGAAACTCCCCTCTTAGGTTACTATTGGCCTACTTGCCTAAGTAAGGCTTCACAGACAGTGTGAAGCTTTCCTCTGAGAGCCTGTTGAAGGCCTTCTTGGTGATGTTATGTATCGTCAATCTATCTATCTATCTATCTATCTATCTATCTATCTATCTATCTATCTATGTATCTATGTATCTATGTATCTATGTATCTATCTATCATCTTATAGCTGTGTCTACCTTTCTAACAGTCTACTTACTTATCTGTCTGTCTTTCTCTCCATGAGCTATCTGTTTTCACCAAAAGCAGGGTGCCTGTGTGAATCGGGTGGGAAGGACAGAAGTGTGTGTTTTGACCTTCATATCCTCTATACACGTCTGACTATTGATTGTGGTGAATATGAAAATCTAAACAACACGACAGAGACATGCGATGTCCCTGTGTTTTATAAGCTTGGCTCAATACCAACAGTGGGTGACCAGTGGTGGTAGCATAACTGAATGTTCCCTCAACATCCTGGGTGGGGGTTGGGGTGCGGTTGGCCATGGTGGTGGTGGTGATAGTGGTGCTGTAACAGGATTGCCAATATTGCAGAGCTTGGTTCTAGGTCCTCCTGACCCCTGACCAAGTGGTGCTGGTATTATACAGCCACCCACACTCCAGCCCGATTTACCTCGGGGGTATGTTCACCCTGGGCAAGGAGCTGCAGACCAGAATGCTCCTCCCTGGCCGGGTGGTGAGGGAGGAAGTGTTTGCAATAAGTCACACACACACTCACAGACTGCCTTCTATCTGGGCAAAGCTTTAGACCTTTGCCAATCTACCCCCTTATCCAGTCGTCAGAGCCACAGAGGCAAATCCACTGAAAAGTGCTTGTTGGTCTTCCACCGTCCACGCAGTGCTCAGAATGGAAGCTCAAATGGAATCCATTCATTCACACGGAGACTCAAGCATAGATCTGGGCATTTCATAGTCACCAGAGTGTGTGAAACACAACCCGCAAGACCGTGTGTGAGAACCAACTGTCAGTGTTCATCCGTTAAGTAGTCTGGGAGGCTGGGGCTCCCCTGGAGGGGACCTTCACTTTCCTGGGTTGGAGGTGTATCCCACTCACGGTCTCCGAAGTCAAAGTCGCTCCTGACCGTGTCCCCGCCACCACCACCACCACGCACCATAACAATGCCAGTCTTAAGGCACTTCACTGCACAGGGTTGCTATGCTGCTACATGAATTCCCAGGGCAACTTCTTGAAGGCTACATTCCTGAGTGTTGTCAGCTATCAAAAGCATTGAGACCCGTTTCCTGCCCCACCCGAAGAAGACTCCACACCCTTCCCATAAGGCCCATAGATTATGCCCTGGAGAAGAATTCAAAGACACCTAAGGTCAAGCAGACTCAGAGACCAAGCTTAGCTTGTCAATCTTGACTCTAGAGCCCTCCCATCCAGTTAGGGGTGGGCTTTCCTGCCACACGTGTGCTGCAAGAGATACATGATGTGCTCTCAACTTGAGGCTCTTGAGAGTGAAGGGGTGGCATTTAGCCTGTTAATCAGCTTGCAGCTCGATGACCTCAATTGGTGGGGCCGGGGACATGAAGAAGCTCACTGGACACCTGATCAACTCTATGTAGGGTTTTACTCTCTTGCAGGGAGGAAATTACGAATGATCTGCAAGGGGTCCTAAAGGGCTTCTTTGGTCCCTTTGGGTCTTTTTAAATGTATTCCATGGTTTATGAATGGTTTTGGAGGGGTTTCAGTTTTTATATGTACTATATGTAAAAAATGATCTATGATGTATAAATAGTGTACATATTATATATTAATCGTTTACATAGAATCACTTATATATTATATAAATATACATAGATATCTACTCCTTAAGGGTGCCTTTTTTAGGGTATCATTGTGTTGCTGTTGTTTCTTACTGATTTGTGGGGCATTTAAGATGGTTTTAAATCTGCTTCGTGTTTTCTTTTTTTTTAACGTATAAGGTATGATTGGTGCTTTTCAGAGGGTTTTAGTGAGTCTCCCGGGCATTCGGGGCGTTTTAAAAGTCTCTTAGGTACTCCTGATAGAGCTCCTCGCTGATAGGGAATTGCAGTGGTGGCTCACATTGCAGGCCTGCTTCCTGTTGATTCACCAAGGGCTGGGCATTCTCCTGAATTTCCAGGTCGTCGAGGAGTTGGTCCAAGAAGCTAGTGCCTTGTGGAGAGGCTTGGGCAAGCAGAGGATGGTTTTCCTGCAGCAGTGTTGCCTGCTGGTTGTGCCCAGTCAGCTGCCGCTGGGCACTCATGCTGACGGCCAGGCAAGGCCCCCATCCCACTGGGGCTGGTGTGTGTGCAGGAGCCGGTCTCTGCCAGAACAGGTTTGGATGCTCCCACAATGAAGTGCCTTTCCACTGCCCGGCATCCGAAAGAATGTCTTGTTGTTCGGGACCTTGGTTTCCGCAGCTGGAAAGGTCCAAGTAGAGTGTCCTTGTCTCCGGAGTGCTTCCCGCCTGGGTGAACTCCTGTGGCATTTGCCCCTGATGGGTCACCGGGCCCACAGAGGCTTGGCCTCCCATGACGCAAGCTAACGGATTGCTGTCTCCATCACCTCCGCCGCCGCCTACGAAGCCCAGGGAGGGCGGTCTCTGGGCATCTATGGGTGTGCTTTGCTCAGGTGGCTGCAGAACCGGACATGCGAAGACCGGGCTGGAGCTGCATTGCTGGGGCCCGCGGTGATCCAGCTGCACCCTGGCGTGATGTGGGTGTCGAGCCCTTCGGTTCTGGAACCACGTGTCAATCCGAGCTTCCGGAAGGCCTGTCTGGCGTGCCAGTTCTTGCCTGGCTTTCACGCCGGGGAATGGCTGCTTCTCAAACGCTTGCACCAGGTGGGCACTTTGATCTTTGCTGATGACAGTCCTCTTGCGTCTGTCTGCCGTCGGCGCCCTGGCTGGAGAGGTGGTGCGAGGCGGCACGGGGCACGGCTGTCCCGGAGGGGGCACGGAGCTCAGTCGGCTCCTCCTGAGCTGTCGACTTCTGCGGTTTTTGAACCACAGGAAGATTCTGTCCTCTGCCACGCCGATGGCTCTGGCAAGTTCTTCTCTGGCCGTGAAGCCTGGATACGGGTCTCGAGCAAATGAGGCTTGTAAGATGTCAGATTGAGAAGCATTCCAGACAGTCCTCTTTCTTCGGTCTTGGGTTCGCTTAGAATGAGCAGGAGGGTCTTTCGAAGCCATGCTGCGGAAGAAGGAGCAGTTTCGGGGGAGAAGAGAGGGCTGTGGGCTCCGACAGGCCAGCGGAACTTGAGCTCTCCGGAGGAGAGGGCCAGCCGCCGCTCTTAAATACCATTCCCTTCGAGCACCTCATTCGATATACAAGATGTGATTGGCGACAGGAATGAGCACAGCCAATAGGGAAGAGGCACGTGTTTGCAACTGTCTGGGGAGCACCAAAGAGCATTCACCTCCCCCTCCTTCTGCATAGTTCTGGTTTCCGGTTTCATTTCTCAAAGAAATCCCTTCCAATTTAAAAGGTAAAAATGTATCCCTTTTATTTTTAAATTAAAACTGTTTATATTTCGAAGTATTATTTAAAAACCCGGGGGGTTGCGCGTTTCAGAAGTGCACAAATCCTGACTGTCTGAGTGAGTGTGTGTGTGTGTGTGTGTGTGTGTGTGTGTGTGTATGCGCGCACACAAGCGTGCCCGAAAAGGATAGTTGCATCATGCACCGGCAGGGCTTCACCCAAGGACACGCTGGCTGAGGAGGTTTACCAAAACACTGCCAAAACCTATGTTCGGATGGACGTGCTGATACTACAAACTGAGAAGCAACAGCGGAATGAGAGGACAAGTCAAGCTACTCAGCAGGACACCCACGCTGACGAAAGTTCCCACGGACCCTCCCCAAGTGAGAAATGATTGGAGTTACTCACGAGATGTCAGTTGGCCACGGGCCCTGTCCTTGCTTGCAAGACTCCCTGATCTTCATTGCAAGGCGCTGAAGCCCCCGTGGTGGTCGAAGTCCAATGAAGTAAAGCTACCTATTGTAGGGCAACTTGACTTCCACTGAAGCAAAGCTGCCTATTTGAGGCAACTCATGCCTTGGTACAGAAAGACCAGTGGGAGTTTGATTTATGGGAACTTAGTGGGAAAGAAAACAATAAATGAAAGCCCTAGAGGAACACCTGAAGAAGGAACAGCCAAAGTCTGTCAAGTAATTTTTGTGTTTGATAATGAAATGCATTAATGCTTTATTGATTTCATAGTTCGAACAATATGCCCTAGTGTGATAAAGTGTGCTCACTTATTGTTAGAAGGTTTATGTTTATCACACTTGTGTTTGAGACAGTTTTCGTTTCAAGATGTACTAAATTTTAACCAGGAATCATGCAGAGTATCTGATGGAGAGTAAAGAAATGTGATTATGTAACTGGTCATGGTCTTGAGAATTTCCCCATGTATGACCTCAAGCCATAAGATTTAAGCTTAGGAAAAGAATATATAAGTTGAAGCTTTGCATGAATAAAATTGGAACAATCACATGCAACCTTTGAGTCGTGTGGTTTCTGCCTCTCACTCGCCGACACCGTGACCCACCTTGAGGGACCCGTGGACCTAGCTGCAGCTGTACTGTGGCATCAGTCCCATTCTGAGTGCCCTCCAACCCGCGGGGTCCATCTTCCCTCACTGTTTGCCACAATGTTTGCTCCAATGCACGAGGCTCTCAGTATTAGACCATAATTTGGTCTAAGCTGAAGCAGATCAGTACCCTGCAGGTCAGCAGCAGGAGGTGACATACCCTAACCACAAAATCAAAAGGCTCTTCTAATCTTTGGTTGGTTACTTTTGCTCCTCTAGCTCTTAACATATTTGGAAGCATATTTACATACATACATTTACTAGAAGTCTGTCCCATTATTTGTTACTCCCAACGTTTCACCACTTACCCTAATTTTCACTGTAAAGATTCACGGCCTTGCTATTCAGTGGTTTCTGTCACGGGATGCTCAGTTTTCAAAGCCCCCTGTTGGGCGCCAAAAATGCGGGTGATTAGACCAGCTATCCCCCATCAAACCGCGTCTGAAATGATGCGTGCAGATGAAAGAATAAAAGAAAGAGCCATATAGAAAGCATGGGATTGGGAGGACAACAGTCTGATGGACTGAAGTATGTTCAAACCTTGGTTTTTACACTCTTCTAACAAGGGAATGGTTACAAAACGAACATCAGAGAACTTGCTTTGAAAAACATCCCTAACCTCTTATCTATGCAAATGTTACTGAAGGAGTCACACTTTCTAAACATTTGAATAATAACACCACTATATTCTAAGATAAGCACAAGGACATGCAAGGTTCAAAAGAATCTCAAGAGGTCATAAATAACTGAGTTATCTCACACTGCTTTTAGCTGCAAGGTCATAAAGAATTGAGTTATCTCACAACTCTTTTTGTTACAAGGTAAACAGAGGCAAAGGGGACTAGTCACACACCAAGAAACACATGGACCAGCTTATGGCCTAATACATCCACATCTCCCGCCACGCTCTCTCTCTCACACATACATTGACCAATTATGAAATAAACAGTAGCTAGGAACACCCCAGCCTGAGGACTGCAAACATTGGGAATTCCCCAAAAACATTCTCACTTCTAGGTCCTGGGTGTGGTAAGGATTGATCATCCTTCCCTGCTGGTGGTTTGATGCCCAATAAGCTGAGTGTATTCTGATGTGCTCTCGCGACCCACTCACTCCTCTGGGTTGCCCATTCACCCGCTGGCTTTCACTAGAAGCTCGTATGATTTCTTGTGTTGTGGCTCATTGGACTGTCTTTGAAATCAACCGGGTGCAACTCTTCCCAAGCATCTGTCCGTCTGTGTATCTGCCTGTCTGCCTGTCTGTCGGCCTGTCTGTTGACGATTCTCAGTCACTAGCTAGGCCGCTCAAATGGGAATCAATTAATCGGTGGAGTTGAGAACAAAAGGACAGAATTGCCACCAAACTGATCGTGACTGGCTGCGATGGGTTTCCCCTCCAGAAATCACAGTTATGAGTGGCACCAGAGTAGCAGGCAGGGGTCAGACCACCGTGATTGGAACACATAGAGAGATGGGGCACATATGCCAAAGGGCTTACAATGTGGCTCCAGGAATCTGACTGACCCAAGCAGTCAGCAGATGACCCATGCACACTGCGCGTGCGCACGCGCACATGTGTGAGTGTGTGTGTGTGTGTGTGTGTGTGTGTGATAGCCCTTGCTTGAGGAGTGATATAGATTTCCATTGAGGTCCGGCATACGACCCAGGCAAGCCACTGTGGATTATTCCACCTGAGTTCTCCCTGTCCCACCTAACACCAAACACCCCCACAAGCCATCATCTCTTGCCTCCCGCACAAACACTCAAATTCTTACACAAATTTTTTGGTTGGTTTGTTTTTTGGGGATGTGGGAAAAGATCAGGTGTTTTGCTTGTTTGTATCGTTCGGTTTTAAACCGTTTAAACTTGCACTTTAGCCGCATGTCATACCATCAATACCGCCATCCTATTGTCATGCTTTTAAATTCTAGAATATTTTTCTTCCCTTTAACTGTGGCTGATGATGAAGGTCGTGGTGATGATGACGATGATGATGATGATTTTCCAATCGTGGCAATACTAGACTAGACACAACAGAACATTCTGCAATCAAAACGTTCTCTTATGTGTCTCTTTGACAAACGTTTGAGACGGAAGAGCCGATCTCCTAACTCCCTATTCCCTAAAGAGTGTTTTAAAAGATCTCGAGAGCCAGATGTGTGTCTATTTTTACAGACAGAAGAAATCACCCTTCTCAGGTGAATATAACCTTTCAGATGGATTTCCTGCAATCCAAGAGAGATAATTCCCTCAGCAACAGTGAGGATACCAGAAGGGTAGAGGAAGGGTGAGGTGGAAAACAGGAACCAATTTACAAGTATCTACTTAGAATCTCCTTTCTGGGGAGATGAAGAAGAAAAAAAGGGTGAAAAGAGACATTGGACAGTGTAAGTTATAACAAAATACTAATAATTTTTAAATATCAAGGGTTCATGAGGTGGGGGGGGAGCGGGGAGGGAGGGGGGAAATGAGGAGCTGATAGCAAAGGCTCAAGCAGAAAGCAAATATTTTGAGAATGATGATGGCAACACTGGTATAAATGTGCTTGACACATTTGATGGATGGATGGATTTTGATAAGAGTTGTACGAGCTTCCAATAACAATTTTTTTTTAAAGATGGCTTTCCTTTAGACTTGGATGTTCTCTTATCTGCCGGAGGTCTTCCAGGTGTCCTGACCTTTTCTGCTCACTTCCCAGGGCTGAAGGAACTTTTGTGTGAGGGCTGCCTTCCTTGGATTTTGCTTGTCCTGCCACCTTGCTGAATCTGATCAGAGTTTTTTTTTTCCTTTTCCTTTTCTTTTTGAAACCCATTGCCATCATTTTCGTGATTGAGTTATTTGGTTAAGTTCCCTGGCGGTAATCTTGAGGGTCGTTTGGGGTAAATGTTAACTGTCAGAAGCAGTAATCCTGAGACACTTTTGGAGTTGCACTGCAGAGAAGTCCATTCTTTGCTCCTAGGTCCAGCATTGTTCCCTGCCTGTAGTGTCACCAAATGGGGGCCCCCTGGGCGGGAAATTCAAAATTGCATGTCTAAAAGGGACATACACTCACACATACAGTGGTAGAATGTAACCTGTGAGGATTATATTGTATCAAAGCAAACCACCTCAGATTTATCCCTAGATCAGTCTCCAGTGCCCTGCCTGCCCTTTTACTGTCATTTGGAATAAAAATTTTGCCTGGCATTTTTTGCCCATGAAAGCCCCTGAGGACTATGCCTCCTGGGTTCTCCCTATCCTTCTTAACACCTATCTGCCCGCCTATGCCCTGCCACTCCCACAATGCAATCCAATTCTTGCACTACCTTTTTGGTTGGCGTATTGGTTAGGTTTGTGGAGGCAAATCGGGTGTTTTGTTTTATTTTTTTTAAAACCGTTTAAACTTGCGTATTAGCCACATGTCATACCATCATTACAGCCATCCTCTTGTCATCCTATTAGTTTCTAGAACCTTTCCTTCTTCCCTGCAGCTGGGATTGATGATGATGGTGGTGGTGATGATGATGATTTTCTTTTCTGTGTCTCTTTGGCAAACTTTTCAGAAGGAAGAGCTGATCTCACAACACCCTGCTCTGTAAAAACAGTTTTAATAGTTCTCAAGAGCAAAAGTGTATCTATTTTTACAGACAGATTAAACCCATCCATCCATCCAACCGTCCATCCATCCATTGTGTCAAGCACATTTGTACATGTGTTGCCATCATCATTCTCAAAACATTTGGTTTCTGCCTGAAGCTTTGGTATCAGCTCATCATTTCCCCCTCCCACCTCCCTCATGAACCCTTGATAATTGATAAATTATTAGTATTTTGTTATATCTTACACTGTCCGATGTCTCCCTTCACCCACTTTTCTGTAGCCCATCCCCCCATGGAGGAGGTTCTATGTAGATCCTTGTAAATAGACTCCACCTTTCCACCCCACCCTCCCTCCACCTCCTGGTATCACCACTGGTCCTGAAGGGATTATCTCTCCTGGATTCCTGGAAAGCCATCTGAAAGGAGATTTATCTGAGAATGGTGATTTCATCTGTCTTTAAAAATGGACATACGTCTGGCTCTCAAACACTTTCCAAACTACTTTTAGGGAGTATGGAGTTATGATCTCGGCTCCTCCATCTCAAGAGTTTGGCAAAGGGACACAGAAAAGGAAGTTGTGATTGCAGAATGTTCTGTTGTGTCTAGTCTAGTATTGCCACCATGAGAAAAGCATCACCATGATCATCATCATCACCACCACTATCAATATCACAGCTACAGGAAAGAAGAAAATTGTATGGAATCAAATAGGATGGCGCTTATTGATGGTATGACATGCGGCTAAAGTACAAGTTTAAAAGGGTTTAAAAAAGAAAACAAACACATGATCTTCCCCACCCACCCCCAACAAACAAGCCAACGAAAATGTTTGAGTAAGAATTGGATTGGATTGCAGTGGGGGCGGGTGACAGGTGGCCTGGTGGGTGTTAGGGAGGATAGGGAGAACCCTGTGGCATAGTCCTTACTGGCTTGCCAGTGTGGTCTGCCTGCCCTCAATAGAAATCGACCATCAATCCTCAAGGAAGGGCTATCACACACACACAAACACACACACGGTGGCCATGCATCATCTCCTGACTGCTTGGGTCATTCAGAGGTCCTTGGAGCGACATTGTAAGCTCTTCTGCATATGCACCCCATCTCGCTATGTCTTCCAACTATGGTGCTCAGACCCCTATCCGCTTCTCCGGTCCCCTCCAATCTGTGTTCTCCCTGGAGGAAACCTGCCGCCAGTCACGATCAGTTTGGTGGCAATTCTGTCCCTTGCTCTCTCTCCACCAATTGATTGATTCCCATTTGAGTGGCCTAGCTTGTGCCTGAGGATTCTTCAAAAGACAGGCAGACAGTCAGACAGAAAGCTCCTTGGGAAGAGTTGTACCCAGTTGGCTTCCAAGACTACCCAAAGAGCCACACTGCAATCAATCAAATGTGCTTTAAGTGAAAGCCAGCAGGTGAATGGGCAAACTGTAAGAGTCAGTGGGTCCCGAGAGCACAGCAGAACACACTCAGTTTATTAGGAATCAAAGCACCAGCAGAGAAGGATGGTCAATCTTTGCCACATGCAGTTCCCTGAAGTGGGAAGGTTCTGGGGGAATTCCCAATGTTTGCGGTCCTCAGGCTGAGATGTACCTTGCCACTGTTTATTTCAAAACTGGTCGACGTGTGGGTGTTTTTGTGTGTGCGCCTTGGTCAAGCCTCAGCCAAAATGACAGAAGCCAAATTCAGCATGTTATTTATCAACTACTAAGGTGTTTTAGCCTGCCTGCACACCCAGCCGCATCCCCCCCACCCCCACCCCAGCCATGGCCCATCAACCACTTCGTTAATAATTGGTAATCTATCTATAAAGTAGATTTCAATTTGTGAAATGGGGGGTGGGTGCGTGTCTCTTTCTGGGCCAGCACTACCTCCAACATGTTGCCCAATCAATAACCCCTCCAACTTAAGCAGAAAGACACCTCCTGTGGCACCTTTTCACCTGAAAAGGATCAAAAGGAAGGCCTGGGCTTGATTACCATATGAAGTCGGCCGTTTTAGCATCTCAATAACCTGGTCTCTGGCTAGAGAGGCATGGTCATTGCTGTCAGGGTGACCGTTTTGTGTTTTGTTTTGTTTTATTCTGTTGTTGATCTGAAGTTGGACTTTGACACTACCTTGGGCAAGCGAACTAGACATTGCTTGTTTCAGGGACACCCAGGATGGGCTGGGATGGGAAGGGAGTGGGAGGAGGCAGCGATCCATGGAGAAGAGCCCTAGGGGAACTCCAATCTCTCCACCTGCAAAGTCAAGGAAGAGGGAGGCTTGAGTGGTCCACAGGAGTGTGGCCTGGTCCCACTGGCCCACCCTTAATTCCGAAGGCCTGCCACCTGGCGGAGCCTCCAACCGCCAGCACTGGGATTCAGTCGAAAAGCAGCTCAGACTCTGGACCCTCCCTTGCGAATCTCCAGCAGTTTTTCTGATGAGACCAGAGGTCCCACTGCTTTATGAGTTGAGTGGGTTGGGACCTGAGTGCTTAGAAGGGGTGAGGGAGGATTTGGCAAACATTTTAGGAACCCGGTATGTGTGTGCTTCGGTGGATGCCTGGTTATGTGTCTGTGTGTGTGTGTGTGTGTGTGTGTGTGTGAGTACAGTACCAGGCCCACCTGGTCAAGTTTTAGGAGTGTCATGACCACGCTTCAGTCAATGCAATCATGCAGGCACAGCAGCAGGAGAACCACCATTACCTCTTTCCGCCACCTAGTCCGAACCCACTTCTGCCCCAGTCTGACCACAATGTACTAACTCACCAACACCAGGTGCCCCCTGAAGCATATAAATCCCATCTAACGTAGAGAAGCATTGCATTGTTTTTGTCACGTTTTGGTTCTATTATTCACTGCCATCGTATATATGGGGATATGGGGATGAAGGTTCAAACATACAGCCTCCCTTCCCACCCACATCTTGGCGCGCAGGCCTTCTTCCTTTGTGATAACAGATGATGGATGATTGTATGGATGGATGGGTGGATGGGTGGATGGGTGGATGGATGGGTACATGAGAGAGAGACAGAAACAGAGAAACCTAACACAGGAGGGCCTTCTCTAGTCTCTGAGAGGAAAGGATCAAAGTGGCTGAGTGTAGGAGGGAGGGGTTTTCCAATGTGAGTGCTATAGCGCACATGCGCTTATGGTCTAAGGGTCACCTGAATTGGACTCACTCCGGTTCCCCCTAGCTGTGACCAGGTGGATGACAAGATCCCTTCTCTGTGGCTGTTGCTCTAACTAACTCTCATATCCCGGCCGCCCCCATATGCTACTCCACTCTGTTTCTCTTCTCTTCTCTACTCTTCTCTTATCCTTTCCCTCGCTGCTCTCCGCGGTCCTGGTTCTCTCTGGTCAACCCAGCGAGAGGGAACCAGGCGCGCCTACGTCCCTCTAAGTCGGCCAAGAGGGAAAGACAGTATGCGGTCTGCTGACCTCTGTGCTTCTGCCACGCGCTGTCACTTGGAGGTGAGAAAGGCCAACCGGGGTGCATGCCTCCCCGCGCAAGGCCAGCCCGATCTCTTGGCCAAGGAGGCACTGGGTCACCAGGTGGAGCCTTGCAGGACGCGCTTGGCGGGAGGGCAAGAGGGTTCAGAGGTGGGGAGCGGGGCAGCAGGCAATATACACCAGCCACAAGCTCAAGGGATGCACACAGCTGCAGTGTGGCGACAAAGGTCTCCAAAAAACCTCAAAACCTAACCGATCAGTGGTTTGGCTTGAGCCACAGGTAGTGCAGCACAGGCCAGGGCAGCAGCTCAACGCTCCCATCACCAGGGAGGAAGCCAGAAGGGAAGGGACTTGGAGAGACTTTTCTCTCCTAGCACTCGAATCAAGCTGTGACCTGATGAAACTCCCCTCTTAGGTTACTATTGGCCTACTTGCCAAAGTAAGGCTTCACAGACAGTGTGAAGCTTTCCTCTGAGAGCCTGTTGAAGGCCTTCTTGGTGATGTTATGTATCGTCAATCTATCTATCTATCTATCTATCTATCTATCTATCTATCTATCTATCTATCATCTTATAGCTGTGTCTACCTTTCTAACAGTCTACTTACTTATCTGTCTGTCTTTCTCTCCATGAGCTATCTGTTTTCACCAAAAGCAGGGTGCCTGTGTGAATCGGGTGGGAAGGACAGAAGTGTGTGTTTTGACCTTCATATCCTCTATACACGTCTGACTATTGATTGTGGTGAATATGAAAATCTAAACAACACGACAGAGACATGCGATGTCCCTGTGTTTTATAGGCTTGGCTCAATACCAACAGTGGGTGACCAGTGGTGGTAGCATAACAGAATGTTCCCTCAACATCCTGGGTGGGGGTTGGGGTGCGGTTGGCCATAGTGGTGGTGGTGATAGTGGTGCTGTAACAGGATTGCCGATATTGCAGATCTTGGTTCTAGGTCCTCCTGACCCCTGACCAAGTGGTGCTGGTATTATACAGCCACCCACACTCCAGCCCGATTTACCTCGGGGGTATGTTCACCCTGGGCAAGGAGCTGCAGACCAGAATGCTCCTCCCTGGCCGGGTGGTGAGGGAGGAAGTGTTTGCAATCAGTCACACACACACACACAGACTGCCTTCTATCTGGGCAAAGCTTTAGACCTTTGCCAATCTACCCCCTTATCCAGTCGTCAGAGCCACAGAGGCAAATCCACTGAAAAGTGCTTGTTGGTCTTCCACCGTCCACGCAGTGCTCAGAATGGAAGCTCAAATGGAATCCATTCATTCACACGGAGACTCAAGCATAGATCTGGGCATTTCATAGTCACCAGAGTGTGTGAAACACAACCCGCAAGACCGTGTGTGAGAACCAACTGTCAGTGTTCATCCGTTAAGTAGTCTGGGAGGCTGGGGCTCCCCTGGAGGGGACCTTCACTTTCCTGGGTTGGAGGTGTATCCCACTCACGGTCTCCGAAGTCAAAGTCGCTCCTGACCGTGTCCCCGCCACCACCACCACCACACACCATAACAATGCCAGTCTTAAGGCACTTCACTGCACAGGGTTGCTATGCTGCTACATGAATTCCCAGGGCAACTTCTTGAAGGCTACATTCCTGAGTGTTGTCAGCTATCAAAAGCATTGAGACCCGTTTCCTGCCCCACCCGAAGAAGACTCCACACCCTTCCCATAAGGCCCATAGATTATGCCCTGGAGAAGAATTCAAAGACACCTAAGGTCAAGCAGGCTCAGAGACCAAGCTTAGCTTGTCAATCTTGACTCTAGAGCCCTCCCATCCAGTTAGGGGTGGGCTTTCCTGCCACACGTGTGCTGCAAGAGATACATGATGTGCTCTCAACTTGAGGCTCTTGAGAGTGAAGGGGTGGCATTTAGCCTGTTAATCAGCTTGCAGCTCGATGACCTCAATTGGTGGGGCCGGGGACATGAAGAAGCTCACTGGACACCTGATCAACTCTATGTAGGGTTTTACTCTCTTGCGGGGAGGAAATTACGAATGATCTCCAAGGGGTCCTAAAGGGCTTCTTTGGTCCCTTTGGGTCTTTTTAAATGTATTCCATGGTTTATGAATGGTTTTGGAGGGGTTTCAGTTTTTATATGTACTATATGTAAAAAATGATCTATGATGTATAAATAGTGTACATATTATATATTAATCGTTTACATAGAATCACTTATATATTATATAAATATACATAGATATCTACTCCTTAAGGGTGCCTTTTTTAGGGTATCATTGTGTTGCTGTTGTTTCTTACTGATTTGTGGGGCATTTAAGGTGGTTTTAAATCCGCTTCGTGTTTTCTTTTTTTTTTTAACTTATAAGGTATGATTGGTGCTTTTCAGAGGGTTTTAGTGAGTCTCCCGGGCATTCAGGGCATTTTAAAAGTCTCTTAGGTACTCCTGATAGAGCTCCTCGCTGATAGGGAATTGCAGTGGTGGCTCACATTGCAGGCCTGCTTCCTGTTGATTCACCAAGGGCTGGGCATTCTGCTGAATTTCCAGGTCGTCGAGGAGTTGGTCCAAGAAGCTGGTGCCTTGTGGAGAGGCTTGGGCAAGCAGAGGAGGGTTTTCCTGCAGCAGTGTTGCCTGCTGGTTGTGCCCAGTCAGCTGCCGCTGGGCACTCACGCTCACGGCCAGGCCAGGCCCCCATCCCACTGGGGCTGGTGTGTGTGCAGGAGCCGGTCTCTGCCAGAACAGGTTTGGATGCTCCCACAATGAAGTGCCTTTCCACTGCCCGGCGTCCGAAAGAATGTCCTGTTGTTCGGGACCTTGGTTTCCGCAGCTGGAAGGGTCCAAGTAGAGTGTCCTTGTCTCCGGAGGCCTTCTCGCCTGAGTGAACTGCTGTGGCATTTGCCCCTGATGGGTCACCGGGCCCACAGAGGCTAGGCCTCCCATGACGCAAGCTAACGGATTGCTGTCTCCATCACCTCCGCCGCCGCCTATGAAGCCCAGGGAGGGCGGTCTCTGGGCATCTATGGGTGTGCTTTGCTCAGGTGGCTGCAGAAGTGGACATGGGAAGACCGGGCTGGAGCTGCATTGCTGGAGCCCGCGGTGATCCAACTGCACCCTGGCGTGATGTGGGTGTCGAGCCCTTCGGTTCTGGAACCACGTGTCAATCCGAGCTTCCGGAAGGCCTGTCTGGCGTGCCAGTTCTTGCCTGGCTTTCACGCCGGGGAATTGCTGCTTCTCAAACGCATGCACCAGGTGGGCGCTTTGATCTTTGCTGATGACAGTCCTCTTGCGTCTGTCTGCCGTCGGCGCCCTGGCTGGAGAGGTGGTACGAGGCGGCACGGGGCACGGCTGTCCCGGAGGGGGCACGGAGCTCAGTCGGCTCCTCCTGAGCTGTCGACTTCTGCAGTTTTTGAACCACAGGAAGATTCTGTCCTCTGCCACGCCGATGGCTCTGGCAAGTTCTTCTCTGGCCGTGCAGCCTGGATACGGGTCGCGAGCAAATGAGGCTTGTAAGATGTCAGATTGAGAAGCGTTCCAGACAGTCCTCTTTCTTCGGTCTTGGGTTCGCTTAGAATGAGCAGGAGGGTCTTTCGAAGCCATGCTGCGGAAGGAGGAGCAGTTTCGGGGGAGAAGAGAGGGCTGTGGGCTCCGACATGCCAGCGGAACTTGAGCTCTCCGGAGGAGAGGGCCAGCCGCCGCTCTTAAATACCATTCCCTTCGAGCACCTCATTCGATATACAAGATGTGATTGGCGACAGGAATGAGCACAGCCAATAGGGAAGAGGCACGTGTTCGCAACTGTCTGGGGAGCACCAAAGAGCATTCACCTCCCCCTCCTTCTGCATAGTTCTGGTTTCCGGTTTCATTTCTCAAAGAAATCCCTTCCAATTTAAAAGGTAAAAATGTATCCCTTTTATTTTTAAATTTAAACTGTTTATATTTCAAAGTATTATTTAAAAACCTGGGGGGTTGCGCGTTTCAGAAGTGCACAAATCCTGACTGTCTGAGTGAGTGAGTGTGTGTGTGTGTGTGTGTGTGTGTGTATGCGCGCACACAAGCGTGCCCGAAAAGGATAGTTGCATCATGCACCAGCAGGGCTTCACCCAGGGACACGCTGGCTGAGGAGGTTTACCAAAACACTGCCAAGACCTATGTTCGGATGGACGTGCTGATACTACAAACTGAGCAGCAACAGCGGAATGAGAGGACAAGTCAAGCTACTCAGCAGGTCACCCACGCTGACGAAAGTTCCCACGGACCCTCCCCAAGTGAGAAATGATTGGAGTTACTCACGAGATGTCAGTTGGCCACGGGCCCTGTCCTTGCTTGCAAGACTCCCTGATCTTCATTGCAAGGCGCTGAAGCCCCCGTGGTGGTCGAAGTCCAATGAAGTAAAGCTACCTATTGTAGGGCAACTTGACTTCCACTGAAGCAAAGCTGCCTATTTGAGGCAACTCATGCCTTGGTACAGAAAGACCAGTGGGAGTTTGATTTATGGGAACTTAGTGGGAAAGAAAACAATAAATGAAAGCCCTAGAGGAACACCTGAAGAAGGAACAGCCAAAGTCTGTCAAGTAATTTTTGTGTTTGATAATGAAATGCATTAATGCTTTATTGATTTCATAGTTCGAACAATATGCCCTAGTGTGATAAAGTGTGCTCACTTATTGTTAGAAGGTTTATGTTTATCACACTTGTGTTTGAGACAGTTTTCGTTTCAAGATGTACTAAATTTTAACCAGGAATCATGCAGAGTATCTGATGGAGAGTAAAGAAATGTGATTATGTAACTGGTCATGGTCTTGAGAATTTCCCCATGTATGACCTCAAGCCATAAGATTTAAGCTAAGGAAAAGAATATATAAGTTGAAGCTTTGCATGAATAAAATTGGAACAATCACATGCAACCTTTGAGTCGTGTGGTTTCTGCCTCTCACTCGCCGACACCGTGACCCACCTTGAGGGACCCGTGGACCTAGCTGCAGCTGTACTGTGGCATCAGTCCCATTCTGAGTGCCCTCCAACCCGCGGGGTCCATCTTCCCTCACTGTTTGCCACAATGTTTGCTCCAATGCACGAGGCTCTCAGTATTAGACCATAATTTGGTCTAAGCTGAAGCAGATCAGTACCCTGCAGGTCAGCAGCAGGAGGTGACATACCCTAACCACAAAATCAAAAGGCTCTTCTAATCTTTGGTTGGTTACTTTTGCTCCTCTAGCTCTTAACATATTTGGAAGCATATTTACATACATACATTTACTAGAAGTCTGTCCCATTATTTGTTACTCCCAACGTTTCACCACTTACCCTAATTTTCACTGTAAAGATTCACGGCCTTGCTATTCAGTGGTTTCTGTCACGGGATGCTCAGTTTTCAAAGCCCCCTGTTGGGCGCCAAAAATGCGGGTGATTAGACCAGCTATCCCCCATCAAGTCGCGTCTGAAATGATGCGTGCAGATGAAAGAATAAAAGAAAGAGCCATATAGAAAGCATGGGATTGGGAGGACAACAGTCTGATGGACTGAAGTATGTTCAAACCTTGGTTTTTACACTCTTCTAACAAGGGAATGGTTACAAAACGAACATCAGAGAACTTGCTTTGAAAAACATCCCTAACCTCTTATCTATGCAAATGTTACTGAAGGAGTCACACTTTCTAAACATTTGAATAATAACAGCACTATATTCTAAGATAAGCACAAGGACATGCAAGGTTCAAAAGAATCTCAAGAGGTCATAAATAACTGAGTTATCTCACACTGCTTTTAGCTGCAAGGTCATAAAGAATTGAGTTATCTCACAACGCTTTTTGTTACAAGGTAAACAGAGGCAAAGGGGACTAGTCACACACCAAGAAACACATGGACCAGCTTATGGCCTAATACATCCACATCTCCCGCCACGCTCTCTCTCTCACACATACATTGACCAATTATGAAATAAACAGTAGCTAGGAACACCCCAGCCTGAGGACTGCAAACATTGGGAATTCCCCAAAAACATTCTCACTTCGAGGTCCTGGGTGTGGTAAGGATTGATCATCCTTCCCTGCTGGTGGTTTGATGCCCAATAAGCTGAGTGTATTCTGATGTGCTCTCACGACCCACTCACTCCTCTGGGTTGCCCATTCACCCGCTGGCTTTCACTAGAAGCTCGTATGATTTCTTGTGTTGTGGCTCATTGGACTGTCTTTGAAATCAACCGGGTGCAACTCTTCCCAAGCATCTGTCCGTCTGTGTATCTGCCTGTCTGCCTGTCTGTCGGCCTGTCTGTTGACGATTCTCAGTCACTAGCTAGGCCGCTCAAATGGGAATCAATTAATCGGTGGAGTTGAGAACAAAAAGACAGAATTGCCACCAAACTGATCGTGACTGGCTGCGATGGGTTTCCCTTCCAGAAATCACAGTTATGAGTGGCACCAGAGTAGCAGGCAGGGGTCAGACCACCGTGATTGGAACACATAGAGAGATGGGGCACATATGCCAAAGGGCTTACAATGTGGCTCCAGGAATCTGACTGACCCAAGCAGTCAGCAGATGACCCATGCACACTGCGCGTGCGCACGCGCACGTGTGTGAGTGTGTGTGTGCGTGTGTGTGTGTGTGTGTGTGTGTGTGTGTGATAGCCCTTGCTTGAGGAGTGATATAGATTTCCATTGAGGTCCGGCATACGACCCAGGCAAGCCACTGTGGATTATACCACCTGAGTTCTCCCTGTCCCACCTAACACCAAACCCCCCCACAAGCCATCATCTCTTGCCTCCCGCACAAACACTCAAATTCTTACACAAATTTTTTGGTTGGTTTGTTTTTTGGGGATGTGGGAAAAGATCAGGTGTTTTGCTTGTTTGTATCGTTCGGTTTTAAACCGTTTAAACTTGCACTTTAGCCGCATGTCATACCATCAATACCGCCATCCTATTGTCATGCTTTTAAATTCTAGAATATTTTTTCTTCCCTTTAACTGTGACTGATGATGAAGGTCGTGGTGATGATGACGATGATGATGATGATTTTCCAATCGTGGCAATACTAGACTAGACACAACAGAACATTCTGCAATCAAAACGTTCTCTTATGTGTCTCTTTGACAAACGTTTGAGATGGAAGAGCGGATCTCCTAACTCCCTATTCCCTAAATAGTGTTTTAAAAGAACTCGAGAGCCAGATGTGTGTCTATTTTTACAGACAGAAGAAATCACCCTTCTCAGGTGAATATAACCTTTCAGATGGATTTCCTGCAATCCAAGAGAGATAATTCCCTCAGCAACAGTGAGGATACCAGAAGGGTAGAGGAAGGGCGAGGTGGAAAACAGGAACCAATTTACAAGTATCTACTTAGAATCTCCTTTCTGGGGAGATGAAGAAGAAAAAAAGGGTGAAAAGAGACATTGGACAGTGTAAGTTATAACAAAATACTAATAATTTTTAAATATCAAGGGTTCATGAGGTGGGGAGGAGCGGGGAGGGAGGGGGGAAATGAGGAGCTGATAGCAAAGGCTCAAGCAGAAAGCAAATATTTTGAGAATGATGATGGCAACACTGGTATAAATGTGCTTGACACATTTGATGGATGGATGGATTTTGATAAGAGTTGTACGAGCTTCCAATAACAATTTTTTTTTAAAGATGGCTTTCCTTTAGACTTGGATGTTCTCTTATCTGCCGGAGGTCTTCCAGGTGTCCTGACCTTTTCTGCTCACTTCCCAGGGCTGAAGGAACTTTTGTGTGAGGGCTGCCTTCCTTGGATTTTGCTTGTCCTGCCACCTTGCTGAATCTGATCAGAGTTTTTTTTTTCCTTTTCCTTTTCTTTTTGAAACCCATTGCCATCATTTTCGTGATTGAGTTATTTGGTTAAGTTCCCTGGCGGTAATCTTGAGGGTCGTTTGGGGTAAATGTTAACTGTCAGAAGCAGTAATCCTGAGACACTTTTGGAGTTGCACTGCAGAGAAGTCCATTCTTTGCTCCTAGGTCCAGCATTGTTCTCTGCCTGCAGTGTCACCAAATGGGGGCCGCCTGGGCGGGAAATTCAAAATTGCATGTCTAAAAGGGACATACACTCACACATACAGTGGTAGAATGTAACCTGTGAGGATTATATTGTATCAAACCAAACCACCTCAGATTTATCCCTAGATCAGTCTCCAGTGCCCTGCCTGCCCTTTTACTGTCATTTGGAATAAAAATTTTGCCTGGCATTTTTTGCCCATGAAAGCCCCTGAGGACTATGCCTCCTGGGTTCTCCCTATCCTACTTAACACCCATCTGCCCGCCTATGCCCTGCCACTCCCACAATGCAATCCAATTCTTGCACTACCTTTTTGGTTGGCGTATTGGTTAGGTTTGTGGAGGCAAATCGGGTGTTTTGTTTTATTTTTTTTTAAACCGTTTAAACTTGCGTATTAGCCACATGTCATACCATCATTACAGCCATCCTCTTGTCATCCTATTAGTTTCTAGAACCTTTCCTTCTTCCCTGCAGCTGGGATTGATGATGATGGTGGTGGTGATGATGATGATTTTCTTTTCTGTGTCTCTTTGGCAAACTTTTCAGAAGGAAGAGCTGATCTCACAACACCCTGCTCTGTAAAAACAGTTTTAATAGTTCTCAAGAGCAAAAGTGTATCTATTTTTACAGACAGATTAAACCCATCCATCCATCCAACCGTCCATCCATCCATTGTGTCAAGCACATTTGTACATGTGTTGCCATCATCATTCTCAAAACATTTGGTTTCTGCCTGAAGCTTTGGTATCAGCTCATCATTTCCCACTCCCACCTCCCTCATGAATCCTTGATAATTGATAAATTATTAGTATTTTGTTATATCTTACACTGTCCGATGTCTCCCTTCACCCACTTTTCTGTAGCCCTTCCCCCCATGGAGGAGGTTCTATGTAGATCCTTGTAAATAGACTCCACCTTTCCACCCCACCCTCCCTCCACCTCCTGGTATCACCACTGGTCCTGAAGGGATTATCTCTCCTGGATTCCTGGAAAGCCATCTGAAAGGAGATTTATCTGAGAATGGTGATTTCATCTGTCTGTAAAAATGGACATACGTCTGGCTCTCAAACACTTTCCAAACTACTTTTAGGGAGTATGGAGTTATGATCTCGGCTCCTCCATCTCAAGAGTTTGGCAAAGGGACACAGAAAAGGAAGTTGTGATTGCAGAATGTTCTGTTGTGTCTAGTCTAGTATTGCCACCATGAGAAAAGCATCACCATGATCATCATCATCACCACCACTATCAATATCACAGCTACAGGAAAGAAGAAAATTGTATGGAATCAAATAGGATGGCGCTTATTGATGGTATGACATGCGGCTAAAGTACAAGTTTAAAAGGGTTTAAAAAAGAAAACAAACACATGATCTTCCCCACCCACCCCCAACAAACAAGCCAACGAAAAAGTTTGAGTAAGAATTGGATTGGATTGCAGTGGGGGCGGGTGACAGGTGGCCTGGTGGGTGTTAGGGAGGATAGGGAGAACACTGTGGCATAGTCCTTACTGGCTTGCCAGTGTGGTCTGCCTGCCCTCAATAGAAATCGACCATCAATCCTCAAGGAAGGGCTATCACACACACACAAACACACACACGGTGGCCATGCATCATCTCCTGACTGCTTGGGTCATTCAGAGGTCCTTGGAGCGACATTGTAAGCTCTTCTGCATATGCACCCCGTCTCGCTATGTCTTCCAACTATGGTGCTCAGACCCCTATCCGCTTCTCCGGTCCCCTCCAATCTGTGTTCTCTCTGGAGGAAACCTGCCGCCAGTCACGATCAGTTTGGTGGCAATTCTGTCCCTTGCTCTCTCTCCACCAATTGATTGATTCCCATTTGAGTGGCCTAGCTTGTGCCTGAGGATTCTTCAAAAGACAGGCAGACAGACAGACAGAAAGCTCCTTGGGAAGAGTTGTACCCAGTTGGCTTCCAAGACAACCCAAAGAGCCACACTGCAATCAATCAAATGTGCTTTAAGTGAAAGCCAGCAGGTGAATGGGCAAACTGTAAGAGTCAGTGGGTCCCGAGAGCACAGCAGAACACACTCAGTTTATTAGGAATCAAAGCACCAGCAGAGAAGGATGGTCAATCTTTGCCACATGCAGTTCCCTGAAGTAGGAAGGTTCTGGGGGAATTCCCAATATTTGCGGTCCTCAGGCTGAGATGTACCTTGCCACTGTTTATTTCAAAACTGGTCGACGTGTGGGTGTTTTTGTGTGTGCGCCTTGGTCAAGCCTCAGCCAAAATGACAGAAGCCAAATTCAGCATGTTATTTATCAACTACTAAGGTGTTTTAGCCTGCCTGCACACCCAGCCGCATCCCCCCCACCCCCACCCCAGCCATGGCCCATCAACCACTTCGTTAATAATTGGTAATCTATCTATAAAGTAGATTTCAATTTGTGAAATGGGGGGTGGGTGCGTGTCTCTTTCTGGGCCAGCACTACCTCCAACATGTTGCCCAATCAATAACCCCTCCAACTTAAGCAGAAAGACACCTCCTGTGGCACCTTTTCACCTGAAAAGGATCAAAAGGAAGGCCTGGGCTTGATTACCATATGAAGCCGGCCGTTTTAGCATCTCAATAACCTGGTCTCTGGCTAGAGAGGCATGGTCATTGCTGTCAGGGTGACCGGTTTGTGTTTTGTTTTGTTTTATTCTGTTGTTGATCTGAAGTTGGACTTTGACACTACCTTGGGCAAGCGAACTAGACATTGCTTGTTTCGGGGACACCCAGGATGGGCTGGGATGGGAAGGGAGTGGGAGGAGGCAGCGATCCATGGAGAAGAGCCCTAGGGGAACTCCAATCTCTCCACCTGCAAAGTCAAGGAAGAGGGAGGCTTGAGTGGTCCACAGGAGTGTGGCCTGGTCCCACTGGCCCACCCTTAATTCCGAAGGCCTGCCACCTGGCGGAGCCTCCAACCGCCAGCACTGGGATTCAGTCGAAAAGCAGCTCAGACTCTGGACCCTCCCTTGCGAATCTCCAGCAGTTTTTCTGATGAGACCAGAGGTCCCACTGCTTTATGAGTTGAGTGGGTTGGGACCTGAGTGCTTAGAAGGGGTGAGGGAGGATTTGGCAAACATTTTAGGAACCCGGTATGTGTGTGCTTCGGTGGATGGCTGGTTATGTGTCTGTGTGTGTGTGTGTGTGTGTGTGTGTGTGTGTGTGTACAGTACCAGTCACACCTGGACAAGTTTTAGGAGTGTCATGACCACGCTTCAGTCAATGCAATCATGCAGGCACAGCAGCAGGAGAACCACCATTACCTCTTTCCGCCACCTAGTCCGAACCCACTTCTGCCCCAGTCTGACCACAATGTACTAACTCACCAACACCAGGTGCCCCCTGAAGCATATATATCCCATCTAACGTAGATAAGCATCGCATTGTTTTTGTCACGTTTTGGTTCTATTATTCACTGCCATCGTATATATGGGGATATGGGGATGAAGGTTCAAACATACAGCCTCCCTTCCCACCCACATCTTGGCGCGCAGGCCTTCTTCCTTTGTGATAACAGATGATGGATGATTGTATGGATGGATGGGTGGATGGGTGGATGGATGGGTACATGAGAGAGAGACAGAAACAGAGAAACCTAACACAGGAGGGCCTTCTCTAGTCTCTGAGAGGAAAGGGTCAAAGTGGCTGAGTTTAGGAGGGAGGGGTTTTCCAATGTGAGTGCTATAGCGCACATGCGCTTATGGTCTAAGGGTCACCTGAATTGGACTCCCTCCGGTTCCCCCTAGCTGTGACCAGGTGGATGACAAGATCCCTTCTCTGTGGCTGTTGCTCTAACTAACTCTCATATCCCGGCCGCCCCCATATGCTACTCCACTCTGTTTCTCTTCTCTTCTCTACTCTTCTCTTATCCTTTCCCTCGCTGCTCTCCGCGGTCCTGGTCCTCTCTGGTCAACCCAGCGAGAGCGAGACAGGCGCGCCTACGTCCCTCTAAGTCGGCCAAGAGGGAAAGACAGTATGCGGTCTGCTGACCTCTGTGCTTCTGCCACGCGCTGTCACTTGGAGGTGAGAAAGGCCAACCGGGGTGCATGCCTCCCCGCGCAAGGCCAGCCCGATCTCTTGGCCAAGGAGGCACTGGGTCACCAGGTGGAGCCTTGCAGGACGCGCTTGGCGGGAGGGCAAGAGGGTTCAGAGGTGGGGAGCGGGGCAGCAGGCAATATACACCAGCCACAAGCTCAAGGGATGCACACAGCTGCAGTGTGGCGACAAAGGTCTCCAAAAAACCTCAAAACCTAACCGATCAGTGGTTTGGCTTGAGCCACAGGTAGTGCAGCACAGGCCAGGGCAGCAGCTCAACGCTCCCATCACCAGGGAGGAAGCCAGAAGGGAAGGGACTTGAAAAGACTTTTCTCTCCTAGCACTCGAATCAAGCTGTGACCTGATGAAACTCCCCTCTTAGGTTACTATTGGCCTACTTGCCAAAGTAAGGCTTCACAGACAGTGTGAAGCTTTCCTCTGAGAGCCTGTTGAAGGCCTTCTTGGTGATGTTATGTATCGTCAATCTATCTATCTATCTATCTATCTATCTATCTATCTATCTATCTATCTATCTATCATCTTATAGCTGTGTCTACCTTTCTAACAGTCTACTTACTTATCTGTCTGTCTTTCTCTCCATGAGCTATCTGTTTTCACCAAAAGCAGGGTGCCTGTGTGAATCGGGTGGGAAGGACAGAAGTGTGTGTTTTGACCTTCATATCCTCTATACACGTCTGACTATTGATTGTGGTGAATATGAAAATCTAAACAACACGACAGAGACATGCGATGTCCCTGTGTTTTATAGGCTTGGCTCAATACCAACAGTGGGTGACCAGTGGTGGTAGCATAACAGAATGTTCCCTCAACATCCTGGGTGGGGGTTGGGGTGCGGTTGGCCATGGTGGTGGTGGTGATAGTGGTGCTGTAACAGGATTGCCAATATTGCAGAGCTTGGTTCTAGGTCCTCCTGACCCCTGACCAAGTGGTGCTGGTATTATACAGCCACCCACACTCCAGCCCGATTTACCTCGGGGGTATGTTCACCCTGGGCAAGGAGCTGCAGACCAGAATGCTCCTCCCTGGCCGGGTGGTGAGGGAGGAAGTGTTTGCAATCAGTCACACACACACACACAGACTGCCTTCTATCTGGGCAAAGCTTTAGACCTTTGCCAATCTACCCCCTTATCCAGTCGTCAGAGCCACAGAGGCAAATCCACTGAAAAGTGCTTGTTGGTCTTCCACCGTCCACGCAGTGCTCAGAATGGAAGCTCAAATGGAATCCATTCATTCACACGGAGACTCAAGCATAGATCTGGGCATTTCATAGTCACCAGAGTGTGTGAAACACAACCCGCAAGACCGTGTGTGAGAACCAACTGTCAGTGTTCATCCGTTAAGTAGTCTGGGAGGCTGGGGCTCCCCTGGAGGGGACCTTCACTTTCCTGGGTTGGAGGTGTATCCCACTCACGGTCTCCGAAGTCAAAGTCGCTCCTGACCGTGTCCCCGCCACCACCACCACCACACACCATAACAATGCCAGTCTTAAGGCACTTCACTGCACAGGGTTGCTATGCTGCTACATGAATTCCCAGGGCAACTTCTTGAAGGCTACATTCCTGAGTGTTGTCAGCTATCAAAAGCATTGAGACCCGTTTCCTGCCCCACCCGAAGAAGACTCCACACCCTTCCCATAAGGCCCATAGATTATGCCCTGGAGAAGAATTCAAAGACACCTAAGGTCAAGCAGGCTCAGAGACCAAGCTTAGCTTGTCAATCTTGACTCTAGAGCCCTCCCATCCAGTTAGGGGTGGGCTTTCCTGCCACACGTGTGCTGCAAGAGATACATGATGTGCTCTCAACTTGAGGCTCTTGAGAGTGAAGGGGTGGCATTTAGCCTGTTAATCAGCTTGCAGCTCGATGACCTCAATTGGTGGGGCCGGGGACATGAAGAAGCTCACTGGACACCTGATCAACTCTATGTAGGGTTTTACTCTCTTGCGGGGAGGAAATTACGAATGATCTCCAAGGGGTCCTAAAAGGCTTCTTTGGTCCCTTTGGGTCTTTTTAAATGTATTCCATGGTTTATGAATGGTTTTGGAGGGGTTTCAGTTTTTATATGTACTATATGTAAAAAATGATCTATGATGTATAAATAGTGTACATATTATATATTAATCGTTTACATAGAATCACTTATATATTATATAAATATACATAGATATCTACTCCTTAAGGGTGCCTTTTTTAGGGTATCATTGTGTTGCTGTTGTTTCTTACTGATTTGTGGGGCATTTAAGGTGGTTTTAAATCTGCTTCGTGTTTTCTTTTTTTTTTAACTTATAAGGTATGATTGGTGCTTTTCAGAGGGTTTTAGTGAGTCTCCCGGGCATTCAGGGCATTTTAAAAGTCTCTTAGGTACTCCTGATAGAGCTCCTCGCTGATAGGGAATTGCAGTGGTGGCTCACATTGCAGGCCTGCTTCCTGTTGATTCACCAAGGGCTGGGCATTCTGCTGAATTTCCAGGTCGTCGAGGAGTTGGTCCAAGAAGCTGGTGCCTTGTGGAGAGGCTTGGGCAAGCAGAGGAGGGTTTTCCTGCAGCAGTGTTGCCTGCTGGTTGTGCCCAGTCAGCTGCCGCTGGGCACTCACGCTCACGGCCAGGCCAGGCCCCCATCCCACTGGGGCTGGTGTGTGTGCAGGAGCCGGTCTCTGCCAGAACAGGTTTGGATGCTCCCACAATGAAGTGCCTTTCCACTGCCCGGCGTCCGAAAGAATGTCCTGTTGTTCGGGACCTTGGTTTCCGCAGCTGGAAGGGTCCAAGTAGAGTGTCCTTGTCTCCGGAGGCCTTCTCGCCTGAGTGAACTGCTGTGGCATTTGCCCCTGATGGGTCACCGGGCCCACAGAGGCTAGGCCTCCCATGACGCAAGCTAACGGATTGCTGTCTCCATCACCTCCGCCGCCGCCTATGAAGCCCAGGGAGGGCGGTCTCTGGGCATCTATGGGTGTGCTTTGCTCAGGTGGCTGCAGAAGTGGACATGGGAAGACCGGGCTGGAGCTGCATTGCTGGAGCCCGCGGTGATCCAACTGCACCCTGGCGTGATGTGGGTGTCGAGCCCTTCGGTTCTGGAACCACGTGTCAATCCGAGCTTCCGGAAGGCCTGTCTGGCGTGCCAGTTCTTGCCTGGCTTTCACGCCGGGGAATTGCTGCTTCTCAAACGCATGCACCAGGTGGGCGCTTTGATCTTTGCTGATGACAGTCCTCTTGCGTCTGTCTGCCGTCGGCGCCCTGGCTGGAGAGGTGGTGCGAGGCGGCACGGGGCACGGCTGTCCCGGAGGGGGCACGGAGCTCAGTCGGCTCCTCCTGAGCTGTCGACTTCTGCAGTTTTTGAACCACAGGAAGATTCTGTCCTCTGCCACGCCGATGGCTCTGGCAAGTTCTTCTCTGGCCGCGCAGCCTGGATACGGGTCTCGAGCAAATGAGGCTTGTAAGATGTCAGATTGAGAAGCGTTCCAGACAGTCCTCTTTCTTCGGTCTTGGGTTCGCTTAGAATGAGCAGGAGGGTCTTTCGAAGCCATGCTGCGGAAGGAGGAGCAGTTTCGGGGGAGAAGAGAGGGCTGTGGGCTCCGACATGCCAGCGGAACTTGAGCTCTCCGGAGGAGAGGGCCAGCCGCCGCTCTTAAATACCATTCCCTTCGAGCACCTCATTCGATATACAAGATGTGATTGGCGACAGGAATGAGCACAGCCAATAGGGAAGAGGCACGTGTTCGCAACTGTCTGGGGAGCACCAAAGAGCATTCACCTCCCCCTCCTTCTGCATAGTTCTGGTTTCCGGTTTCATTTCTCAAAGAAATCCCTTCCAATTTAAAAGGTAAAAATGTATCCCTTTTATTTTTAAATTTAAACTGTTTATATTTCAAAGTATTATTTAAAAACCTGGGGGGTTGCGCGTTTCAGAAGTGCACAAATCCTGACTGTCTGAGTGAGTGAGTGTGTGTGTGTGTGTGTGTGTGTGTGTGTATGCGCGCACACAAGCGTGCGCGAAAAGGATAGTTGCATCATGCACCAGCAGGGCTTCACCCAGGGACACGCTGGCTGAGGAGGTTTACCAAAACACTGCCAAGACCTATGTTCGGATGGACGTGCTGATACTACAAACTGAGCAGCAACAGCGGAATGAGAGGACAAGTCAAGCTACTCAGCAGGTCACCCACGCTGACGAAAGTTCCCACGGACCCTCCCCAAGTGAGAAATGATTGGAGTTACTCACGAGATGTCAGTTGGCCACGGGCCCTGTCCTTGCTTGCAAGACTCCCTGATCTTCATTGCAAGGCGCTGAAGCCCCCGTGGTGGTCGAAGTCCAATGAAGTAAAGCTACCTATTGTAGGGCAACTTGACTTCCACTGAAGCAAAGCTGCCTATTTGAGGCAACTCATGCCTTGGTACAGAAAGACCAGTGGGAGTTTGATTTATGGGAAATTAGTGGGAAAGAAAACAATAAATGAAAGCCCTAGAGGAACACCTGAAGAAGGAACAGCCAAAGTCTGTCAAGTAATTTTTGTGTTTGATAATGAAATGCATTAATGCTTTATTGATTTCATAGTTCGAACAATATGCCCTAGTGTGATAAAGTGTGCTCACTTATTGTTAGAAGGTTTATGTTTATCACACTTGTGTTTGAGACAGTTTTCGTTTCAAGATGTACTAAATTTTAACCAGGAATCATGCAGAGTATCTGATGGAGAGTAAAGAAATGTGATTATGTAACTGGTCATGGTCTTGAGAATTTCCCCATGTATGACCTCAAGCCATAAGATTTAAGCTAAGGAAAAGAATATATAAGTTGAAGCTTTGCATGAATAAAATTGGAACAATCACATGCAACCTTTGAGTCGTGTGGTTTCTGCCTCTCACTCGCCGACACCGTGACCCACCTTGAGGGACCCGTGGACCTAGCTGCAGCTGTACTGTGGCATCAGTCCCATTCTGAGTGCCCTCCAACCCGCGGGGTCCATCTTCCCTCACTGTTTGCCACAATGTTTGCTCCAATGCACGAGGCTCTCAGTATTAGACCATAATTTGGTCTAAGCTGAAGCAGATCAGTACCCTGCAGGTCAGCAGCAGGAGGTGACATACCCTAACCACAAAATCAAAAGGCTCTTCTAATCTTTGGTTGGTTACTTTTGCTCCTCTAGCTCTTAACATATTTGGAAGCATATTTACATACATACATTTACTAGAAGTCTGTCCCATTATTTGTTACTCCCAACGTTTCACCACTTACCCTAATTTTCACTGTAAAGATTCACGGCCTTGCTATTCAGTGGTTTCTGTCACGGGATGCTCAGTTTTCAAAGCCCCCTGTTGGGCGCCAAAAATGCGGGTGATTAGACCAGCTATCCCCCATCAAGTCGCGTCTGAAATGATGCGTGCAGATGAAAGAATAAAAGAAAGAGCCATATAGAAAGCATGGGATGGGGAGGACAACAGTCTGATGGACTGAAGTATGTTCAAACCTTGGTTTTTACACTCTTCTAACAAGGGAATGGTTACAAAACGAACATCAGAGAACTTGCTTTGAAAAACATCCCTAACCTCTTATCTATGCAAATGTTACTGAACGAGTCACACTTTCTAAACATTTGAATAATAACACCACTATATTCTAAGATAAGCACAAGGACATGCAAGGTTCAAAAGAATCTCAAGAGGTCATAAATAACTGAGTTATCTCACACTGCTTTTAGCTGCAAGGTCATAAAGAATTGAGTTATCTCACAACGCTTTTTGTTACAAGGTAAACAGAGGCAAAGGGGACTAGTCACACACCAAGAAACACATGGACCAGCTTATGGCCTAATACATCCACATCTCCCGCCACGCTCTCTCTCTCACACATACATTGACCAATTATGAAATAAACAGTAGCTAGGAACACCCCAGCCTGAGGACTGCAAACATTGGGAATTCCCCAAAAACATTCTCACTTCGAGGTCCTGGGTGTGGTAAGGATTGATCATCCTTCCCTGCTGGTGGTTTGATGCCCAATAAGCTGAGTGTATTCTGATGTGCTCTCACGACCCACTCACTCCTCTGGGTTGCCCATTCACCCGCTGGCTTTCACTAGAAGCTCGTATGATTTCTTGTGTTGTGGCTCATTGGACTGTCTTTGAAATCAACCGGGTGCAACTCTTCCCAAGCATCTGTCCGTCTGTGTATCTGCCTGTCTGCCTGTCTGTCGGCCTGTCTGTTGACGATTCTCAGTCACTAGCTAGGCCGCTCAAATGGGAATCAATTAATCGGTGGAGTTGAGAACAAAAAGACAGAATTGCCACCAAACTGATCGTGACTGGCTGCGATGGGTTTCCCTTCCAGAAATCACAGTTATGAGTGGCACCAGAGTAGCAGGCAGGGGTCAGACCACCGTGATTGGAACACATAGAGAGATGGGGCACATATGCCAAAGGGCTTACAATGTGGCTCCAGGAATCTGACTGACCCAAGCAGTCAGCAGATGACCCATGCTCACTGCGCGTGCGCACGCGCACGTGTGTGAGTGTGTGTGTGCGTGTGTGTGTGTGTGTGTGTGTGTGTGTGTGTGTGATAGCCCTTGCTTGAGGAGTGATATAGATTTCCATTGAGGTCCGGCATACGACCCAGGCAAGCCACTGTGGATTATACCACCTGAGTTCTCCCTGTCCCACCTAACACCAAACCCCCCCACAAGCCATCATCTCTTGCCTCCCGCACAAACACTCAAATTCTTACACAAATTTTTTGGTTGGTTTGTTTTTTGGGGATGTGGGAAAAGATCAGGTGTTTTGCTTGTTTGTATCGTTCGGTTTTAAACCGTTTAAACTTGCACTTTAGCCGCATGTCATACCATCAATACCGCCATCCTATTGTCATGCTTTTAAATTCTAGAATATTTTTTCTTCCCTTTAACTGTGACTGATGATGAAGGTCGTGGTGATGATGACGATGATGATGATGATTTTCCAATCGTGGCAATACTAGACTAGACACAACATAACATTCTGCAATCAAAACGTTCTCTTATGTGTCTCTTTGACAAACGTTTGAGATGGAAGAGCGGATCTCCTAACTCCCTATTCCCTAAATAGTGTTTTAAAAGAACTCAAGAGCCAGATGTGTGTCTATTTTTACAGACAGAAGAAATCACCCTTCTCAGGTGAATATAACCTTTCAGATGGATTTCCTGCAATCCAAGAGAGATAATTCCCTCAGCAACAGTGAGGATACCAGAAGGGTAGAGGAAGGGCGAGGTGGAAAACAGGAACCAATTTACAAGTATCTACTTAGAATCTCCTTTCTGGGGAGATGAAGAAGAAAAAAAGGGTGAAAAGAGACATTGGACAGTGTAAGTTATAACAAAATACTAATAATTTTTAAATATCAAGGGTTCATGAGGTGGGGGGGGAGCGGGGAGGGAGGGGGGAAATGAGGAGCTGATAGCAAAGGCTCAAGCAGAAAGCAAATATTTTGAGAATGATGATGGCAACACTGGTATAAATGTGCTTGACACATTTGATGGATGGATGGATTTTGATAAGAGTTGTACGAGCTTCCAATAACAATTTTTTTTTAAAGATGGCTTTCCTTTAGACTTGGATGTTCTCTTATCTGCCGGAGGTCTTCCAGGTGTCCTGACCTTTTCTGCTCACTTCCCAGGGCTGAAGGAACTTTTGTGTGAGGGCTGCCTTCCTTGGATTTTGCTTGTCCTGCCACCTTGCTGAATCTGATCAGAGTTTTTTTTTTCCTTTTCCTTTTCTTTTTGAAACCCATTGCCATCATTTTCGTGATTGAGTTATTTGGTTAAGTTCCCTGGCGGTAATCTTGAGGGTCGTTTGGGGTAAATGTTAACTGTCAGAAGCAGTAATCCTGAGACACTTTTGGAGTTGCACTGCAGAGAAGTCCATTCTTTGCTCCTAGGTCCAGCATTGTTCTCTGCCTGCAGTGTCACCAAATGGGGGCCGCCTGGGCGGGAAATTCAAAATTGCATGTCTAAAAGGGACATACACTCACACATACAGTGGTAGAATGTAACCTGTGAGGATTATATTGTATCAAACCAAACCACCTCAGATTTATCCCTAGATCAGTCTCCAGTGCCCTGCCTGCCCTTTTACTGTCATTTGGAATAAAAATTTTGCCTGGCATTTTTTGCCCATGAAAGCCCCTCAGGACTATGCCTCCTGGGTTCTCCCTATCCTACTTAACACCCATCTGCCCGCCTATGCCCTGCCACTCCCACAATGCAATCCAATTCTTGCACTACCTTTTTGGTTGGCGTATTGGTTAGGTTTGTGGAGGCAAATCGGGTGTTTTGTTTTATTTTTTTTTTAAAACCGTTTAAACTTGCGTATTAGCCACATGTCATACCATCATTTCAGCCATCCTCTTGTCATCCTATTAGTTTCTAGAACCTTTCCTTCTTCCCTGCAGCTGGGATTGATGATGATGGTGGTGGTGATGATGATGATTTTCTTTTCTGTGTCTCTTTGGCAAACTTTTCAGAAGGAAGAGCTGATCTCACAACACCCTGCTCTGTAAAAACAGTTTTAATAGTTCTCAAGAGCAAAAGTGTATCTATTTTTACAGACAGATTAAACCCATCCATCCATCCAACCGTCCATCCATCCATTGTGTCAAGCACATTTGTACATGTGTTGCCATCATCATTCTCAAAACATTTGGTTTCTGTCTGAAGCTTTGGTATCAGCTCATCATTTCCCACTCCCACCTCCCTCATGAACCCTTGATAATTGATAAATTATTAGTATTTTGTTATATCTTACACTGTCCAATGTCTCCCTTCACCCACTTTTCTGTAGCCCATCCCCCCATGGAGGAGGTTCTATGTAGATCCTTGTAAATAGACTCCACCTTTCCACCCCACCCTCCCTCCACCTCCTGGTATCACCACTGGTCCTGAAGGGATTATCTCTCCTGGATTCCTGGAAAGCCATCTGAAAGGAGATTTATCTGAGAATGGTGATTTCATCTGTCTGTAAAAATGGACATACGTCTGGCTCTCAAACACTTTCCAAACTACTTTTAGGGAGTATGGAGTTATGATCTCGGCTCCTCCATCTCAAGAGTTTGGCAAAGGGACACAGAAAAGGAAGTTGTGATTGCAGAATGTTCTGTTGTGTCTAGTCTAGTATTGCCACCATGAGAAAAGCATCACCATGATCATCATCATCACCACCACTATCAATATCACAGCTACAGGAAAGAAGAAAATTGTATGGAATCAAATAGGATGGCGCTTATTGATGGTATGACATGCGGCTAAAGTACAAGTTTAAAAGGGTTTAAAAAAGAAAACAAACACATGATCTTCCCCACCCACCGCCAACAAACAAGCCAACGAAAAAGTTTGAGTAAGAATTGGATTGGATTGCAGTGGGGGCGGGTGACAGGTGGCCTGGTGGGTGTTAGGGAGGATAGGGAGAACCCTGTGGCATAGTCCTTACTGACTTGCCAGTGTGGTCTGCCTGCCCTCAATAGAAATCGACCATCAATCCTCAAGGAAGGGCTATCACACACACACAAACACACACACGGTGGCCATGCATCATCTCCTGACTGCTTGGGTCATTCAGAGGTCCTTGGAGCGACATTGTAAGCTCTTCTGCATATGCACCCCATCTCGCTATGTCTTCCAACTATGGTGCTCAGACCCCTATCCGCTTCTCCGGTCCCCTCCAATCTGTGTTCTCCCTGGAGGAAACCTGCCGCCAGTCACGATCAGTTTGGTATGCAATTCTGTCCCTTGCTCTCTCTCCACCAATTGATTGATTCCCATTTGAGTGGCCTAGCTTGTGCCTGAGGATTCTTCAAAAGACAGGCAGACAGTCAGACAGAAAGCTCCTTGGGAAGAGTTGTACCCAGTTGGCTTCCAAGACTACCCAAAGAGCCACACTGCAATCAATCAAATGTGCTTTAAGTGAAAGCCAGCAGGTGAATGGGCAAACTGTAAGAGTCAGTGGGTCCCGAGAGCACAGCAGAACACACTCAGTTTATTAGGAATCAAAGCACCAGCAGAGAAGGATGGTCAATCTTTGCCACATGCAGTTCCCTGAAGTGGGAAGGTTCTGGGGGAATTCCCAAAGTTTGCGGTCCTCAGGCTGAGATGTACCTTGCCACTGTTTATTTCAAAACTGGTCGACGTGTGGGTGTTTTTGTGTGTGCGCCTTGGTCAAGCCTCAGCCAAAATGACAGAAGCCAAATTCAGCATGTTATTTATCAACTACTAAGGTGTTTTAGCCTGCCTGCACACCCAGCCGCATCCCCCCACCCCCACCCCAGCCATGGCCCATCAACCACTTCGTTAATAATTGGTAATCTATCTATGAAGTAGATTTCAATTTGTGAAATGGGGGGTGGGTGCGTGTCTCTTTCTGGGCCAGCACTACCTCCAACATGTTGCCCAATCAATAACCCCTCCAACTTAAGCAGAAAGACACCTCCTGTGGCACCTTTTCACCTGAAAAGGATCAAAAGGAAGGCCTGGGCTTGATTACCATATGAAGCCGGCCGTTTTAGCATCTCAATAACCTGGTCTCTGGCTAGAGAGGCATGGTCATTGCTGTCAGGGTGACCGGTTTGTGTTTTGTTTTGTTTTATTCTGTTGTTGATCTGAAGTTGGACTTTGACACTACCTTGGGCAAGCGAACTAGACATTGCTTGTTTCGGGGACACCCAGGATGGGCTGGGATGGGAAGGGAGTGGGAGGAGGCAGCGATCCATGGAGAAGAGCCCTAGGGGAACTCCAATCTCTCCACCTGCAAAGTCAAGGAAGAGGGAGGCTTGAGTGGTCCACAGGAGTGTGGCCTGGTCCCACTGGCCCACCCTTAATTCCGAAGGCCTGCCACCTGGCGGAGCCTCCAACCGCCAGCACTGGGATTCAGTCGAAAAGCAGCTCAGACTCTGGACCCTCCCTTGCGAATCTCCAGCAGTTTTTCTGATGAGACCAGAGGTCCCACTGCTTTATGAGTTGAGTGGGTTGGGACCTGAGTGCTTAGAAGGGGTGAGGGAGGATTTGGCAAACATTTTAGGAACCCGGTATGTGTGTGCTTCGGTGGATGGCTGGTATGTGTCTGTGTGTGTGTGTGTGTGTGTGTGTGTGTGTGTGTGTGTGTGTGTGTGTGATTGTACAGTACCAGGCCCACCTGGTCAAGTTTTAGGAGTGTCATGACCACGCTTCAGTCAATGCAATCATGCAGGCACAGCAGCAGCAGAACCACCATTACCTCTTTCCGCCACCTAGTCCGAACCCACTTCTGCCCCAGTCTGACCACAATGTACTAACTCACCAACACCAGGTGCCCCCTGAAGCATATAAATCCCATCTAACGTAGAGAAGCATCGCATTGTTTTTGTCACGTTTTGGTTCTATTACTCACTGCCATCGTATATATGGGGATATGGGGATGAAGGTTCAAACATACAGCCTCCCTTCCCACCCACATCTTGGCGCGCAGGCCTTCTTCCTTTGTGATAACAGATGATGGATGATTGTATGGATGGATGGGTGGATGGGTGGATGGGTGGATGGATGGGTACATGAGAGAGAGACAGAAACAGAGAAACCTAACACAGGAGGGCCTTCTCTAGTCTCTGAGAGGAAAGGATCAAAGTGGCTGAGTGTAGGAGGGAGGGGTTTTCCAATGTGAGTGCTATAGCGCACATGCGCTTATGGTCTAAGGGTCACCTGAATTGGACTCCCTCCGGTTCCCCCTAGCTGTGACCAGGTGGATGACAAGATCCCTTCTCTGTGGCTGTTGCTCTAACTAACTCTCATATCCCGGCCGCCCCCATATGCTACTCCACTCTGTTTCTCTTCTCTTCTCTACTCTTCTCTTATCCTTTCCCTCGCTGCTCTCCGCGGTCCTGGTCCTCTCTGGTCAACCCAGCGAGAGCGAGACAGGCGCGCCTACGTCCCTCTAAGTCGGCCAAGAGGGAAAGACAGTATGCGGTCTGCTGACCTCTGTGCTTCTGCCACGCGCTGTCACTTGGAGGTGAGAAAGGCCAACCGGGGTGCATGCCTCCCCGCGCAAGGCCAGCCCGATCTCTTGGCCAAGGAGGCACTGGGTCACCAGGTGGAGCCTTGCAGGACGCGCTTGGCGGGAGGGCAAGAGGGTTCAGAGGTGGGGAGCGGGGCAGCAGGCAATATACACCAGCCACAAGCTCAAGGGATGCACACAGCTGCAGTGTGGCGACAAAGGTCTCCAAAAAACCTCAAAACCTAACCGATCAGTGGTTTGGCTTGAGCCACAGGTAGTGCAGCGCAGGCCAGGGCAGCAGCTCAACGCTCCCATCACCAGGGAGGAAGCCAGAAGGGAAGGGACTTGAAAAGACTTTTCTCTCCTAGCACTCGAATCAAGCTGTGACCTGATGAAACTCCCCTCTTAGGTTACTATTGGCCTACTTGCCAAAGTAAGGCTTCACAGACAGTGTGAAGCTTTCCTCTGAGAGCCTGTTGAAGGCCTTCTTGGTGATGTTATGTATCGTCAATCTATCTATCTATCTATCTATCTATCTATCTATCTATCTATCTATCATCTTATAGCTGTGTCTACCTTTCTAACAGTCTACTTACTTATCTGTCTGTCTTTCTCTCCATGAGCTATCTGTTTTCACCAAAAGCAGGGTGCCTGTGTGAATCGGGTGGGAAGGACAGAAGTGTGTGTTTTGACCTTCATATCCTCTATACACGTCTGACTATTGATTGTGGTGAATATGAAAATCTAAACAACACGACAGAGACATGCGATGTCCCTGTGTTTTATAGGCTTGGCTCAATACCAACAGTGGGTGACCAGTGGTGGTAGCATAACAGAATGTTCCCTCAACATCCTGGGTGGGGGTTGGGGTGCGGTTGGCCATGGTGGTGGTGGTGATAGTGGTGCTGTAACAGGATTGCCAATATTGCAGAGCTTGGTTCTAGGTCCTCCTGACCCCTGACCAAGTGGTGCTGGTATTATACAGCCACCCACACTCCAGCCCGATTTACCTCGGGGGTATGTTCACCCTGGGCAAGGAGCTGCAGACCAGAATGCTCCTCCCTGGCCGGGTGGTGAGGGAGGAAGTGTTTGCAATCAGTCACACACACACACACAGACTGCCTTCTATCTGGGCAAAGCTTTAGACCTTTGCCAATCTACCCCCTTATCCAGTCGTCAGAGCCACAGAGGCAAATCCACTGAAAAGTGCTTGTTGTTCTTCCACCGTCCACGCAGTGCTCAGAATGGAAGCTCAAATGGAATCCATTCATTCACACGGAGACTCAAGCATAGATCTGGGCATTTCATAGTCACCAGAGTGTGTGAAACACAACCCGCAAGACCGTGTGTGAGAACCAACTGTCAGTGTTCATCCGTTAAGTAGTCTGGGAGGCTGGGGCTCCCCTGGAGGGGACCTTCACTTTCCTGGGTTGGAGGTGTATCCCACTCACGGTCTCCGAAGTCAAAGTCGCTCCTGACCGTGTCCCCGCCACCACCACCACCACGCACCATAACAATGCCAGTCTTAAGGCACTTCACTGCACAGGGTTGCTATGCTGCTACATGAATTCCCAGGGCAACTTCTTGAAGGCTACATTCCTGAGTGTTGTCAGCTATCAAAAGCATTGAGACCCGTTTCCTGCCTCAACCGAAGAAGACTCCACACCCTTCCCATAAGGCCCATAGATTATGCCCTGGAGAAGAATTCAAAGACACCTAAGGTCAAGGAGGCTCAGAGATCAAGCTTAGCTTGTCAATCTTGACTCTAGAGCCCTCCCATCCAGTTAGGGGTGGGCTTTCCTGCCACACGTGTGCTGCAAGAGATACATGATGTGCTCTCAACTTGAGGCTCTTGAGAGTGAAGGGGTGGCATTTAGCCTGTTAATCAGCTTGCAGCTCGATGACCTCAATTGGTGGGGCCGGGGACATGAAGAAGCTCACTGGACACCTGATCAACTCTATGTAGGGTTTTACTCTCTTGCGGGGAGGAAATTACGAATGATCTCCAAGGGGTCCTAAAGGGCTTCTTTGGTCCCTTTGGGTCTTTTTAAATGTATTCCATGGTTTATGAATGGTTTTGGAGGAGTTTCAGTTTTTACATGTACTATATGTAAAAAAATGATCTATGAGGTATAAATAGTGTACATATTATATATTAATCGTTTACATAGAATCACTTATATATTATATAAATATACATAGATATCTACTCCTTAAGGGTGCCTTTTTTAGGGTATCATTGTGTTGCTGTTGTTTCTTACTGATTTGTGGGGCATTTAAGGTGGTTTTAAATCTGCTTCGTGTTTTCTTTTTTTTAACGTATAAGGTATGATTGGTGCTTTTCAGAGGGTTTTAGTGAGTCTCCCGGGCATTCGGGGAGTTTTAAAAGTCTCTTAGGTACTCCTGATAGAGCTCCTCGCTGATAGGGAATTGCAGTGGTGGCTCACATTGCAGGCCTTCTTCCTGTTGATTCACCAAGGGTTGGGCATTCTGCTGAATTTCCAGGTCGTCGAGGAGTTGGTCCAAGAAGCTGGTGCCTTGTGGAGAGGCTTGGGCAAGCAGAGGAGGGTTTTCCTGCAGCAGTGTTGCCTGCTGGTTGTGCCCAGTCAGCTGCCGCTGGGCACTCACGCTGACGGCCAGGCCAGGCCCCCATCCCACTGGGGCTGGTGTGTGTGCAGGAGCCGGTCTCTACCAGAACAGGTTTGGATGCTCCCACAATGAAGTGCCTTTCCACTGCCCGGCGTCCAAAAGAATGTCCTGTTGTTCGGGACCTTGGTTTCCGCAGCTGGAAAGGTCCAAGTAGAGTGTCCTTGTCTCCGGAGGCCTTCCCGCCTGGGTGAACTCCTGTGGCATTTGCCCCTGATGGGTCACCGGGCCCACAGAGGCTTGGCCTCCCATGACGCAAGCTAACGGATTGCTGTCTCCATCACCTCCGCCGCCGCCTACGAAGCCCAGGGAGGGCGGTCTCTGGGCATCTATGGGTGTGCTTTGCTCAGGTGGCTGCAGAACCGGACATGCGAAGACCGGGCTGGAGCTGCATTGCTGGGGCCCGCGGTGATCCAGCTGCACCCTGGCGTGATGTGGGTGTCGAGCCCTTCGGTTCTGGAACCACGTGTCAATCCGAGCTTCCGGAAGGCCTGTCTGGCGTGCCAGTTCTTGCCTGGCTTTCACGCCGGGGAATGGCTGCTTCTCAAACGCTTGCACCAGGTGGGCGCTTTGATCTTTGCTGATGACAGTCCTCTTGCGTCTGTCTGCCGTCGGCGCCCTGGCTGGAGAGGTGGTGCGAGGCGGCACGGGGCACGGCTGTCCCGGAGGGGGCACGGAGCTCAGTCGGCTCCTCCTGAGCTGTCGACTTCTGCGGTTTTTGAACCACAGGAAGATTCTGTCCTCTGCCACGCCGATGGCTCTGGCAAGTTCTTCTCTGGCCGTGAAGCCTGGATACGGGTCTCGAGCAAATGAGGCTTGTAAGATGTCAGATTGAGAAGCGTTCCAGACAGTCCTCTTCTTCGGTCTTGGGTTCGCTTAGAACGAGCAGGAGGGTCTTTCGAAGCCATGCTGCGGAAGGAGGAGCAGTTTCGGGGGAGAAGAGAGGGCTGTGGGCTCCGACAGGCCAGCGGAACTTGAGCTCTCCGGAGGAGAGGGCCAGCCACCGCTCTTAAATACCATTCCCTTCGAGCACCTCATTCGATATACAAGATGTGATTGGCGACAAGAATGAGCACAGCCAATAGGGAAGAGGCATGTGTTTGCAACTGTCTGGGGAGCACCAAAGAGCATTCACCTCCCCCTCCTTCTGCATAGTTCTGGTGTCCGGTTTCATTTCTCAAAGAAATCCCTTCCAATTTAAAAGGTAAAAATGTATCCCTTTTATTTTTAAATTTAAACTGTTTATATTTCGAAGTATTATTTAAAAACCCGGGGGGTTGCACCTTTCAGAAGTGCACAAATCCTGACTGTCTGAGTGAGTGAGTGTGTGTGTGTGTGTGTGTGTGTGTGTGTGTGTATGCGCGCACACAAGCGTGCCCGAAAAGTATAGTTGCATCATGCACCAGCAGGGCATCACCCAAGGACACGCTCGCTGAGGAGGTTTACCAAAACACTGCCAAAACCTATGTTCGGATGGACGTGCTGATACTACAAACTGAGAAGCAACAGCGGAATGAGAGGACAAGTCAAGCTACTCAGCAGGACACCCACGCTGACGAAAGTTCCCACGGACCCTCCCCAAGTGAGAAATGATTGGAGTTACTCACGAGATGTCAGTTGGCCACGGGCCCTGTCCTTGCTTGCAAGACTCCCTGATCTTCATTGCAAGGCGCTGAAGCCCCCGTGGTGGTCGAAGTCCAATGAAGTAAAGCTACCTATTGTAGGGCAACTTGACTTCCACTGAAGCAAAGCTGCCTATTTGAGGCAACTCATGCCTTGGTACAGAAAGACCAGTGGGAGTTTGATTTATGGGAACTTAGTGGGAAAGAAAACAATAAATGAAAGCCCTAGAGGAACACCTGAAGAAGGAACAGCCAAAGTCTGTCAAGTAATTTTTGTGTTTGATAATGAAATGCATTAATGCTTTATTGATTTCATAGTTCGAACAATATGCCCTAGTGTGATAAAGTGTGCTCACTTATTGTTAGAAGGTTTATGTTTATCACACTTGTGTTTGAGACAGTTTTCGTTTCAAGATGTACTAAATTTTAACCAGGAATCATGCAGTGTATCTGATGGAGAGTAAAGAAGTGTGATTATGTAACTGGTCATGGTCTTGAGAATTTCCTCAAGTATGACCTCAAGCCATAAGATTTAAGCTTAGGAAAAGAATATATAAATTGAAGCTTTGCATGAATAAAATTGGAACACTCACATGCAACCTTTGAGTCGTGTGGTTTCTGCCTCTCACTCGCCGACGCCGTGACCCACCTTGAGGGACCCGTGGACCTAGCTGCAGCTGTACTGTGACATCAGTCCCATTCTGAGTGCCCTCCAACCCGCGGGGTCCATCTTCCCTCACTGTTTGCCACAATGTTTGCTCCAATGCACGAGGCTCTCAGTATTAGACCATAATTTGGTCTAAGCTGAAGCAGATCAGTACCCTGCAGGTCAGCAGCAGGAGGTGACATACCCTAACCACAAAATCAAAAAGCTCTTCTAATCTTTGGTTGGTTACTTTTGCTCCTCTAGCTCTTAACATATTTGGAAGCATATTTACATACATACATTTACTAGAAGTCTGTCCCATTATTTGTTACTCCCAACGTTTCACCACTTACCCTAATTTTCACTGTAAAGATTCACGGCCTTGCTATTCAGTGGTTTCTGTCACGGGATGCTCAGTTTTCAAAGCCCCCTGTTGGGCGCCAAAAATGCGGGTGATTAGACCAGCTATCCCCCATCAAGCTGCGTCTGAAATGATGCGTGCAGATGAAAGAATAAAAGAAAGAGCCATATAGAAAGCATGGGATGGGGAGGACAACAGTCTGATGGACTGAAGTATGTTCAAACCTTGGTTTTTACACTCTTCTAACAAGGGAATGGTTACAAAACGAACATCAGAGAACTTGCTTTGAAAAACATCCCTAACCTCTTATCTATGCAAATGTTACTGAACGAGTCACACTTTCTAAACATTTGAATAATAACACCACTATATTCTAAGATAAGCACAAGGACATGCAAGGTTCAAAAGAATCTCAAGAGGTCATAAATAACTGAGTTATCTCACACTGCTTTTAGCTGCAAGGTCATAAAGAATTGAGTTATCTCACAAAGCTTTTTGTTACAAGGTAAACAGAGGCAAAGGGGACTAGTCACACACCAAGAAACACATGGACCAGCTTATGGCCTAATACATCCACATCTCCCGCCACGCTCTCTCTCTCACACATACATTGACCAATTATGAAATAAACAGTAGCTAGGAACACCCCAGCCTGAGGACTGCAAACATTGGGAATTCCCCAAAAACATTCTCACTTCGAGGTCCTGGGTGTGGTAAGGATTGATCATCCTTCCCAGCTGCTGGTTTGATGCCCAATAAGCTGAGTGTATTCTGATGTGCTCTCGCGACCCACTCACTCCTCTGGGTTGCCCATTCACCCGCTGGCTTTCACTAGAAGCTCGTATGATTTCTTGTGTTGTGGCTCATTGGACTGTCTTTGAAATCAACCGGGTGCAACTCTTCCCAAGCATCTGTCCGTCTGTGTATCTGCCTGTCTGCCTGTCTGTCGGCCTGTCTGTTGACGATTCTCAGTCACTAGCTAGGCCGCTCAAATGGGAATCAATTAATCGGTGGAGTTGAGAACAAAAAGACAGAATTGCCACCAAACTGATCGTGACTGGCTGCGATGGGTTTCCCTTCCAGAAATCACAGTTATGAGTGGCACCAGAGTAGCAGGCAGGGGTCAGACCACCGTGATTGGAACACATAGAGAGATGGGGCACATATGCCAAAGGGCTTACAATGTGGCTCCAGGAATCTGACTGACCCAAGCAGTCAGCAGATGACCCATGCACACTGCGCGTGCGCACGCGCACGTGTGTGTGAGTGTGTGTGTGTGTGTGTGTGTGTGTGTGTGTGTGTGATAGCCCTTGCTTGAGGAGTGATATAGATTTCCATTGAGGTCCGGCATACGACCCAGGCAAGCCACTGTGGATTATACCACCTGAGTTCTCCCTGTCCCACCTAACACCAAACCCCCCCACAAGCCATCATCTCTTGCCTCCCGCACAAACACTCAAATTCTTACACAAATTTTTTGGTTGGTTTGTTTTTGGGGATGTGGGAAAAGATCAGGTGTTTTGCTTGTTTGTATCGTTCGGTTTTAAACCGTTTAAACTTGCACTTTAGCCGCATGTCATACCATCAATACCGCCATCCTATTGTCATGCTTTTAAATTCTAGAATATTTTTTCTTCCCTTTAACTGTGACTGATGATGAAGGTCGTGGTGATGATGACGATGATGATGATGATTTTCCAATCGTGGCAATACTAGACTAGACACAACAGAACATTCTGCAATCAAAACGTTCACTTATGTGTCTCTTTGACAAACGTTTGAGATGGAAGAGCCGATCTCCTAACTCCCTATTCCCTAAATAGTGTTTTAAAAGAACTCGAGAGCCAGATGTGTGTCTATTTTTACAGACAGAAGAAATCACCCTTCTCAGGTGAATATAACCTTTCAGATGGATTTCCTGCAATCCAAGAGAGATAATTCCCTCAGCAACAGTGAGGATACCAGAAGGGTAGAGGAAGGGCGATGTGGAAAACAGGAACCAATATACAAGCATCTACTTAGAATCTCCTTTCTGGGGAGATGAAGAAGAAAAAAAGGGTGAAAAGAGACATTGGACAGTGTAAGTTATAACAAAATACTAATAATTTTTAAATATCAAGGGTTCATGAGGTAGGGGGGAGCGGGGAGGGAGGGGGAAAATGAGGAGCTGATAGCAAAGGCTCAAGCAGAAAGCAAATATTTTGAGAATGATGATGGCAACACTGGTATAAATGTGCTTGACACATTTGATGGATGGATGGATTTTGATAAGAGTTGTACGAGCTTCCAATAACAATTTTTTTTTAAAGATGGCTTTCCTTTAGGCTTGGATGTTCTCTTATCTGCCGGAGGTCTTCCAGGTGTCCTGACCTTTTCTGCTCACTTCCCAGGGCTGAAGGAACTTTTGTGTGAGGGCTGCCTTCCTTGGATTTTGCTTGTCCTGCCACCTTGCTGAATCTGATCAGAGTTTTTTTTTCCTTTTCCTTTTCTTTTTGAAACCCATTGCCATCATTTTCGTGATTGAGTTATTTGGTTAAGTTCCCTGGCGGTAATCTTGAGGGTCGTTTGGGGTAAATGTTAACTGTCAGAAGCAGTAATCCTGAGACACTTTTGGAGTTGCACTGCAGAGAAGTCCATTCTTTGCTCCTAGGTCCAGCATTGTTCTCTGCCTGCAGTGTCACCAAATGGGGGCCGCCTGGGCGGGAAATTCAAAATTGCATGTCTAAAAGGGACATACACTCACACATACAGTGGTAGAATGTAACCTGTGAGGATTATATTGTATCAAAGCAAACCACCTCAGATTTATCCCTAGATCAGTCTCCAGTGCCCTGCCTGCCCTTTTACTGTCATTTGGAATAAAAATTTTGCCTGGCATTTTTTGCCCATGAAAGCCCCTGAGGACTATGCCTCCTGGGTTCTCCCTATCCTACTTAACACCCATCTGCCCGCCTATGCCCTGCCACTCCCACAATGCAATCCAATTCTTGCACTACCTTTTTGGTTGGCGTATTGGTTAGGTTTGTGGAGGCAAATCGGGTGTTTTGTTTTATTTTTTTTTAAAACCGTTTAAACTTGCGTATTAGCCACATGTCATACCATCATTACAGCCATCCTCTTGTCATCCTATTAGTTTCTAGAACCTTTCCTTCTTCCCTGCAGCTGGGATTGATGATGATGGTGGTGGTGATGATGATGATTTTCTTTTCTGTGTCTCTTTGGCAAACTTTTCAGAAGGAAGAGCTGATCTCACAACACCCTGCTCTGTAAAAACAGTTTTAATAGTTCTCAAGAGCAAAAGTGTATCTATTTTTACAGACAGATTAAACCCATCCATCCATCCAACCGTCCATCCATCCATTGTGTCAAGCACATTTGTACATGTGTTGCCATCATCATTCTCAAAACATTTGGTTTCTGCCTGAAGCTTTGGTATCAGCTCATCATTTCCCACTCCCACCTCCCTCATGAACCCTTGATAATTGATAAATTATTAGTATTTTGTTATATCTTACACTGTCCAATGTCTCCCTTCACCCACTTTTCTGTAGCCCATCCCCCCATGGAGGAGGTTCTATGTAGATCCTTGTAAATAGACTCCACCTTTCCACCCCACCCTCCCTCCACCTCCTGGTATCACCACTGGTCCTGAAGGGATTATCTCTCCTGGATTCCTGGAAAGCCATCTGAAAGGAGATTTATCTGAGAATGGTGATTTCATCTGTCTGTAAAAATGGACATACGTCTGGCTCTCAAACACTTTCCAAACTACTTTTAGGGAGTATGGAGTTATGATCTCGGCTCCTCCATCTCAAGAGTTTGGCAAAGGGACACAGAAAAGGAAGTTGTGATTGCAGAATGTTCTGTTGTGTCTAGTCTAGTATTGCCACCATGAGAAAAGCATCACCATGATCATCATCATCACCACCACTATCAATATCACAGCTACAGGAAAGAAGAAAATTGTATGGAATCAAATAGGATGGCGCTTATTGATGGTATGACATGCGGCTAAAGTACAAGTTTAAAAGGGTTTAAAAAAGAAAACAAACACATGATCTTCCCCACCCACCCCCAACAAACAAGCCAACGAAAAAGTTTGAGTAAGAATTGGATTGGATTGCAGTGGGGGCGGGTGACAGGTGGCCTGGTGGGTGTTAGGGAGGATAGGGAGAACACTGTGGCATAGTCCTTACTGGCTTGCCAGTGTGGTCTGCCTGCCCTCAATAGAAATCGACCATCAATCCTCAAGGAAGGGCTATCACACACACACAAACACACACACGGTGGCCATGCATCATCTCCTGACTGCTTGGGTCATTCAGAGGTCCTTGGAGCGACATTGTAAGCTCTTCTGCATATGCACCCCGTCTCACTATGTCTTCCAACTATGGTGCTCAGACCCCTATCCGCTTCTCCGGTCCCCTCCAATCTGTGTTCTCTCTGGAGGAAACCTGCCGCCAGTCACGATCAGTTTGGTGGCAATTCTGTCCCTTGCTCTCTCTCCACCAATTGACTGATTCCCATTTGAGTGGCCTAGCTTGTGCCTGAGGATTCTTCAAAAGACAGGCAGACAGACAGACAGAAAGCTCCTTGGGAAGAGTTGTACCCAGTTGGCTTCCAAGACAACCCAAAGAGCCACACTGCAATCAATCAAATGTGCTTTAAGTGAAAGCCAGCAGGTGAATGGGCAAACTGTAAGAGTCAGTGGGTCCCGAGAGCACAGCAGAACACACTCAGTTTATTAGGAATCAAAGCACCAGCAGAGAAGGATGGTCAATCTTTGCCACATGCAGTTCCCTGAAGTAGGAAGGTTCTGGGGGAATTCCCAATATTTGCGGTCCTCAGGCTGAGATGTACCTTGCCACTGTTTATTTCAAAACTGGTCGACGTGTGGGTGTTTTTGTGTGTGAGCCTTGGTCAAGCCTCAGCCAAAATGACAGAAGCCAAATTCAGCATGTTATTTATCAACTACTAAGGTGTTTTAGCCTGCCTGCACACCCAGCCGCATCCCCCCCACCCCCACCCCAGCCATGGCCCATCAACCACTTCGTTAATAATTGATAATCTATCTATAAAGTAGATTTCAATTTGTGAAATGGGGGGTGGGTGCGTGTCTCTTTCTGGGCCAGCACTACCTCCAACATGTTGCCCAATCAATAACCCCTCCAACTTAAGCAGAAAGACACCTCCTGTGGCACCTTTTCACCTGAAAAGGATCAAAAGGAAGGCCTGGGCTTGATTACCATATGAAGCCGGCCGTTTTAGCATCTCAATAACCTGGTCTCTGGCTAGAGAGGCATGGTCATTGCTGTCAGGGTGACCGGTTTGTGTTTTGTTTTGTTTTATTCTGTTGTTGATCTGAAGTTGGACTTTGACACTACCTTGGGCAAGCGAACTAGACATTGCTTGTTTCGGGGACACCCAGGATGGGCTGGGATGGGAAGGGAGTGGGAGGAGGCAGCGATCCATGGAGAAGAGCCCTAGGGGAACTCCAATCTCTCCACCTGCAAAGTCAAGGAAGAGGGAGGCTTGAGTGGTCCACAGGAGTGTGGCCTGGTCCCACTGGCCCACCCTTAATTCCGAAGGCCTGCCACCTGGCGGAGCCTCCAACCGCCAGCACTGGGATTCAGTCGAAAAGCAGCTCAGACTCTGGACCCTCCCTTGCGAATCTCCAGCAGTTTTTCTGATGAGACCAGAGGTCCCACTGCTTTATGAGTTGAGTGGGTTGGGACCTGAGTGCTTAGAAGGGGTGAGGGAGGATTTGGCAAACATTTTAGGAACCCGGTATGTGTGTGCTTCGGTGGATGGCTGGTTATGTGTCTGTGTGTGTGTGTGTGTGTGTGTGTGTGTGTGTGTGTGTGTGTGTGTGTGTACAGTACCAGGCACACCTGGTCAAGTTTTAGGAGTGTCATGACCACGCTTCAGTCAATGCAATCATGCAGGCACAGCAGCAGGAGAACCACCATTACCTCTTTCCGCCACCTAGTCCGAACCCACTTCTGCCCCAGTCTGACCACAATGTACTAACTCACCAACACCAGGTGCCCCCTGAAGCATATATATCCCATCTAACGTAGATAAGCATCGCATTGTTTTTGTCACGTTTTGGTTCTATTATTCACTGCCATCGTATATATGGGGATATGGGGATGAAGGTTCAAACATACAGCCTCCCTTCCCACCCACATCTTGGCGCGCAGGCCTTCTTCCTTTGTGATAACAGATGATGGATGATTGTATGGATGGATGGGTGGATGGGTGGATGGATGGGTACATGAGAGAGAGACAGAAACAGAGAAACCTAACACAGGAGGGCCTTCTCTAGTCTCTGAGAGGAAAGGATCAAAGTGGCTGAGTTTAGGAGGGAGGGGTTTTCCAATGTGAGTGCTATAGCGCACATGCGCTTATGGTCTAAGGGTCACCTGAATTGGACTCCCTCCGGTTCCCCCTAGCTGTGACCAGGTGGATGACAAGATCCCTTCTCTGTGGCTGTTGCTCTAACTAACTCTCATATCCCGGCCGCCCCCATATGCTACTCCACTCTGTTTCTCTTCTCTTCTCTACTCTTCTCTTATCCTTTCCCTCGCTGCTCTCCGCGGTCCTGGTCCTCTCTGGTCAACCCAGCGAGAGCGAGACAGGCGCGCCTACGTCCCTCTAAGTCGGCCAAGAGGGAAAGACAGTATGCGGTCTGCTGACCTCTGTGCTTCTGCCACGCGCTGTCACTTGGAGGTGAGAAAGGCCAACCGGGGTGCATGCCTCCCCGCGCAAGGCCAGCCCGATCTCTTGGCCAAGGAGGCACTGGGTCACCAGGTGGAGCCTTGCAGGACGCGCTTGGCGGGAGGGCAAGAGGGTTCAGAGGTGGGGAGCGGGGCAGCAGGCAATATACACCAGCCACAAGCTCAAGGGATGCACACAGCTGCAGTGTGGCGACAAAGGTCTACAAAAAACCTCAAAACCTAACCGATCAGTGGTTTGGCTTGAGCCACAGGTAGTGCAGCACAGGACAGGGCAGCAGCTCAATGCTCCCATCACCAGGGAGGAAGCCAGAAGGGAAGGGACTTGAAAAGACTTTTCTCTCCTAGCACTGGAATCAAGCTGTGACCTGATGAAACTCCCCTCTTAGGTTACTATTGGCCTACTTGCCAAAGTAAGGCTTCACAGACAGTGTGAAGCTTTGCTCTGAGAGCCTGTTGAAGGCCTTCTTGGTGATGTTATGTATCGTCAATCTATCTATCTATCTATCTATCTATCTATCTATCTATCATCTTATAGCTGTGTCTACCTTTCTAACAGTCTACTTACTTATCTGTCTGTCTTTCTCTCCATGAGCTATCTGTTTTCACCAAAAGCAGGGTGCCTGTGTGAATCGGGTGGGAAGGACAGAAGTGTGTGTTTTGACCTTCATATCCTCTATACACGTCTGACTATTGATTGTGGTGAATATGAAAATCTAAACAACATGACAGAGACATGCGATGTCCCTGTGTTTTATAGGCTTGGCTCAATACCAACAGTGGGTGACCAGTGGTGGTAGCATAACAGAATGTTCCCTCAACATCCTGGGTGGGGGTTGGGGTGCGGTTGGCCATGGTGGTGGTGGTGATAGTGGTGCTGTAACAGGATTGCCAATATTGCAGAGCTTGGTTCTAGGTCCTCCTGACCCCTGACCAAGTGGTGCTGGTATTATACAGCCACCCACACTCCAGCCCGATTTACCTCGGGGGTATGTTCACCCTGGGCAAGGAGCTGCAGACCAGAATGCTCCTCCCTGGCCGGGTGGTGAGGGAGGAAGTGTTTGCAATCAGTCACACACACACACACACAGACTGCCTTCTATCTGGGCAAAGCTTTAGACCTTTGCCAATCTACCCCCTTATCCAGTCGTCAGAGCCACAGAGGCAAATCCACTGAAAAGTGCTTGTTGGTCTTCCACCGTCCACGCAGTGCTCAGAATGGAAGCTCAAATGGAATCCATTCATTCACACGGAGACTCAAGCATAGATCTGGGCATTTCATAGTCACCAGAGTGTGTGAAACACAACCCGCAAGACCGTGTGTGAGAACCAACTGTCAGTGTTCATCCGTTAAGTAGTCTGGGAGGCTGGGGCTCCCCTGGAGGGGACCTTCACTTTCCTGGGTTGGAGGTGTATCCCACTCACGGTCTCCGAAGTCAAAGTCGCTCCTGACCGTGTCCCCGCCACCACCACCACCACGCACCATAACAATGCCAGTCTTAAGGCACTTCACTGCACAGGGTTGCTATGCTGCTACATGAATTCCCAGGGCAACTTCTTGAAGGCTACATTCCTGAGTGTTGTCAGCTATCAAAAGCATTGAGACCTGTTTCCTGCCTCAACCGAAGAAGACTCCACACCCTTCCCATAAGGCCCATAGATTATGCCCTGGAGAAGAATTCAAAGACACCTAAGGTCAAGGAGGCTCAGAGATCAAGCTTAGCTTGTCAATCTTGACTCTAGAGCCCTCCCATCCAGTTAGGGGTGGGCTTTCCTGCCACACGTGTGCTGCAAGAGATACATGATGTGCTCTCAACTTGAGGCTCTTGAGAGTGAAGGGGTGGCATTTAGCCTGTTAATCAGCTTGCAGCTCGATGACCTCAATTGGTGGGGCCGGGGATATGAAGAAGATCACTGGACACCTGATCAACTCTATGTAGGGTTTTACTCTCTTGCGGGGAGGAATTTATGAATGATCTCCAAGGGGTCCTAAAGGGCTTCTTTGGTCCCTTTGGGTCTTTTTAAATGTATTCCATGGTTTATGAATGGTTTTGGAGGGGTTTCAGTTTTTATATGTACTATATGTTAAAAATGATCCATGATGTATAAATAGTGTACATATTATATATTAATCGTTTACATAGAATCACTTATATATTATATAAATATACATAGATATCTACTCCTTAAGGGTGCCTTTTTTAGGGTATCATTGTGTTGCTGTTGTTTCTTACTGATTTATGGGGCATTTAAGGTGGTTTTAAATCTGCTTCGTGTTTTCTTTTTTTTTTAACTTATAAGGTATGATTGGTGCTTTTCAGAGGTTTTTAGTGAGTCTCCCGGGCATTCGGGGCGTTTTAAAAGTCTCTTAGGTACTCCTGATAGAGCTCCTCGCTGATAGGGAATTGCAGTGGTGGCTCACATTGCAGGCCTTCTTCCTGTTGATTCACCAAGGGCTGGGCATTCTGCTGAATTTCCAGGTCGTCGAAGAGTTGGTCCAAGAAGCTGGTGCCTTGTGGAGAGGCTTGGGCAAGCAAAGGAGGGTTTTCCTGCAGCAGTGTTGCCTGCTGGTTGTGCAGGTGTGTTTCCCCAGTCAGCTGCCGCTGGGCACTCACGCTGACGGCCAGGCCAGGCCCCCATCCCAATGGGGCTGGTGTGTGTGCAGGAGCCGGTCTCTGCCAGAACAGGTTTGGATGCTCCCACAATGAAGTGCCTTTCCACTGCCCGGCGTCCGAAAGAATGTCCTGTTGTTCGGGACCTTGGTTTCCGCAGCTGGAAAGGTCCAAGTAGAGTGTCCTTGTCTCCGGAGGCCTTCCCGCCTGGGTGAACTCCTGTGGCATTTGCCCCTGATGGGTCACCGGGCCCACAGAGGCTTGGCCTCCCATGACGCAAGCTAACGGATTGCTGTCTCCATCACCTCCGCCGACGCCTACGAAGCCCAGGGAGGGCGGTCTCTGGGCATCTATGGGTGTGCTTTGCTCAGATGTCTGCAGAACCGGACGTGCGAAGACCGGGCTGGAGCTGCATTGCTGGAGCCCGTGGTGATCCAGCTGCACTCCGGTGTGATGTGGGTGTCGAGCCCTTCGGTTATGGAACCACGTGTCAATCCGAGCTTCCGGAAGGCCTGTCTGGCGTGCCAGTTCTTGCCTGGCTTTCACGCCGGGGAATGGCTGCTTCTCAAACGCTTGCACCAGGTGGGCGCTTTGATCTTTGCTGATGACAGTCCTCTTGCGTCTGTCTGCCGTCGGCGCCCTGGTTGGAGAGGTGGTGTGAGGCGGCACGGGGCACGGCTGTCCCGGAGGGGGCACGGAGCTCAGTCGGCTCCTCCTGAGCTGTCGACTTCTGCGGTTTTTGAACCACAGGAAGATTCTTTCCTCTGCCACGCCGATGGCTCTGGCAAGTTCTTCTCTGGCCGTGAAGCCTGGATACGGGTCTCGAGCAAATGAGGCTTGTAAGATGTCAGATTGAGAAGCGTTCCAGACAGTCCTCTTTCTTCGGTCTTGGGTTCGCTTAGAACGAGCAGGAGGGTCTTTCGAAGCCATGCTGCGGAAGGAGGAGCAGTTTCGGGGGAGAAGAGAGGGCTGTGGGCTCCGACAGGCCAGCGGAACTTGAGCTCTCCGGAGGAGAGGGCCAGCCGCCGCTCTTAAATACCATTCCCTTCGAGCACCTCATTCGATATACAAGATGTGATTGGCAACAGGAATGAGCACAGCCAATAGGGAAGAGGCACGTGTTTGCAACTGTCTGGGGAGCACCAAAGAGCATTCACCTCCCCCTCCTTCTGCATAGTTCTGGTTTCCGGTTTCATTTCTCAAAGAAATCCCTTCCAATTTAAAAGGTAAAAATGTATCCCTTTTATTTTTAATTTTAAACTGTTTATATTTCGAAGTATTATTTAAAAACCCGGGGGGTTGCGCGTTTCAGAAGTGCACAAATCCTGACTGTCTGAGTGAGTGAGTGTGTGTGTGTGTGTGTGTGTGTGTGTGTGTGTGTATGCGCGCACACAAGCGTGCCCGAAAAGGATAGTTGCATCATGCACCGGCAGGGCTTCACCCAAGGACACGCTGGCTGAGGAGGTTTACCAAAACACTGCCAAAACCTATGTTCGGATGGACGTGCTGATACTACAAACTGAGAAGCAACAGCGGAATGAGAGGACAAGTCAAGCTACTCAGCAGGACACCCACGCTGACGAAAGTTCCCACGGACCTTCCCCAAGTGAGAAATGATTGGAGTTACTCACGAGATGTCAGTTGGCCACGGGCCCTGTCCTTGCTTGCAAGACTCCCTGATCTTCATTGCAAGGCGCTGAAGCCCCCGTGGTGGTCGAAGTCCAATGAAGTAAAGCTACCTATTGTAGGGCAACTTGACTTCCACTGAAGCAAAGCTGCCTATTTGAGGCAACTCATGCCTTGGTACAGAAAGACCAGTGGGAGTTTGATTTTGGGAACTTAGTGGGAAAGAAAACAATAAATGAAAGCCCTAGAGGAACACCTGAAGAAGGAACAGCCAAAGTCTGTCAAGTAATTTTTGTGTTTGATAATGAAATGCATTAATGCTTTATTGATTTCATAGTTCGAACACTATGCCCTAGTGTGATAAAGTGTGCTCACTTATTGTTAGAAGGTTTATGTTTATCACACTTGTGTTTGAGACAGTTTTCGTTTCAAGATGTACTAAATTTTAACCAGGAATCATGCAGTGTATCTGATGGAGAGTAAAGAAATGTGATTATGTAACTGGTCATGGTCTTGAGAATTTCCTCATGTATGACCTCAAGCCATAAGATTTAAGCTTAGGAAAAGAATATATAAGTTGAAGCTTTGCATGAATAAAATTGGAACAATCACATGCAACCTTTGAGTCGTGTGGTTTCTGCCTCTCACTCGCCGACACCGTGACCCACCTTGATGGACCCGTGGACCTAGCTGAAGCTGTACCGTGGCATCAGTCCCATTCTGAGTGCCCTCCAACCCGCGGGGTCCATCTTCCCTCACTGTTTGCCACAATGTTTGCTCCAATGCACGAGGCTCTCAGTATTAGACCATAATTTGGTCTAAGCTGAAGCAGATCAGTACCCTGCAGGTCAGCAGCAGGAGGTGACATACCCTAACCACAAAATCAAAAAGCTCTTCTAATCTTTGGTTGGTTACTTTTTCTCCTCTAGCTCTTAACATATTTGGAAGCATATTTACATACATACATTTACTAGAAGTCTGTCCCATTATTTGTTACTCCCAACGTTTCACCACTTACCCTAATTTTCACTGTAAAGATTCATGGCCTTGCTATTCAGTGGTTTCTGTCACGGGATGCTCAGTTTTCAAAGCCCCCTGTTGGGCGCCAAAAATGCGGGTGATTAGACCAGCTATCCCCCATCAAGCCGCGTCTGAAATGATGCGTGCAGATGAAAGAATAAAAGAAAGAGCCATATAGAAAGCATGGGATTGGGAGGACAACAGTCTGATGGACTGAAGTATGTTCAAACCTTGGTTTTTACACTCTTCTAACAAGGGAATGGTTACAAAACGAACATCAGAGAACTTGCTTTGAAAAACATCCCTAACCTCTTATCTATGCAAATGTTACTGAAGGAGTCACACTTTCTAAACATTTGAATAATAACACCACTATATTCTAAGATAAGCACAAGGACATGCAAGGTTCAAAAGAATCTCAAGAGGTCATAAATAACTGAGTTATCTCACACTGCTTTTAGCTGCAAGGTCATAAAGAATTGAGTTATCTCACAACGCTTTTTGTTACAAGGTAAACAGAGGCAAAGGGGACTAGTCACACACCAAGAAACACATGGACCAGCTTATGGCCTAATACATCCACATCTCCCGCCATGCTCTCTCTCTCACAAATACATTGACCAATTATGAAATAAACAGTAGCTAGGAACACCCCAGCCTGAGGACTGCAAACATTGGGAATTCCCCAAAAACATTCTCCCTTGGAAGTCCTGGGTGTGGTAAGGATTGATCATCCTTCCCTGCTGGTGGTTTGATGCCCAATAAGCTGAGTGTATTCTGATGTGCTCTCGCGACCCACTCACTCCTCTGGGTTGCCCATTCACCCGCTGGCTTTCACTAGAAGCTCGTATGATTTCTTGTGTTGTGGCTCATTGGACTGTCTTTGAAATCAACCGGGTGCAACTCTTCCCAAGCATCTGTCTGTCTGTGTATCTGCCTGTCTGCCTGTCTGTCGGCCTGTCTGTTGACGATTCTCAGTCACTAGCTAGGCCGCTCAAATGGGAATCAATAATCGGTGGAGTTGAGAACAGAAAGACAGAATTGCCACCAAACTGATCGTGACTGGCTGCGATGGGTTTCCCCTCCAGAAATCACAGTTATGAGTGACACCAGAGTAGCAGGCAGGGGTCAGACCCCGTGATTGGAACACATAGATAGATGGGGCACATATGCCAAAGGGCTTACAATGTGCTCTCAGGACCCAGTGACTCTTACAATTCACACATTCACCCATTGGATTTCACTAAAAGCTCTTTTGATTGATTGCGGTGTGGTTCTTTGGATTGGTAAACTCTCCTCAAGGATCTGTTGTCTGTGTTTCAGTCTGCCTGTGCCTTCCTGTTTGTCTGCCTGTCTGTTGAAGAATTCTCAGTCAATAGTTAGGACACATGAGAATCAATCGATCGCTGGAGATAGATCAACGGGACAGAATTACCATCAAATGATAGCGACTGGCAGCAGCAGGTTTCCAGTGGAGTGATCGCAGCTGCCTGTAGGAGCAGAGATGCGGTTACAAGTGTGACCACTGTGATCAGAGCAAAATGTGAGACAGGGTGCATATGCAGAAGGGCTTCCAACATGGCTACAGGAAACACTGACCCACACAAGGTGTCATGAGAACACGCATGACCACCGTGTGTGTGTATGTGTGTGTGTGTGTGTGTGTGTGTGTGTGTGTGTGTGTGATAGACTTTCCTTGAAGAGTAATAATCGATTTCCATTTAAGGCAGACACACCACCCAGTGAAGCCACTGAGGACTATGTCACTTGGGGGGAAAATGAGGGCCTGATACCAAGGGCTCAAGCAGAAAGCAACTGTTTTGAGAATGATGGTGACAACACATAGACATATGTGCTTGATACAATGGATGGGTGGATGGTTGGGTGGAAGAATAGATGGGTGGATGCAATTTGATAAGAGTGTGTGAGCCTCCAATAAAAGGATTTAAAAAAGAGATGGTTTTCCTTTGGACATGGACATGCTCTTATCTGTAAGCATCTTCCAAATATCCTGTCTTTTTCTGCTCACTTCCATGGGCTCAAGGGACTTTTGTGTGAGGACTGATTTCCTGGGACCTTGCCTGCCCTGCCACCTTACTGAAATTTATCAGCATTTGTTTTTCATTCCCTTTTCTTTTCTGAAACACATTGCCCTTGTGATTGTGATTGTGTTATTTTGTTAAGCTCCCTGGCAGTAATCCCGAGGGTGCGTCAGGGTAAATGTTAACTGTCAGAAGCAGTAATCCGGACCCACACTTGGGATTACTTAACTGCTCCCTGGTCCAGCAACACTGCACGGAAGCAGAATTGGGTGGGATGTCCAAAACACACACACACACACACACACATTGAGGAGGGTAACCTTTGAGGATTACATTGTTTCAAAGCAAATCACCACTGACCTACCCTAGATCAGTCTCCAGGGCTCTGCCTGACCTTTTACTGTCACTTGGCAAAGTTTCTGCCTGGAAAATTTTTGCCCATGGCATCAAAAAAGTCTCACTTTAGCACAAATGGAGTTTTAAAGCAGATAAAAGTGCAGCACACACCCTGCCATGTGCACAACCACCCCACCCCCCTACACACAGGCCGACCTGTTTTGAAATAAACATTGGCTTGGAACACCTCATCCTGAGGACTGCACACAGTGGGAATTCCCCCAGAACGTTCCCACTTTGAGGATCTCCTTGTGTCAAGGATTGATGACCCTTTCCTGCTAGCCATTTGATGCCTAATAAGCTTATTGAGTTCTGCTGTGCTCTTGTGACCCACTGACTCTTCCAGTTCACCCATTTACCCACTGGCTTTCACTAAAAGCTCATTTGATTGATTGCGGTGTGGCTCTTTGGACTGTCTGTGAAACCAACCAGGTACAACTCTTCCGAAGGAGGTGTCTGTTTGCGTGCATGTTGAAGAATTCTCAGTCACTAGCTAGGCCAGTCAAATGGAAATCAATGCAATGGATCGGCAGAGAGATTGCAAAGTGAGAGAATTGCCGCCAAACTGATGGTGACCGGCGGAGGCAGGTTTCTACTCAAGAGATCACAGTTGCGGGCAGGGATCAAACAAGTGGGCGCGGGTCTGACCACCGTGAATGGAATACAAAGAGAGATGGGATCCATGTGCAGAAGAGCTTCCAAGGTGGCTCCAGGAAATTCTGACTGACCCAAGCAGTCAGGAGATAATGCATGAGGTTTGTGTGTGTGTGTGTGTGTGTGTGTGTGTGTGTGTGTGTGTGTGTGTGTGTATGAGAGAGAGAGAGAGAGAGAGAGAGAGAGAGAGAGAGAGAGAGAGAGAGAGATTGGCCAGTGGAACTTGAACTCTCTGGAAGAGAGGGCCAGCAGCCGCTTTTACATAGCATTTCCTTCGAGCACCTCATTCGATACATAACATATGATTGGCGACAGAAATGAGCACAGCCAATAGGGATGAGGCACGTGTTTGCAATTGTCTGCGGATCGGCAAAGCGCATCCTCCTCCTAGTTCTGCATAGTTCTGGTTTCCGGTTTTGTTTCTCAAATGGATCCCTTTTTATTTTTAAATTAAAAATCGTTGGGTTTATATTTCATAGTATTATTTAAAGACCCGGGGGATTGCGTGTTTCCGGAGCGCACAAATCATGACTGTGTGAGTGTGTGATGTGTGTGTGTGTGTGTGTGTGTGTGTGTGCGTGCGTGCCTGAAAAGGATAGTTGCGTCACGCTCTGGCAGGGTTTGACCCAGAGACACACTGGCTGAGGTGGTTTACCAAAACACAGCCACAACCTACGTTCGAGATGGGAGGAGGCTGACAGGAACTACTTGACTCAGGAAAAAATAGCGGCTATATTCACTGAAGAATAAGGAACTGCCTCAGTATTTCCAGTGTGCACAGCTGTCTCTCTTGAGGCAGTGACCATGCATGGGATACGGAATCATCCTTGGTCTCTCAGGCCCGAACCATAGCTCATTCCCAACCAGCGTTTTGGGAGAGCGGTCCCAGACAGAGCTGACCCACCTGCATGCACTGCTGCTAGGAAGAGCGTCAGTTGGCAGGTACGTGAATATGCACATAACAAAGTAGCAGGCTGCTTGCCTCAACCGGACTACTGGTCAAACAACCTCAGAAGTGTTTGGTAATAAGTACACTGCACAAACAGCTGTTTCAGTTGGCCACGCTGCATGGGCACCCACCCACCCACACACGCAAACCCTCACACCCTGACACTTGTACCTAGCTGGAAGTGTTGCAAAAGCTAGGGTCTCCGAGTCAAATGATGCAATAGAGATACAAATCAAGTTTTTCTTGAAACATCTTGAGACAATATGAAGATTTCAGATTAGAAATCCATCCCAACCCATAACTCCCCACAGGTTTGTCAGACAGGAGGAGGGAGGCCAGACAGACCCACCTGTGGGAGGGATGATGTCAGACCTGGGGCTTAGACCACCTGGGGTGCCTCTGTGGAGGCGCAGATCGTAGCATTTCCACGGGGCTGCAGGCATACGCCTGCTGGTCAACCTGCTACACAGCGGCCAGGAAGATGACAAAGTGCCCACTGGGTGATATTCTATCCACCTACGCGAGGCCAGCAGGGAGGGTGAGGGCTAAGAATCACGTGAATGACTAGCCTGCAAGAGCCCGCAGTAATAGTCCAAGCTAGTGGGCATTGTCTATCAGCTTCTCCCAAGCAGATCGCAGAGGGCCGCCTATCAATGCCTTGCAAGGAAGATCAGGGCATCCTGCAAGCAAGAGCAGGGCCCATGGGCTACCTGCATCTCACGAGCAACTCCCATTTCTTGGTTCGGGAGGGTCCTTGGGAACTTTCTTCATCATGGATGTCCTGCTGCATAGCTTGGCTTGTCTTCTCATTCCGCTGCTGCTTCTTAGTTTGTAGTATGAGCAGGTTCATCTGAACTTGGGTTTTGCCTGTGGTTTAGTAAGCCGCCTCAGCTAGTGTGTCCCTGGGTTATGCCCTGCCGGAGCATGACAAAACTATTCTTTTCAGGAACTCCCCCCCCCCACACACACACATCACACACACTCACACAGACACGATTTGTGCACTTCGCAAACACGCAATCCCCCGGGACTTTAAATAATACTGTGAAATATAAACAGTCCGATTATTAATTTAAAAATAAAAATGGGATCCATTTGAGAAATGAACCCGGAAACCAGAACTATGAAGAAGGATGAGGAGAATGCTCTTTGGCGCTCAAGACAGTTGCAAAGACGTGTCTCATCCCTATTGGCTGTGCTCAGTCCAGCCACCCATCACATCTTTAATATCTAATGAGGTGCTCAGAAGAAATGCTATGTAAAAGCGTCGGGTTACCCTCTCCTTCGGAGAGTTCAAGTTCCGCTGACCTGTCGGAGCCCACAGCCCTCTCTTCTCCCCCGGAACTGCTCCTCCGTCCACAGCATGGCTTCAAAAAACTCTCCTGCCCGTTCTCAGCAAAACCAAGACCGAAGAAAGAGGACTGTATGAACCGCTTATCAATTAGACATCTTAGAAGCCTCATTTGCTCGAGACCCGTATCCAGGCCTCATGGTCAGAGAAGAAATTGCCAGAGCTACCAGCGTGGCCGAGGACAGAATCTTCCTGTGGTTAAAAAACCGCAGAAATCGACAGCTCAGGAGGAGCCGACTGAGCTCCATCCACCTCCGAGACAGCCGTGCCCGGTGCCGCCTTGCACCACTTCTCGAGCCAGGGCGCTGAAGGCAGACAGACGCAAGAGGACTGTCATCAACAAAGATCAAAGCGCCCACCTGGTGCAAGCGTTTGAGAAGCAGCCATTCCCCGGCGTGAAAGCCAGGCAAGAACTGGCACGCCAGACAGGCCTTCTGAAAGCATGGATTGACACATGGTTCCAGAACCGAAGGACTCGGCACCCAAGTCACACCAGGGTGCACCTGGATCGCCCAGGGCTCCACTGCTGCAACTTCAGGCTTGTCTTCCCATGTCCAGTTCTGCAGACACTGGAGCAAAGCACACCCATAGATGCCAAAAGACAGCCCTCCCTCGGCTTCGGCAACGGTGACGGAGGTGATGGAGACAGCAATCAGGTCATTTGTGTCATGGGAGGCCAAAGCCTCTGAAGGCCTGGTGACCCATCAGGGGCAAATGCCACAGGAGTTTATCCAGGCGGGAAGGCCTCCGGAGACAAGGACACTCTACTTACAACTTTCCAGCTGCGGAAACCAAGGTCCCAAACAATAGGAAATTCTTTCACACACCCTGCAGTGGCAAGACATTTTGTTGTGGGAGCATCCAAACCTGTTCTGGCACAGCCTGGGCCCTGCACACACACCAGCCCCAGTGGGATGGGGGCCTGGGCTGGTCCTAAGTGTGAGAGCCCAGTGGCAGCTGACTGGGGAGACACACCTGCACAACTAGCAGGCAACACTGCTGTAGGAAACCCCTGCTCTGCTTGCCCAAGCCTCTCCACAAGGCACCAGCTTCTTGGACCAAGATAGTTCATGGAGAGACAGACAGACAGATAGATAAGTAGACTGTGAGAGAGGTAGAGAGGTACATCTATAAGATAGATAGGCAGATAGATAGACAGACAGACAGATAGGTAGACTCATAGATAGATACATAGATGGATGATACATAACCTCACCAGGAAGGCCTTCACTAGGTTCTCAGAGGAAAGCTTCACACTGTCTGTGAAGTTATAAACAATACCCTTCCCTTGGGTGGGTTTGTGCCCCTTGCCCCCGCTCCCCTTTACTTCCTTCTATTCATTCTTTCATTTTCCTTTCCCCACCTCCTCCCCAGTTGTCTACCATGTGTATCCCTGGTTTTGATCTCATCTCTGCCATACTACAGTCTTCGCCCCAAAAATGTTTGCACACGGTAGTTTTTTCCCTATGCCCCTTTTGAATTTTTTTTAATACTTACCTCAGCAGGCTCATGCTGTACTTGTCCTTTTGTGCCTGACTTACTTCACTTAGCATGATTTCCTCCAGTTCTTCTCATGCTGCTATGTGCCTCATATGTTCATCACTGCTTTTTAGTGATGGGTAATACTCCATTGGATGTATATACCACAGTTTTTTAATCCAATTGTCAGGTGATGGAAATTTGGTTTGCTTCCATCTCCTTGCAATTGTGAACTGTGCCACAATGAACATTGGAGCACAGATGTCTGGCCTTGGTTTGCTTCTTGCCTCTTCTAAGTATATGCCCAGTAGTGGGATTGCTGGGTCATATGGTAACTCTATTTCCATCTGCTTTAGGTATCGCCAGATTGATTTCCATAGCGGCTGTACATACTTACAGGCCCAACACCAGTGGATGAGAGTTCCTGTCTCCCCACAGCCCCTCCAACACTTGTTGCTTTTTGAATTGGGCTACCTTTGAGGGTGTCAGGTGGTACCTCATTGTTGTTTTAATTTGCATTTCTCTTATGGCTAAAGATCGGGAACATTTTCTCATATGTTCGTTGGCCATTCAGATTTCTGCGCCTGTGAAACTTCTGTTCAAGTCCTTTGCCCACCTCTCACGTGTGCTATTAGTTTGTTTTTTTTTTCTTTTCGGAAGCTAGCAGAGTATTGTAGATTTTAGTAATAAGGCCTTTATCTGATGTGTCATTGCTAAAGATGTTTTCCCAGTCTGTGGACTCTCTTATTACTCTCTTGGTGAATTCTTTCGATGTACACAAATGTTTTATCTTCAGTATATCCCATTTGTCAATTTGTGCCTCCTCTGTGTGTGTGTCCTTCCCTATTTCTGATAGCCTATGTATTCCCTGTGGAAAAGTTCTCAAGTTCCCAATTCCCTCATTGATGGCCCTAATAGTTTGGGGTTTAACTTCAAGGTCTGTGATCCACCTTGAGTTTATTCTTGTGCATGGAGTGAGATAAGGGTCTTGCTTCATTTTTCTGCATGTTAATATCCATTTTTTTCTGGCTCCACTTGTAAAAGAGGGCTTCTGTTTCTCATTTGATATATTTGGGGCCCCTATCAAAGATCAGCTGTGTGTATGCTGATGCCTTTATTTCTGGGTTTTCAGTTCTTTTCCATTGGTCTGAGTATCTTTCATTGTACAAATACCATGCAATTTTGAGAACTGTGGCTGTATAGCATGTGCCAAAGTCAGGTAAAGCAAGCCCTCCCACGGTGTCCTTCTTCTTTTGGAGTTCTCTGCTAATTCTGGGCTTCTTCCCTCTCCATATGAAGTTGGTAATCAGTTTTTCCATTTCTTTGAAGAAAGATGATCGTAATTGTATCGGGATGACATTAAACTTATATAGTGCTTTTGGCAGAACTGACATCTTAACTATATTAAGTCTTCCAATCCAAGAGCGTGGGATATACTTCCATTTGTTGAGGTCGCTCTTGGTTTCTTGTAATAGTGTTCTATAGTTTTCCCTGTATAGATATTTTGTTTTTTCAGTCAGGTGTATCCCTAGATATTTCCATTTGTGTTTGGCTATTGTGAAGGGTACCATATTTTTTTATCTCTTCTTCTGGGGTCTTATCTGATGTGTATAAAAGTCCGATGGACTTCTGTTTGTTGATCTTGTATCCTGCCACTCTGCCAAACTCCTCTATTGCTTCCAGTATTTCCTTGTAGATCTTTTGGGATTTTCCATATATAAAATCATATCATCTGCAAATAACAATAATTCCAGCTCTTCCTTCCCCACACAAATAACTTTGACGTCACATCTTTGCCTTATGCTATTAGCTAAAACGTCCAGCACGATATTAAATAGGAGTGGGGACAAAGGGCATCCTTGTCTGGTCCCCTTTTTCAATGGGGTTGTGTTAGTCTTTTCTCCATTGACTACCACGTTGGCTGTTGCTTTTTCATATATAGCTTGTATTGTCTTGAGGAACTTTCCTTCCATTCCTATCTTCGCTAGTATGTTAAACAGGAATTGTTGTTGGATATTGTCGATTGCTTTTCCTGCGTCTATTGATATTATCATGTGGTTTTAAAGTTTTCCATGTCAATGTGACGAATAATACTAATGGTCTTTCTTATGTTGAACCATCCCTGCATCCCTGGTATGAATCCCACTTGGTCATGGTGAATTATTTGTTTTATATACTTTTGTATTCTGTTGGCTAGTGATTTGTTAAGGATTTTTGCATTGATGTTCATTAGGGATATTGGTCTGTAGTTCTCTATTCTTGTGGGATCCTTTTCCGGTTTGGTTATCAGAGTTATACTAGCTTCATAGAAGGAGTTTGGGAGTTTGCCCTCATTTTCTATGTTCTGGAAAAGTTTGTGTATGATTGGTATTAGTTCTTCCCCAAATGCTTGATAGAATTCTCCAGTGTAGCCATCTGGTCCAGGGGATTTTTTTGTTGGTAATCCCTTGATAATGTTTCCATTTCGTCTATTGCTATGGGTCTGTTGAGATTCTTGCAGTCCACTGAGGATGGTCTAGGGAGGGATTGTTTTTCCAGGAATTTGTCCATGTCTTCCAAATTGTTGAATTCATTGGAGTACAATCCTTCATAGTACTGTGTAACTATCCTTTTGATTTCATTAGGCTCTGTTATAATGACCCCTCTTTCATCCCTTATTCTTGCTATTGAGATTTGTTCCCTCCTTTCTTTGGTTAGGTTTGCCAATGGTCTATTGATCCTGTTTATCCTCTCAAAGAACCAACTTTTAGCAATATTAATTTTTTTCCATAGTTTTCTTATTTTCCCTCTCCTGGATCTCAGTCTTGGTTCTTATAATTTCTTTTCTTTTGCTTAGTAGGATTGTCCTGCTGACTCTGCTCTAGTTTTTTAAATTTTTTGTCAGCGTATCAATCATGAGTCTCTCTTCCTTTCTCAGGTGTGCATGTATTGCTAAGAAACTTCCTCTGATGACTGCCTTTGCTGTATCCCATAAGTTTTAATATATCATGTGCTCATTTTCGTTGGTTTCTAGAATCTTCCCACTTCTCTGATCTGCACCAGTATGCACTCCTTTTGCAGTAGAGAGTTATTCATCCTATCCTCCAATTATTTGCTCTTATTTTCTTTGTCTTTCATTTGTTGCTTTCCAGTCTTATGGCACAGTGGTCAGAGAGAGGTCTATTATTTCAATGTGCTTAAATTTATGTACATTTGCTTTATGCACCAGCATGTGGTCTATCTTCGAATATGTGCCATGGGGACTTGAAAAACTGTGACATTTTTATATTTGGATGAAATGCTCTGTAAATATCTATCGGGTCAAATTGTCAAATTGTGGAGTTTATCTCTCTAGTCTCCTTGTTGAGTTTCTTTCCCTGTGATCTATCTTTCTCAGTGAGTGGTGTGTTGAAGTCACCCACTGTAATTGTCAAGTCTGATTTCTTTCTTAATCTTTTGGAGTGTCTTGTTGACGTATTGAGCTGGTCTCTCATTCGGAGAATATATGTTTACAATGCTTAGTGGTTCTTTGTCTACCATTCCCTTGAGCATTATATAGTGTCCCTCCTTATCTCTTTTTATGGTTTGACCTTTGAGGTCAATTTTATCTGAGATTAGGATTGCAACCCCTGATTTTTTGTATTGCTGTTTGCTTTGTAGGTCCTTCTCCAGCCTGTGATTCTTGACCTATTTTCGTCTGTAGCCTTGAGATGTGTCTCCTCTAGGCAGCAGATTGATAGGTTGTGTTTTCTAAGCTATTCTGCTAGTCTCGGTCTTTTAATGCCTGAGTTCAGGCCATTGATATTCAGGTGCCATGGTGCGGAGGGCCTTAACATTTTGTTTAACTATGCCCAATTCATTAATATAACAATAGTCTTTATTTAGAAACATGCATGTTCCTCTTTTATCTGATGTGAATAAGTCAAGAACTTGTTGATTTTTTAGGTTGACTCATGCTAAGGATGTTAACTGCCTTTGGAGGGAGACGGGAGTTATCAGATCGGTGTTTTTTGCAATGGATGATGGCTTCTTTTGCTGGCAGCTGAAAAGCCTGTAAGAGATTAACTATTAAGTTGCCGCTTACTATGGGGGACCCTTTGGTAATCAGAAAATTCCTGCTCCTTCCAGATAGTGGCATGACAGTGAGATATAAGGAACGCATAATTAGAATCAGAATATATATTAGCCATTTCCCCCCTTGAGCTAGATGTAGAGCTCAAGTGAGAGCAACAATTTTCGCTTTTTGAGAAGTAGTTTTTATTGGGAGGCATGCAGCTTTCCTGAATTAGTTATGTGAGAGGGCAGCATACATAGCCTGACGTTGTCTCTGGGCATCAATGACAGAACTGCCATCAGCAAACAAAGTTAGATTTGGGTTAGGATACAGTTGATCAGAATCTGGGCAGTGTTAGTGCCTCAACTGCCAGGGGGCAGGAGTGACCACTAAGTTCCAGTGAGTCTAGGAGCTGAGGCAAGAGGGTTGCTGGGTTTAAAGAGGGAGCCTGGCGCAGAGTTATATTAAGGTTTTTGATAAACATGTGACAGATTTTCTACAAGTGGCTTGAAGACAGCAAAGACAGTGTCTGCTAAAAGTATGGACACCCTTCCCCTAGACTGTTTCCCAGAAATGGGCTAGTTCTGCAAGCAACTGTACCCTCCAAAATCACGGACCACCCATTTCATTGTTCCTAGAACCAGAACAGGCTGACCTGTTACAACAAGCAGTCATGTATGCCCCACTGAGCAAAACCGCACCTTATGTCAGTGGAAAGTGCCTAACTCTCCAGAAGCTTCAAAAGGGGGGAGGGGGGGTATAAAAAACCCCTCAAGAGCTCCCCAGGGTGCAGCTTCCACAGCTTCACTTTCCTGTAGGCTGTTGAACTGTCCACTTGTCTCCAATAAAGCCTGCTTTTTAAGCAGTCCTCAACGAGTATGGTCCATCTCTTCTCGTTTCATACCTCAGTTTACCTAACAGACAGGACTCAGTGTGAGAGAAGGTCCTGCAGCCTGTGGGGATAGGTTTTCCTTGGGTTAACTTAAGGGCTGTTTCGGTGACCCAGAGGCAGGTTTGCCAACCTCTGACTGTCATATTTAGATGCTTAGATAGACAAGTTATAGGGGATAGAGCGGGCCCCAGGGGTTGAGCCAGGACTGTTAAATCTTGGGGTTTTTTTTGCCTGTGTAGAGTAAAAAATGTTTGGCAGGGTTTGGTAGACGCAATGGTGGGGGTGAAGGTGGGTGCGTTGGAGTTTGTTGAACGCAGTTTTGACTAACTGGGGAAAGTTTAGGAGGCCAACAGAAGTGGCCTTGTTTTTCTGTCGCTTTTCCATGAGCTATCAGGTGAACTATCAGCTTGATGTCCTTTTACACTATAATCTTTCTTACCATGAACACATTCACTTCTTTTTTATTAACTTCTCTGCAAACAACTTTCTGTAACTTTTAAACTTCTTCACATTATGGCACAGCTAGACATTCTATCCAAACTCTTTTCCAATTATTTGTAACTTACTCTGACCTTATGAAATTTACTGTTTCCATCTAGATTTAAACATTCACTGAAATGAAAATTGTATTAACTAAGTGTCAGCAAAGGGTTAAGGGTCTGTTGGGAGTCGCTTCTGCTGCATTGCATAAAGGCTGCTGTGGCCACTCTGGGGGAGTTTGATGATTCAGTTATAAGGGAGAAATTGGGGACTTAATGTATAGTATTTGTTTACTTAAAGTCAGTGGTCTGAGGTTCTTTATGACTTAGTGTTTATTTAGAGTTAAACTCTGAGTGGTGGGGGTGGGGCACAGGCTTAAACAGATAGCAGCAGAAAGAGGTAAGTGTGTCTTGGGGGGAGAGAGAAGTTAAGGGAGTTGGGCTATGTCTGCTTTACAACTGTTTTAGGAGGGGGCTGCAGGTAAAGGCAAAAAATGTTGACAAGTTGGGTTAAGGGGGATGGGGAAATAGGTATAGTGGAAGGGGGAATGTGGGATAAAAGAGTATAGGGGTTGGAGCTACTGGTTTTTGGGGGATAACAGCTTGATTAATAAGGCGCAGTTCCTGGACCAAACAATAAGTACCATTTGGTTTTTTACTGGTAAGATTGGAGTGTTGTAGGGAGAGTAGGTAAGAGTAATGAAGTTGTGAGAAAGGAGGCACTGTATGATCATTTAACCCCAGGAAGCAATGAAGTCCGTAGGACCAGCCTTTCCAGGTTGGGTTAAAGAAGGGATCAGAGATGCTTTGGGTTAGGTAAACTGAGGCACGAAACGAGAAGAGACGGACCATACTCGCCAAGGACTGATTAAAAGGTGGTTAGGGTACATATTAGGTTGTTTTTTTTTGTTTTTTTTTAGCTTAATTAGGATGGGCTCGTGGTGACTTGCCAGTGTGGGTGTACCAATATCCCAGACTTCAGGAGACACCTCGGATAACAACTGTCTGATTGGGGGCAGGGATGAGGTTGTGGAGGTGGCCAGACTTACGAAAGTGACAAAGGGAGAGTGTTGCTGGAGAAGGAGATAGTAGCACGTAACTTGGTTAAAAATAACCTTTTCCAGCAATGGAACAGGGCAAGAGGGGATAACTAAAAAGGAGTGAGAAAATGGGAGTTGATTAAATTGACAAAAGAGAGGTTCTGTCTTCTGCGGAGTGGATGGGCAGGCCCATCTATTTCCATAACTGAGACCTGGGAAGGTGAAGTAGGGCCCGAGTGAGAGGGCAAAATGGAGAAGGTAGCCCCCGTAAGAAAGAGATGGATTTACCCACTACCTGGAGCATGACCCTGGGCTCGGCAAGGGTGACTGGAGTCGTGGAGCCAGAGCCACTTCAGTCGTCTATCAATCCCAGGAGCTCAAGTACCGGAAGGCCTGGACGACCCCAGGGCCCAGCTCCGCTGCATGAAGATGCTGAGGGCGGGGCCGAAGCCAGGCAATTTGATTTCCAGTGACCCGACTGCTTACATTGGGTGTAAGGTTGGGTTGGAAATCTTGGGTTAGGGCAGGAATTGGCCCAGTGGCCACTTTTTCCGCACTTGAAGTTGGCACCTGGTGGTGTTTGCTGACCCCTCTTAGGGGTCACTGTGATGGAGCCAAGCCACCTGTTAGCCTCAGGGCGGCCACCAAGGCTTGGGTCTGGAGGCTAGCCTTTTGCTGAAGTCTGACCTGGTGGGCAGCCTTAGCCATCTCCTCTCAAGCATTAAAAAATTTTAAAGCCATTTTTACCAGATCTTGGATGGGAATTTCAGGGCCGTCCTGGGCCCTTTTTTTACCTTTATTCTGATGTCAGGTGCTGATTGGTAAATGAAATGGGAAGCTATGACTGTGGCCCCATTTCAGGATCCTGGGTTTAGCCTGGTAAAACGAACCAGGGATTACTGTAACCTGTTCAGGAAGAGAGCAGGGTTTTCATCTGCCTTATTAGAAACTGCTTCCAATCCTCAGAGGAGATACCTGAGCATGAGGTTCCTGTGGGGAATCTTTGTGCCCTGCCCTATTTGATAGTTCCAGTTGAAGTCCTCCTTTGGGATGGCATGCTTTCCTAAGGAGACGGTATTATCTATAACAAGATCCCGGTTGGCCTGTTGCCTGCCTGCGTCCGTTACTCTGGCATGTTCATCCGGGGTTAATGTGGAAGCTAAAATGACCTGTACATCATGCCAGGTTAAATAAGGGTTAAGTATTGAAATTCTTTTATAAAGTGGGAGGATATAAGTGAGGGCTCTGGCAGAGGAGTTGGGGGAGGCTGTACGGGCACTGGGGAATGCAGGGGTGGCTTTACAGCAGGAAATGTAGCCAGAGGAGAATGATATGGGGGTGGAGGAGGCACAATGAAGAGTTCAGCTGGCTCTTGGAGAGCCAGGGTGGTTGGTACTGGTTTGGAGGTCAGTGCTAAGTGGATTTGGTGGGGGGAACAGTGGCTACAGAGCTCAGGGTGGGAATGCAAGTTCCAAAAAGCTTGCACATAGGGGATCACAAAATCCTTACCAGTACGCTGGCAAAATTGTCCAGGTCCTGAAGAACGGTGAAATTGAAAGTGCCAGTCGGGGGCCAATGTGACTGGTTCTTTAATTTGTACTGCGGCCAAGCAACTTGGGAGAGAAAAACAAGCTTTTTCTTTCGCAAGGTCTGAGTGTATTCCAGGCTAGAGAAATTTTTTAAGAGACAGCCCAGTGAAGTTAACGGGTCAATTTTAGACTGTCTTGTGCTCATGGTGAGGGTAGGAGGGAGGAGATGAGAAAGAGATTTAGTTTACAGACACTGTAGAAGTGTGAATAGGAAACACACAGCCAGGTAAAACAGACTTAGGCTGACCCTTTGTGGGCGAGTACAATCTGAGGGAGCAGCTGCCGCGAGGCCTATTGCCAACAGTCCCGTCAGCGGTAGGAACATCAGAAAAGGAATGCCAGCACAATAGGCAAAAGGTCACATGGAAAGAGGGAGAGGGAGTGAACAGAGACAAGGTTTCGGTTTCTGGATGAGCGGGACCAGGCAGGAGACACCCAGGCGTCCCCAAGTGAGTCCTGGCTTAGACGGCAGTGAAGGACGGAAGTATTGGCAAGACGTCTCAAGAACAATCACTTCCCTAGAGCCCCTGGGGCCAATGGAAGTATTCCCAGTGCGACCACTTCTCAGGCACGAAGACTCCGGCAGAGCTCGAGAGACCGAAACCAAGCCCGGGGAGAGAGAGAGAGAGAGAGAGAGAGACTGACTCACCAGGGCAGCTGTAGATTGTTTTTTGAACAAGGCCGAGCACTGAAGGTAAGCGCCGTGTCAAAAGGTCCTGGAGATTTAGGGGAGAGAGGGGGCTCTCAGGGGACCCCCCAAAATAGGGGGGAGCCACATACACCCCTTCTGGGTTTCGGGACCAAATTGTTAGGTAAACTGAGGCACAAAACGAGAAGAGACGGACCATACTCGCCGAGGACTGATACAAAAACAGGCTTTATTGGGGAAATGCGGACGGGTTCAACAGCACACAGTAAAGTGAAGCTGTGGAAGCCACCACAGGGGAGCACTTGAGGGGGGTTTTATACCCCTCCCCCCGTTGAAGTTTCTGGAGAGTTGACGTAAGGTGCGGTTTTGCTCAGTGGGGTGTACATGACTGTTTGCTCATTGTACAAGGTCAGTCTGTTCTGGGTCTAGGAACAAAGATATGGTCGGTCAGTGCTTTTAGAGGGTACAGTTGTTCGCAGAACTAGCCCGTTTCTGGGAAACTCAGTTTGGGGGAAGGGTGTCCATGCTTTTACCAGACACTTTGAGACCAAAAGTAAGGAGGTCCATAACTCATTTAAAATGTTTCTTTCCAACAGAGGGACTGGGCACAAAGGGATTTTAAGGAGTAATGAGTAAACAGCTAGTACACCTTGGATAGGCGGGCTTGCCATCAATATTCATGACTGAGATTGAAAATGAGGGCAGGTCAGGCTTGGCGAGGGTGACAGGGGTTTAGTCGGGGTCTCCTCAGACTTCAGCCAATCCCAGCAGGGCCAACGGCAAGTCAGGAATTAGAAGGACAGTTCCCCCACGTGGAGACACAAAGGGTCTGTCGCTTTTCCAAGGCCAGTCGGACTTCCAGTGTCTACTTTGATGCATGCTGGGCAGGGCTTGGTTGGAACTTTAGGCCTGGAGCACTTCAGTGACGAGTGCCCTTCTCTGTAACTGAAGCAGGCACCAGGTGGCGGTCATTATTCCCATACAACTTTGCCCCACCACTGCCCTTCTGGGGCCACGAGGGAATCGCCAGCCACAGGGCTGCTACTAAGGCTTGGGTTGAAAATTTACCTTCTGTTACAACCAGGCATGACGGACTGACTGCCTGTTCCTCACAGTTGTTAAAACCATAAATGCCATATTTGCTAAATCTCATACCAGGGTTTGAGGGCCTTCCGTTTTTTTAAAAGTTTAACGTAAAGCATCAGTTAAGCAGCTTAAAAATGTGGCTGGATTCTCATCAGGCTTTTGAGTGATTTTAAGATGATCAAAATTGACTCCAATATGGGAAATGGCCTGAAGCCAAGTCAGGGCACACTGAAGCATTTTATTTCAGCAGGCATGTCTGTCCCCACCTGCGTGATTGTAAATTTAATCATTTTAACCAGGTTTTTGTCTGGAAACCACCTAGATCAGGGTTGATTAAGTGAACCTGGTTTGGGTGCTGCTGATCAGCGAGAAAAATGCATTCCCTCTTATCTGCAGTTAGGGTGGAGGAAAGGATGACAAAAATATCATGCCACAACAAATCATAAGCTTGGGTTAAATACTGAAACTCCTTAATATAGGTGGTGGGATCATTATAAAGGAGCCTAAACACTTTTCAACCCAAGATAAATCAGTGAAAGAAAAGGGAACATGAACTGGTCCGCACTCTCAGTCCTGGCCACTTCCCAGAGTGGACAAATGACAAGAGGGTTCTGTGAGCGCATGTGCTTGCTAACCAGGCAAAGCAAGTGCAGACTCAGGTTCCTCCAGCAAGACAGATAGATCAGAAGAAGAAGACGTGGGAGGCTCTGGGTGGCCAGAGTAGGGAGAAGGTACATAGGAGGGGAGACTAGGTGTTCAGGCAGGTCTGAAAAGGCAGACACCAGAGGGGGGTCCAGAAGCAGGAGAGGAGGAATTTTCTTTAGTCAAGAGGACTTGGGAAGGGGATCAGGAAATACAGAGAAAGGGACAGGAGCTCAGAGGAAAGGCGGTCTGGACGTACTGAATCTCGACTATTTTCTTGCTGCTGATCTCCGCCCTAAATGCCTGGTCTTTTTCTGTAACCAAGTTTGGCCTCAATGCCAATTGAAGAATAAGCTGTGCTAGCCAGAAAATAGTACTTTCAATTTTTAATGTTCCCCACAACTTCAACAATTTTTGTCAACAAACTCACAAATAATCAAAAGTTCCATATGTTCAGGTCTTTTTCTTTCTTCCCTCCCGTCCCTCTCTACTACCTGTTACCCTGCTCAAGATCTCTTAGCCAAACACTCTCTTAATCAGGCCCAGACAGTACTCCCCTTCCCTCTTTCTCCAACCCCACTGACTTCTTATCTGTGCCACCAGTAAGGCTTCCTCCATATTCTGGGTACCTCTCCCCATCATTCCTCCATTACCCCCTCAACTCCAAAAGGCTGAGGCACTGTGCCCACTACACCCGCCCCCACCCCTAGCCAGAACCCTCAGACTTCCTGGAGTCTCTCTCTCTCTCTTCCCTTCCCGGCTCCTTCCCCCGCTCAGCCTCCACTTAGCCAACACTTCAAGCCTCTGACAGACATTCCAGATAGGGAAGCAGAACACAAATCAATGGTTGCCACCCTGAAACTGGCAGGAGGGAGGGGTCAGAAAGCTCCGGGAAGTAACAACTTAAATCACTGCACTTTTGATTTCAATAGACTCTGAAATCTCGACAATTTCTGCCAGTAAACTCACAAATAGTCTCAGCAGCTATTTCTGTTTTTGCTCTCCCTTGTCCTCTCAGTTATGTCTGCTTCCTCCATGTCCTGGTCCTAGGTTCCGCTTTACAGTCACTATGAGGCAGAATTGACTCAACAGCAGTGAGTTTTGGTTCTGTACATTAATATATTTAAGTCACACATGTCCTTAAGGTCATCAATTTTTTGTTGTTTTATTTTATTTTCACAGTGACATAGAAATTTAATCAGTCATTTATCAGTTATCCTAGTACAGCAGCTCGCAACCTGTGGATTATGACCCTTTCAGGGGTCAAATGACCCTTTCAGAAGGTCAACTGAGACAATGGGAAACACATATTTTCGGTGGTCTTAGGAACTGAGACACTGCTCCTCTGCCCCCAGGTAGGTCCATCCACATGCAGATGCGTGCACATATGAGTACCCCAAGGTGAAGACTGTTACCATGATTCAAGACAAAATTTCATTTATTTGTAATTAGAAATAAATATTTCACAATATATAAATATATATTGTTTTGTGATTAATCACTATGCTTTAATTATGGTCAATTTGTACCAAGGAAAATACATACTGCATATTAGATAATTGCATTACAATTAACAGTATGATAATTATAATTATGACGTAGCAATGGAAATAATTTTATGGTTGGGGGTCACCACAACATGAGGAACTATATGAAAGTTCCATATATATATATATATATATATATATATGGAACTTTCATATAAGAAACAGTTATATATATATATATATATATATATATATATAACTGTTTCTTTTTCAATTTGTTTGATTTTACTGTGTAGAACTATGTCTCAATGTTAGCCCCTCATTTTTAAATATTGTGTTTTAATTGTTCCTAGTACAAGGCAACATCCAGATGTATAGTTCTCAAACATAGTAAGATATCACTTATTTAAAAGAGGTGACCATTTTCTCTGCCCCACTGCATGGTAGTACTTACATTTTCTAACCTTTTATCGAGTCTTTTTGAGAGAAGGCTTGTTTTCTTCGCCATTTTATTATTCTTGGGTGCACTCCAGTGCATTCTGTTAGTGATGCCATGGGGCCTTAACCTTTCCTTATGGTTTTTAGACTATAATCTATATGTGAACAGATTGTCACGTTATGGGACTCAACTGCTTTCATCTTACAGAGCTGCCAATCATTTAACCACCGGAGCAGTAGGGCTTCTTCACGGACTAATTGAGATTTGCCAAGCTGACATGTTTTGCATTATAGACATGCTGATTCTTTTTTTAAAAAAAATAATTATTATTATTTAAATCAGTTATTGGGGGCTCATACAACTCTTATTGTAATCCATATATACATCCATTGCATAAAGCACATTTTGTATATTTGGTGCCCTATCATTCTGACATGATGATTCTTAATGAGAATTATTTTTGTGTTTTTGTGCACAGAAATTTTTTGTTTTAGTTCATTCATTCATCAGTATATGAGGAGCTTCAATGCTATAGAAAACTATGGGACTCTAAATCCATGAATGTCCCCACAAAATGGGTGGAAACAAATTCCGTATTTTGGGGTCCTAATCTGAATAATTTTGCACTTTTGATCATGCTGTGTTTTCTTTAATCATGTTTAAAAGACCTGTTTTATTCATCAAGACAACTCTGTTGCTATTGTGTGCCCTTCTCTTCAGTTTGGCATTAGCGTTTTTCCGGATTATTCCACATTCATTGTCTTCCAGTCAGTACACACACATCTTCACTGTTTGAAAGGTGTTAACACCTGTTAAGGAACCTCCATAAAGCTGAAGATTATTTCTTGTGACATTGCTGTAGGACAGTAACATTTCCCCTATTACAAATGGTATATTCACAGCTAGGAGAGATAGGAACAGAATTATAAGACAAGTTCAGCACTTCTCTAAGGCAGCTGCTTTTCTAGGGTCTGTTTACAACCTAAGTGAGGTCACTCCCTTCAGACCTGCAGTTAACACCATCTTTTCTGGTCATCTATTTCTATACTTTCTCTTAAATGAAAACTGATTCTGACCAAAGTGAAGATTTTTGAAGGCAAATAGTTTACACATAAATTATTTTAACTTCTAAGTAGGCCTGATACTTGAATTCTTAAATCTCAGGGCTTTGGAACATAATAATACAAAGAGAGATGTTTTCTTGGGGCAAACTATGAAACTGAGAATTCCGAGACTACAACAGGAAAGCCACCCAGACAACACATCTCTACCTGCCTCAGAGCCTGGTTCTTTTGCTAACTTGATCATAAGCACCCCCTGTGCTTGAAGGCAAACAAGCAGCCATCTAGCTCAGAAGCAACAAAGCCCACATAGAAGAAGTACACAGCCTAAACTAATACAAGGTGTTGAATGGACCAGGTAGCAGACACCAAGGAACAAAAACAATCATTGTATAATCACCTACCTCACATAAACGCTTAAGACTAATGTGTGCATAAGCAAGTGTGGTGAAGAAGGTTGATGGTGCCCGGCTACTGAGAGCTATAGCGTCTGGGGACTTAAAGGCTTGAAAGCAAACGAGCGGCCATCTAGCCCAGAAGCAACAAAGCCCACACGGAAGCAGCACACCAACATGGGTGATCGTGAAGGGCAGAGGAGAACAGGTCTCAAACAACAAAGACGGCAGGGGGAGGGGGGAATTCACATCACCGTGAATGAGGCGGAGTGCGTGACAGGGACCCAATGCCCATCTGTAGACAGCTGGACATCCCTTCCAGAGGGGTAGTGGGGAGGTGATGAGTCACTCAGGGTTCAGTGTAGCAACAATGAAATTCAAATCCTTCCTCTAGTTCTTGAATGCTTCCTCCCCTCCCAATTATCATGATCCCAATTCTACCTTGCGGATCTTGTTAGACCAGAGTATGTACAGTGGTGCAGTAGGGATCTGGAAACACAGGGAATCTAGGATGGATGAAACCTTCAGGACCAGCGGTGGGAGTGGGGACACCGGGAAGGAAGGGCGTGTAGAAAGGGAGAACCGATTTTGGAGATCTATATGTAACCTCCTTTCTGGGAGATGGGCAATGGGAAGGTGGGTGAGGGGAGACGCCTGGCAGTGTAAGATAAGATAAAAGAATCATTTATAAACTATTATGGGCGCAGGGGGAGGTGGGAGTGGGGAGGGAGGAGGAAGAGAAAAAAAGGAAACCGAGCTGATTCCAGGAAACCAAGTGGAAGGCGAATTTTGAGAATGACGGGGGCAATGAATGTATAAGGGTGCTTTGCTCAATTGATGTATGTATGGATTGTGTTAAGAGTTGTATGAGCCCCAATAAAAAGATGTATTAATAAAAAAACCACCGACTGTAGCCCATTCCTGAAGGTGGGGTTTATTCACACTGACTTCTCTCACTGTGTCTCCCATAGTAATAACTGGTCATGTCCCACATTCCAGCTATGGATTTACAGATATAGCTCATCCTTGTTACCTTCTCTGTAGATGACTAATCAGGTCTTCCATGAAGTCTGCATATTCTTAGCACAGCATCAGGTTATATTGGGCAATTCACTGCAAGCCCCAGGATGGCTGTACCAATAAGGATAAATTATATTGATGTATTGATCATGCTGAAGTAATTTTGGGTGATTACCACTTAATCTGTGTCTAGCCTCCTCTTTATTTCCCACTTTGAGCTCAGACCAAGGATACCCTAGAGGCAGATTATTCAAGGTGGTGAAATTGGGTCAGATGTGGATCTTAGATCAGGCTATGCTGTGTGGAACGATAGTGGATCATTCTTTGTTGGATCGTTCATGCTTCCTGGAAGGTAAGAGACCCTGGAACCTCACCCAGTAGGTATGTATGACAGGCTCAGGGAGGAACACTGCATTTTGCCTCTGGAAGCCCCTAAGGTGGAGCTCAAAGGTATTCATCCCTGTGCTATCATCCTGATGATGAAGCATTCACTAATGACTGCTGCTAATTTGTCCACCCCAAGGCCTCACTTTGATTCCAGAGTTTATTGAGATGTCCATGTGCCAAGGGTGTCCAGTCAGCATTTCACAGGTTAGGTCCGAGGGGTGTTGGCCCACAGTTGTTATCATGAGTGACTCTTTGAGAACTTTCTTCTTCATGAGTGGCGAACACCAGTGTGCTCTCACAGGGAGTTCCTGGCACTGGACACACAAGGTGTACATAGGATTGACATGTTTCCAGTTTTGAGGGAAGATACAGCCCCACCAAATATGTCTTGTGAGGTTAATTTGTTGGCTCATGCTGATCTAAAGGATGCCTGGAGCCAAATATTTTAGGGTTGTCAGCGCACACTTGTAGAAGGAGTATACAAAATCATTCTCTGAGCCCTTTCCCTAGGTCTGAGTAAAAGGCCATTGTTAGTTTTGAAAAATGGATACAATGGTACAAAGATACAAAATGGTATATACCTTTAATTTTCTGCCTCTTGCATCTTTTGTGATGTGTCTTCTGGGTTGAGGGCAGGGAAGGGTTTGTTGAAAGCCATTAAGACTCAACCTTGAAATGGCTGAGAATCTCATGACCTGTGTCAGTATTTGCTGATTTCTTCTGCAGCTTTACGTTTTGAACAGACTATTAGGAACAGAAAGTATGCAAGGTCGGGGAAAACAGGTTGTTTAATTTTCTCAAGGACATCTGGCTTGGAGGAAGACAGAGTTGCTATGTGTATCAAATGTGCTGGCTTGAATATGAGATAATTTACCCCTGGTTGTTTCTGCATGGATAAAAGGATTATGTTGAATAAACTTGGGGCTTCAGTATTCACTGTTGCCTTCCCAATACTTTCTGTCTCTCTTTTTCCCCCCTTAATCCTAACTCCCTCTTTCAGGGCTGTTCAACTTGTTGGCTTGCTCCAACAAGGGGTCGATGACAAAATAAACAGTAATTAATATGACTTATTTAACATGGGTTTCGCTACATCTTTGAGGAAGAAGCCAGATGAAATTGGGGTTGACAAATTAGTAAATCAGTACAAGTGAGCCCTCAGGCACCTTGCTTATTGAATAACACATCACTGCATATGTCTAATAGCAGAAAAGATTCCTTGAGACCAGGACACAGGAGAAGGGAAACCCACAAAAGACCCGTGATATGGACATGATGTTGTTTATCATATATAAACATTTATAAACCACGTTATTCTGCCACTGCCATGTATTAGATGCAAATGATTTAAGAGTGTATTGGAAATGTGCCTGTGATTCCTGGTTTTGTCTGTCTACCTACCTTAGTTCCTTCATTTAGGTAAAGTCTGAGAGAAAAGACAGCACCACATACTTAATTAGCAATGGGAGTTTCTTGATGGGTTATATTTGGGTTCACTTTAGGGTTGTAGGGTGCTAGAGTCAGAGTCTGTACCTTAGATTGGAATGTAGGTCTTGGGATTAATGTTCCCTGTTCAAGAACAAGGGTTAATGAATAGAAACGGAACCTAAGTGTCAGAAATTAAGAGTCAGATGTTAGTGGGCAAATTAAAGGGCTTGATGTTTAGAATGTGTCCTTCCTAACAGCTTATGTTTACAGTTGCTTAGGGCTTATGTATTATGGTATAAAGATGTACAGTTATGATTTAAACAGTACCATTTTGGAAGTTGGTTTCTGAATTTGAGACTTCTAAGTTGTGCTCATGATTTTAAAAATTGGGATAAATGAATTAGGCTATTTTTTTTAACAAATTGGTTATGGGTATCAGGCAATGCTCAGGGTGTTAATAGCCATTCTGGATGGTGAGGGGCTTTTCAGGTAGTTAGGGGTTCAGTGTTTGAGGAAATGATCAGTGTGTTGTATGGATGCCCAGTATGTTCAGTTGTAAGGGCTAATAGTTTGGGAGATGTTGTTTAGAAATTAATGGTTTGTGAATTAAGTATCAAAAGTTATTTTTGCATGTTGAAATGTAGCCTACACCATTTTTATATTTGTTAGCTATTTATGTCATATCTTGAATCTAGTATAGATATGATTATTAATTTATGATTAGAAGAATTTTAATTTCTCTTTGGAAGCCTCTGTTCTTTCTTAACCAATCTTATTCTGATTGCTGTAGTTTTTACTATCAGTTGTGAAAGTGGATATTCTCATACTTTTTCTGAGGTGGGGTGATGTTGTTTCTCATTCCTCTAATGACATTTCTCATTCCTCTAATGATATTTTGACTCCCCCCCCCTTAGAAATGTTTATTAGCATACTAACATGTTGAACTATATCAGTTCTATTTTAAATTTTAGAGGGTTTTTTCCCCCTTAACATTAGAGACTTTGAATTTAGTATGTTTTCTGTGTCTATTTAGAGAATTATTTATTTTTTACATTAATTGCTATATTACAGTGTTTCTTTTTTCTTATATTAAATCAACTCAAGGACAGATTTCAATTAATCTTGGTATATAATTAATTTAATGTGTTGTCTGACTCAGTTCCCAATATTATAAACAACTTTTTCATATAGATCCATTATCAATACAAGGGTACACTTTACTTGCAATATCATTATCTGCCCTTGGTATCAGGTTATTACTGGTCTCATAGAAAATGTTACTAAGTGTACTCTCACAAACATTGTTATGTCTGCTCCCAATAACTTGAACTTGAAAACAAAACATAAGGTGTTTAATCAGACTGTGTGAATATTCTGATGTCAAACTGTCAGAATTTTCAACTTTAATCTGTCTTCCAGTTAGCCTTGAAGTTTTTCACGGAATTTAATTTTGATTATGTTGGTTATAGACCTCCTGAGCATCCTAAAATCCACTCAACTCTCACAGATATAGCTGTGCCTACATCCTCTGGTCTTGTAGCTGACCCCTCAGTGTAGAGGACTTTGTGATTTATGCTCCCCTTCACAGAAAAATGGTCACTCACACCTTAGTGACTGTGTGCTCACCTCACACTAGAGCCCAAGTTTGGGAAATAATCGGCCAGAAGACATGCTGGGTGGATCTTAGAGAATTTCCTTCAGCTCACCTCAAGGAGAATTGTCTAAATCCATGAGTGGCAGGAATTCCTGTTATGTTGTCATTGCTTTGTTACACACAGACACACAGAGGAAACTCATTCCTTCTTTTTAGTAAGAGAACTTATGTTCCACCAAATGTCACATGAAAGGTTTGTTGTCTGTTACCATGGAAATAACTTCTGTAAACATAACTAACACGCTGGTATTTTGTGCATGTCTGGGGTACTGATTAGTGGTTTCTGAGGTTGTTGTTGTTTCTGTTAGATGTCATTGAGTTGATTCCACATCATGGGGATCCAATACACAACAGAAGGTAACACTGCCTTCTCCTCTGCCAGACTCAAAATTTAGGATGAACCCATTGTTGCCATCATTGTGTCAGTCCATTTAGTTGGGGATTCCTATTTGTCCCTGCCCTTCTACTTTGCCACATACACTAGGGACTGCTCCCTTTTGACAACATTGTCCAAAGTACATAATATGAATCTCACTATCTTTACTTCTAACTAGCACTCTGAGCTTACTTCTTCAAAGACAGATTGGTTTGTGCCTTTGTAGACCAATGTTATTTCAGTACCCTTCACCGGAATTACAATTCAAACAAATTGATTCTTCTTCAGTCTTCCTTATTCAGTGTTCAACTTCCACATACATATGAAACAATTGAAAATGCTATAGTTTGGGTGAGGTGAACCTAGTGATCACAGTAAGATCCCTGGTCTCCAACACTCTAAACAAGCCTAATAAGGCATATCTATCCAATACAATGTGTCTATTGATCTCTTGGCTGTTACTATCACCATTCTGGGTTTTTTGCATATTTTTTCAAAAGCTAACAGTATTTCTGGAAGGAGTTAAAATTTAGTCAAGCATAAATTAAGAATATTGCTCTAGGCGGGGTCTGGAAACCAACTTTACTCCGGAACCAACCAATGTAAGAGCCCTGAGTTTAAGCCTGTTTTTAAGACAGTGAGCCTTATATTCAAGGTATGCTTGATGACTGGTATACATGAGAGAGTCTAAAACAAATTGTGCTTCTCTCTGTAGCCTGACTTTCTGATTAGTTTTAGAGGAGCACTAGTCTACACCCCTTATCCTATAACTGCAACCTCACACAGCCCTGCCTTCAGAGACACCATGGGGGTTGCAAAAGGGCAGTGACAATGATATCCAACTAGCCACTCAGGCTAATGCAGCCCTACTTTATCACAGCACAGCCTCTTCCCAGCACATGAATTTTGTGTTCCTGCCAAACTAGCTTCCTGGTGGAACATGTTTCACAAGCTCAAGCCTAGGCACTAGTTTTTGCCCTTTCCCTAGAAGACCAAGACTATGGATGGCACATCCCAAAACCCAAGCTAATAAGCCCTCTCCTATGGTGTGTGTTGTCTGACATCTGTCAGCATTACCTATAGTTTGGAATCCAGAATCTAGGCCAAGATGACACAAGGCTTGATCAGTCATCTCTTTCCTGGATCCATCTTGTATTTTTAAGCTTCTGCCCTCACTTTGGCTCTTGTCATGACCCATTTACCTACCCCTTGATATTCCTTGACTATAGGCTGCAGTCTTTCACAAAGGCGTTAAAATTGAACGTCCATAAACATAAGAGCTTTAAAGAGTAGGAAATAAGTATTCCCCTGGCTTGTTTCCTTGTATAGAATATCTCTGTCTTGGCCAAGGTACCTCTAGGATGTCCTATTGGTGTCTCTCTGTCTCTTGTTGTCCACCTGTACAACTTTCTCTAGGTACCACACTATTGTGAATACATGGACTACCCAACGATAGGCATTTCTTCATGTACAATACATATTGTAATGAATACGCAGGATGCAAAAGGATTAAGGCAGGTTAAATTTGATGAAAAGCTCAGCCTGGGTTGGAGTGGCATATTTGAGCATGATTCAGCTTGATCACTTTCCCCAGATATGTTAAGGATTATGGTCTGAGGTGCTTTAAGGGCTTGTAATGAACGTTCTTCATAAAATATTCCTTTCTTCATTTAGATTGCTGGTGAAAAGATGATATTTACCTTCAATGGAGCTTGAAAATTTTGATGCCTTAAATCTACTTTATTCTAAAATAAATATTGTATAGATAGGATGTGGATCCAAAGTTGAAAATGATATGATAAATTAGTAAACTTGCTCTGTAAAGATAGAGTGGGCTCTTGTTTAATGCAAATACCCTCATATTGGAGCATGGTTTTGATCCCAAGGGGTGGGGTTGGTCACTACTTAGCACAAGAAGTGCAGGCCAAGAACCTGACATGCCTTTCTCAACATTGACTCCTCTTCTGGTTCAGAAAAAAGAAATATGGTCTAGTCTAGGGAGTTAGAAATCTCTTACTACTGTCTTGCACAGTGAGGCATCATAAGGAAGGATTTCATCTTCCGACTGGTATATGACCCAAATCCATTCACCTGACTCCAAACAGGGTCAGCCCCTCTGGAGTTCCTGGGGACAGCCCCGGCTGAGGAGCTAGAGGGGAAACAGGAGGGATCTGTGTTTCCTGAAGTCTGACCCTAGGAGAGCTCCAGTGTACAAGGGCCCAGGCTGTCCTGATGGCCAGGTTCCGAGGTCTTTGCTCATGTCCCTGAATGATAGAATTCACTGGGTAAGTAACTGATATAATTGTATTTGAAGTTAAGTTCTGAGCACTCCAACTTACAAAAGGCTCATGGAGTAGTGGTTACACATTGGGCTGTTAACTGCAAGGTCAGTGGAGCAGAAGTATGTCACACCTGTGGTGAAAGACAGGATGTCTACTCTTGTAAAGAGTTAGTCTTTGAGAACCACAAAGGGCAGTTCCATCCTCTCCTAAAGGATCACTATAATCAGAAGCCATTCGATGGCATTGAGTGCGGCTTTAGGTTTTGGTTGCTGATAACAGTGACAAACTCAGTGTCTATTTGCTGTGTCACAACTTTGATTAAGCTGCCATTAAATACTCTCTGATCATTAACCAACACGTACATCATCTTCCCCCTGGAGGAGAATGCCTTTGAAGTAGATTGCCTGCACTCCTTTCCAGCCAGCCCCTTTCCACTTGACTGCCTAGGTGTTATCCTTGATGGAGGTCAACTTTCTGAGGACAGGACAGGGGCCATTGCCATGAGTCTTGCCTCAACTGGCTTTGTGTGAACGCTCTGAACCTATCTTGTAAGTGCCTCTATCTAATAATGTGCATGTTCTTATCATGGTCCAATTCCTGCTGCTGCAGACCCATTTGTACCTGTCATGTATTAATCTGCCACCAATCCTGATCTGTGACATGCCTTTTGTTCTATGCCATTTACTCAGGATCCCAACTGAATTCTCAGTTGTTCTTTTGACCTCGTGCTAATGGCCTCCCTAAAATATATGATGTGTATGTGTGTGTGCCTGTTTCTTTTGCTATCTCTTAAGTTTAATAGATGTTCCCCTTAAATAATAATGGCATAAGGGTCACTTTTCTACCTTAATACACAATTTAGGATCATAAATGAATCAAGCTACTGTTCTTTCAGACAGAATCTTGACAGACATAAATGCAGGTAAAGTAAAGCCCTGCAGCCTCCTGGTTTCTATCTTGAATGGGCAAATGTTACAAAGGTTTTTTACTCTGCAGATAAATGCTCATTCCACCCCCTAGCCTCAGACAAAATACACTCAACTCTGTATAGGTTGCCAAATCTAGTTCCCCAGATAAGTTCTCATATTTACACCACTTCTCCTACTAACCTTCTGCACAAAGGCACTGAGTTTTCTTGTTCTGTGGCCTGGCAATTCCACTGCTCTGTCTCAGTGTCGTGATACCACTGCCACCATGTCTGCTTCTGCTTCTTCCCAACGCTTTCTCTCTTGTGTCACAGTTCTCTGTCTTCTGAGTTGAAGAGTATCAATACAAGAATCTACTTTGCAAAGGCCCCTATTTTTAGCTATTCTTTCTAGATGGTAGTGAGATCCTAATTTGTTTCTGAAATGGCTCAATTAAGCCTAACGTGATGTCCAATGTGACTAATTGCCAGGTTGGGTTTTTAGACATCGTATTTGCATAGCTACAAGGGTACCAATCTATTGTTGGGCAAGCTGCCCACTCCTCTTAAACCAGAAAATCCAACCTCAATACTATCAAGTTAACACTGACTTATAGAGAACTTATAGGACAGGGTAGAACTGCCTCTGTAGGTTTCAAAGACTGTATCTCTTTAGCAGGGTAGAGAGCCGTGTCACTCTAGGGAGGAGAAAGTGCCATCTTTCTTTTTAGGAGAAATATGTGGGTTCCAACTGTTGACCTTGGGGTTAGCAGCCCAACAGTAACCACTGTGCCACCAGAACTCATTTCTTTCATACACTTTGGCGGATGCCAAACCCACGTAAATATTTGGAAGGATTTAAGGGGCCATAGCTAGAAAAACTGTATACTTACATAGGCCAAATAACAAATTACATTAAGTACTACAAATAATGCTACATTAAAAACATTGTTTACCTTGGGATTGAAAAATGCACTCATTATGGGCAAATGTATACTTCATTTAAAAAACAAACATATATATATATATATATATATATATATATATATATATATATATACACACGCACATAGGTTTCAATCTAATATGATACATAAGTGCTTATTTTGGTGCCCTGGCTTTGACATGTAGTAAGAGTTGTACTTCTAACCTCATGATCAGAGGCAAAAATCCCATTAGCTGCCTGTTGTGGCTCTAGAGGTGCAGAAACTCTGCACAGCAGTGTTATAGTGTCCTAAAGGGTGCTGACATGTCTAACTCTACTTGATAGTGTGTTTTAAAGGGTTTCTAAAGTGATGTTGTAATTTATAGTTCCCCTAGAAAATAATTTTAAATTTATAACAGCTTTTTATATAGCTCATTTGAAATGCTTCCAGATGCTTTAATTAACAATCATCTTTAAAGTTCAATGACTTGTCATTCTCCTTGAGTCACACAGTAAGGAATTGATAATTGTGTATTCTGTGAGGTAGGGATCAAGCTCTTTTGTTTCTTCCTTTTGACATGTATATTTGATTGTCCAATCTCCATTTGTTATAAAGACATCTTATATTCACATGTCTGAAAATTGTGAATTTTAAATTTTATTGCTCAGGGTAAAAGCATATTTTCTGTCACTCAATAAAGAGACCATTACCAGTATTGGGGACTTTGTGTGTTAAGAAGTGCTAAGAACAGTAACAGCATCTGGACCTACGTGTTATGCATTACATTGTATTCTCCCATCAGTCTCCAGATTGTGCATCACCAGCATCTTAGAGGAAAGAGGAAGAAGTCCTTTGTTTGACTATTATTATTTCTGGGGTGGCATCATGAGAGATTCAAATTTGTGAACATCATTAGAGCTGATCCAGATAAGACAAAAATAAGAGCATCTCATTTGCTGGCAGTTCTAAGGACCAAAGAAAATGACCAATGCTCAGGTGATTCTGATGTATTTTATCCTTTTCTGTATGTCCTACTGGAATTGTAGGAGCCTGTGTATTATTGATTCAGTTCATTGGAAAAGTGGAAATTTGAAATAGAAGTTAGAGATGAACTTTTATTCTGATTTCAACATTGGGCTGGAGAAGATTACGAATATATTGATCATAGGGATAACACTAAACTATTTACATTGAGCATAATATGTCGCTAAGGATTTTTGGATGATGGTATCTTTCAATTCATTATTCTGTGGCCAACCCATGAGAATCATTCAAATTAAATGCTATTCCTTGTTTTTAGTGAGAAATAAGATCACGTCTTTTGGAGAGTTCAGTATTCCATGGGATTTTTGCCTGAGTTTCTTTCATGTTTCTTTCTGAAGGTGATGTGTTATGTGATTTCCCAAATATCAACATTCTCTTTAATGCATCTAAAATGGGCCTTGTAGCAATAGTGGTTTAAAAATGGCTGACAGTTTCTAACATCCTCTAACTATAGATGTAGGAGAGCGAATCAACCATCAGCATCAGCTTAAACATACCTATCCCCTCCAATGGCTTTCCAGTTCTGACAGCAGTTATCTCTACCTTAGTTTTCTCCTTCTAAGTTTCAGAATTCTTTCCAGTGGCCACATACCAATTATAGTATGGAGTCATAGGTTCAAGTTTTATTAAACAACAGAATGTAACTTGGTATCAGAATCAATGCGCTACACATTGGGATTCCTACTAAGGAAACATGGAGGCAAAATTTGCTCTTGTTCAGGGCAGGCCAGTTTTCTCTTTCTGCTATCAGACATTTTCCCTTCTAAAGATAGGCTCATTCCTTACTTCCATCTGTATAGGCTCCTCTTAGCTCCTTGAGGATATCTTCCTCTTGATCTTGCCTGCCTGCCCCACTATCTTGGCTGAAAAGCCCTTTATGGACCTGTCACCATTAGCTCTGTTGCTGTGTCTTTTCTGCCATGGTCATTATCTCCATTGGTACAGCTCTTGACACATGAATAGTACAGTTCATTTTGCAGGAACATCAGACTAGTCCCTATGAGGTAGAGGTTTAAGCTGTTCTGTGATTTGCTCTGCAGTATCTCACAAAAGTAAATAGCTATCAAGTAAATAACTCTTCAGGTTGTGGAAACTGGTGAGTGCCAAATCCATAGTTCATGTATCAGTCTGGAGGGTTCTCCTCATTAATGTGTTTGTAAATGGTGATGAACCAGATCCTCAGGTAGACAATAGTCCACTGCCTCACAAGTTGAAGTTGTTGAATCTGGTCAGACAAGTTAGGGGATGGTGAGGAACCGAAATGGGAAGGTCACACAACATTGTTGGCTTATAGTGGTGGAAATTCTCAAATCAGGTCACACATGTGGACCCTCAATTGCAGGGATGTCAAGGAAATGGTTAATGTATTTCTGGAAGTTGGCAAATCCCCAAACCATGGGTTCATTCTGAACTATGTGCATAAAATTGCAGACGGCTTTGACAGCACCAAACAAAGTGGCACATAAGAACATGGCAATGACAGTAACAACACCAACAAGCTAACAAACAAGCCACTGACATACAAAATTTAAAAGGAGAAAAAGACAATAAATAAATAGACAGATAGATAAATAAATTAATTAATTAAATCCGGGGCGGGGGGGAAGCCTGTTAATAGTTTAAGATCTGTTTGTTTACCTCCAAGGGTGTTTTCCAGATGAGTCTGATGGGGTGCAATGTCCTGGCCCCAAAGTCCATCCTTTATACTCCCTCGGGACCTCCTTGCTCTGCTTCCCCCACTGCTACATTGCACGCCCCCAGTGTTTTGCCTCAGTGTGGTGGGGTCAGTTCAGTCATATATCCCACACTATGTCTCCAGTGTTGTCCTGTGTAGGGCCATGTGTCAGTGCAGGATGTCGCATCTCACAATGGGGCCAGGTATATGATCCTCTCTGTACATTGGACCCTCCGAGCCGGGCTATCTTCCTCTGAGCTTGGTGGGCCCAGGTCTGCTCCACCCCATTCTTCCTCCTTCCTTGGCTTCAGCTTCCTTATGGGTGTGGTCAGTTCCTTTCCCACACTAGATGATCTATTTTCATTTTCTGTGGCACTCCCTTCCAAGATGGGGGTCAGGCTGATTCTGGTTAGGGCCGGCATAGGGGTGTTTTTGTGGATTCCTCTGTGCGTTACATTGCCCTCCTGGTCTGACGCGTCATGGTGGGGTCTGTATGCACTTTCTAGTTCTGTGGAGACACAACCAATACTCTCCCCCTGGGTGAGTTAGTGCCCTGTTTCCCCTGTGCCATGAACTCAGTTTCTCCCCACTCTAATTCTCCCTTCCCTTATTTATGTTGGATTCTAATGTACCTCCCTAGGTGTGGCCTGCTCTCCATCCAACTATCAATGCTTCCACCTGTTTATTGCAAGATAAGTGCTTATTCTTCTATTCCTGGCATTCTAATTGTACTTACCTCAGGGAACTCATGTTATACCTGGCCTTTTGAATTTGGTTTACCTCGCTTAATATGATTCCTTGCAGCTCTTCCCATGAAACGACATGTTTCACGTGATCATCCATACTTTTCAGTGCTGCATAGTACTCCATTGTGTGTATGTGCCAGAGTTTACTAATCCATTCATCTATTGATGGAAACTCAGGCTGTTTCCAAGTCTTTGAGATTGTGAATTGTGCCATAATAAACACTGAAGCACAGATGACTGGTCGTGTTTTATTTGTTGCTTCCACTGGGTATATGTCCAGTAGAGGGATGACTGGGTCTTAAGGTAGATCAATTTCCATTTTCTTTAAGTATCTCCAGATCGCTTTCCACAGTGGCTGTACAAATCTACACAACCACCAGCAGTGGAGGAGGGTTCCTACTTCACCACAGCCCCTCCAACACTTGTTGCTCTCTGATTTGGGCTAGCCTCAGGGGTGTTAGGTGGTATCTCATGGTTGTTTTGATATGCATTTCTCTTATGGCTAATGACCTGGAACACTTTCTCATATTCTTATTGGCCATATGGGTCTTCTCCCTAGTGAAAGTTCATTTCAGTTCTTTTGCCCATTTCCTTAGGGGGTTAACTGTTTTCCTCTTTTTGCAGGTCATGATGGTGTTGTAGATTTTAGTAATGAGCCCTTTGTCCGATGTGTCATTACTAAAAATCCTCGCCTAGTCTGTGGGTTGTCTTGTCACCCTCTTGGTGAAGTCTTTCGAAGTGCACAGGTACTTTATTCTTATTAAATCCCATTTGTTGATTTCCAGTTCACCTGTGTGTGTACCCTTCTCTATTGCAGTGAGCCTATGAGTTCCCTGGGTCAGTGCTCTGAGGTTACTCCCAATTCCTTCCTTGATGGTCCTTATGGTTTGGAGTTTAACTTCTAGGTCTGTGATCCACCTTGAATTTATTCTTTGGCATGAGGTGAGGTAAACATCTTGCTTCATCTTTCTACATGTAGGAATCCATTGTTCCCAGCACCACTTGTTAAAAAGGGCATCGCTTCCCACTTGATGGTTTGGGGATCCTTATCGAAGATCAGTTGTCTATATGCTGATGGTTTTATTTTGGGGGTATCCTTTTCCACTGGTCTGAGTGTCTGTCATTGTGCCATTACCATGCTGTTTTGACCACTGTAGCTGTGTAATAGGCATTAAAATTGGGTAAGGCAAGTCCTCCAACTGTGTCCTTCTTGAGGAGTTCTCGGCTAATTCTGGGTTTCTTCCCTCTCCATATGAAAATGGTGGTCAGTTTGTCCATTTCTTTGAAGAAGGTTGATGGTATTTGCAATTGTATAGCATTGAACTTGTAAAGTGCTTTAGGTAGGACTGTCGTCTTTATTATGTTACACCTTGCAGTCCAAGAGCAGGAGATGTTATTCCATTTGTGGAGGTCGATTTTGGTTTCCTGTACTAGGGTCTTATAGTTTTCTTTATTTAGGTCTTTAGCATTTTTTGTTATATTTCTAGGTATTTCAGTTTGTTCTTAACTACTGTAAAGGGTACTTCGTTCTTAATCCCCTCTGCCAAGGTTCTGTCTGATGTGTGTAGAAAACCTACCGACTTCTGTTTATTGATCTTCCCTATTCCTCTATCGCTGTAAGTACTCCAGCTGTCGAGCTTTTGGGGTTTTCAATGTACAGGATCATGTTGTCTGCAAATAGCAATAGCTACACCTCCTCCTCCCACATTTGGATACCTTAGATGTCCTTCCGCTGTCTTATGGTTTTAGCCAGAACCTCCAGAACAATATTGAATAGAAGTGGGGACAGGAGGTATCCTTGTCTTATACCCTTTTTCAGTGCGATTGTTTTGTCTTTTCTCCATTGACTATGATGTTGGCTGTTGGCCTTTCATAGATAGCTTGTATCAGCTAGAGGAACATACCTTCCAATCCTATCTCAATGAGTGTCTTAATTAGAAATGGGTGTTGGATGTTTTCAAATCTTTGTCTATGTCTATGGATATTACCATATGGTTTTTATCCTTGTTCTTCTCGATGTGGCGTATAATATTGATGGATGTTCAACCATCCCTGCATCCCTCGGATGAATCCTCCCTGGTCATAGTGGATGATGTGTTTTATATACTTTTTATTCTATTGGCCAAAATTTTGTTAAGGATTTTTGCATCTATGTTCATTAAAGATAGATATTGGTCAGTAATTCTCTATACCTGTGGCATCTTTGACCTGTTTGGGTATCAAAGTAATGCTTGCTTCGTAAAATGAGTTTGGGAGTTTGCCATCCTCTTCTATGATATGGAATACTTTGTGGAGGAACGCTGTCAACTCTTCCCTGAATGCTTGGTCGAATTCTGCTGTGAAGCCATCTGGCCTTGGGGCTTTTTTTGTTGGTAGGTTCTTGATGACCCTATTTCTTCTTTCACTATGGGTTTGTTGAGGTTCTTGATCTCTGAAATAATCTAGGGACAGACTGTTTTTCCAAATATTTATCCATGTCTTCCATGTTTCTGAATACATTAGAGTACAAACCTTCATAGTACTTTGTGATTATCCTTTGAATCTCATTGGGATCTGTTGTTATTGCCCTTTCATCCCTCATCCTGGCTATTGATGTTTCCTCCTTTCTGTCCTTGGTAAGCTTTGCCAGAGGACTGTCAATTTTGTTAATTATTTCATAGAACCAGCTCTTAGCTGCATTTATCTTTTGCATTGTTCTCTTGTCTTCCCACTGGTTTAACTCCTCCCTGATTTTCATTATTTCTTTTCTCTTGCTATTAGAGGGGTTGTTCTGCTGATTCTGTTCTAGTTGTTGGAGGTTTTGTGTTAATGTATCTGTCATGTGCATCTCGTTTTTTTCATATATGCATTTCATGATATCAAGCTACCTCTGATAACTGCCTTCGGAGAGTCCTATATGTTTTGATATGTTGTGTTCTTGTTCTCGTTAGTTTCTAGAAACTTCCTAATATCCTCTCTGATCTGGGCCTGTACCCATTCATGTCACAGGAGATCATTGTTCATTCTCCAATTGGTTGCCCTTGCTTTTCTGGACGTCCTCTTGTTAATCTCCAGTTTTATGGCACAGTGATATGAGAAGGATGTCTGAATATATCTGTGTTTGAATTTACTCAGGCTGGACTTGTGTCCCAGCATGTGGTCTATTCTTGTAAAAGATTCATGTGAAGTCTTTTGCATGTGCATGGAAAGCTTTATAAATGTCTATCAGGCACTGATGCCTAATTACATTGCTTAGCTCTATCGCCTCTTTACTGAGCTTTTTCCCAGTGATCTGTCTTGATCTGATAGTGGAGTGTTATAGTCACCTACTATGATTGCTCAGTCTGCGATTTCTCTTTTCATCCTTTTACTAGTTTGACAAAATTTGCCACACCATTATTAGGAGCATAAATATTCAATATGCTAAGTGTTTCTTGGTTTACTTAACATTTGAGCATTAGGCAATGCCGCTCTTTGTTTCTTTTTATGGTTTGGATCTTGAAGTCCATTTTGTCAGAGATTAAAATAGCCACCCCTGCCTTTTTTTGAGTTACCATTGGATTGGTAAACTTTCTGCCAGCCCTCTATTCTTAGCATATTAATGGCTGTGCCTTAAGATGTGTCTCTTGCAGGCAGCAGACTGATGGATTATGTTTTGTGAATGAGTCCTTGAGTCTTTTTCTTTTAATGGACCAGTGGAGTCCATTTGAATTCAGAGTTATTATCACTATCTCTGGATTCATAGTTGTCATATCCTGTTTTGTGTTTTGGTTAACTTCATATCAGTGTACTGTGTTTGAGTGGAGAGTTTCTATCTTGTCTTCTTTTCCATCTGAGACCCTGTTGTCCAGGTAATTGTTGCTGGTATGTTGGCTTCTAGATGGAGATGGGCTATATGGTGGTCTCCTGTTAGTTCTTGGTGGAGATTGATCCTCTGATCATAGTGACTCAGCCAGTATCTTCTGCAGGGTCGGGTGTCTTGCACCATATCCTTTGAGTCTTTCCTTGTCCTGGAAGACCCTTATCTCACCATCTACCTTAATGGATATCTTGGTAGAGTACAGGATTCTGGGAGAGGTTTTTTTTTCAGCTTTTGGAAGATCTTGCTCTTTTCTCTCCTCCTCTTCATGAAATCTGCTGATAGGTCTAAGCATATTCTTACCTGCTCTCCTTTGTATGTGACTGTCTTCCTTTCTCTTGCTGCTCTTAAAATTTTCTTTTCCCTCTAAATTGGATACTTTTACTATTATATGTCTTGGTGTGTTCTTCTTGGGGTCTAATCTAGCTGGCATCCTTTCTGCTTCCCAGGAGTGCCTGTTTCTCCTTGTTAGGGTAGGAAAGTTTTCTTCCAGAAATTCCTTTACTATCTTGACTGTCGACTTGCGTGTTGTATTGTTCTCTAGTAGACCAATTATTTGAATATTATTCCTCTTCATCTGTAATTGATTCCAGGTTATCTTCTGCTTGTTTAATTTTCCTGTATTTCTCACTTGCTTAGGTCTGTTTGGGTGTCCTCAAGATCACTGATACGGTTCTCTGCCTCCTCAAGCCTAATCTTAATTCAATGACTTTGTGTGTGGCTTCTCCTACCTCCTTTGTTAGCTCCTGCGGTTCCCTTTGGTGGGTTGATTTCATCCCCTCTATTATGGACTTCAACTTCTCTATCATTGTATACTTATTCTGGGTTGCTTCCCTCAATTCCTGTAGTATTGCCAGCAGACGTCTGAAGATTTCCTTCTGGGGAAGATCTGTATCTGTTTATTCTATGAGAGACGTTAGCTCTGCTACTATGTTTTCTCTTTTTTTGTTGGGTTTGATGTGGTCTGTTGATTTTTCCTCGATCCTATCTTAGGCCCCCATGTTTCTGGGAGGCCAGGGGGCCCTTATCTGTGTTATTGTTAAGAATTCTTTCAGGCGATGCCTATGACCTATTCTAAAGATGGGTCAGACTGCTGTGTAGGCAGAATTCCCAGAAGGCTTAGTGAAAAGCAGTGGTGAGATGTTTCAGCGACTGGTGTGGAGGCTGAAGCCTCAGTGAGTGCCCCCGGGCTGCTTTGACCTTTTCTGTCAGGATACCCTTAGCACCCCCCCTTTTTTTAGTAATAAAAACGGGAAAAGTTCAAAATTAAAAAATAATTTTTTAAAAAATTGGGAGGAAAAATAGAGAAAGACAGAGAAGGAGAAGCTATAAAAGAGGAGATAAGAAGTGATAAGTGAAGTGGAAGGAGCAAAAAAAGATAGAAAACCTATAGAAAAGGGACAGAAGAGAAGTAATAGTAATAATGAAAAGGAGGAAGAAAAAGAGAGAAAACACAGAAAGTGAAAGAAAAAAAGAAGAAAACAAGCATGAAAATATATATATATATAAATTCCCCCATTCTTTTCCCTCCAAGTTAGAAATGCCTTATAGAAGGCGGAGGTGGGCCAGTCCTCACTACCACAGGACATGTTGCTGATCTGGGCTCTGGAGCAGGGCTATGTGAGTGAAAAATGCTCCTCCGATCAACCAGCACTCCCAGGTCCCTGCAGTCCTGTAGAGTTAAGCCTGTCTGCAGAGGCTACCAAGGCGGGAGAAGCCCCAGAGGGGTAAGCTTCCTGCACTGGCAGGAAAAGACTGGGGCCACAAGGGGTGCTGAGGGAGGCAAAGGCCGCAGGGCTCGCCTCCTGTACCAGCTGGAAAGGGTTGGGGTAGGCTTAGAAACTGGTGCTAGGGTTCCCGCAGTGCACTGCACTGGTGAAAGCCAGCTGGAGCATACAAACAGTACTGGTGGGGTCCGCAGAGCCACGACCTCGGCTCCTTGCAGGCAGGGAGCAGCGCAGGCTCCTTAGCGTCGTGTTCCGAGCTGGATCAGAGGGCGGTGAGTCTGCCCTCCACCCTGGGAGGAACGCGCCAGAACAGGCTCAGTACTCAGCCACAGGCTGCTGGAAACCGCGCAGCACACCGGGGAAGGCAAAGCTACTCCAGCGGGGCCACAAAGCCCTTTTGCTCGCATTCCTAACTGGCAGGAGCACCCACTGTTATGCCCAGGGATGTCAACGCTGGAAGGAACGCCCCGAGTCAGGTGGCTTTAGCGCTCCCCGGGCTGCGGGCACTGGACTCTGCGGTGGTGCAAATCAGCCTGCAGTAGCTCCTGCGTAAATGCAGCATCAGGGACAGAAGCGGTTTGGGCTCCGGGTGAAGGCCCTTGCTGGTGGGAAGTGAAGCGGGAGCTAGGCTGACGGAAGGTGGGGGGGGGTTTGGGGGTCAGGCATACGAGGTGGCAGTGGAGAGGTCCCCTGCACCAATGGGGGTGGATGGTCCCCCGTGGGGGTTGCCCAGGCAGCCACTAGTAGCCTGTAGACCAATTACCCAGGCCTTGGTTGAATGGAGTGAGGGATGCGGCCCAAGGGCAGATCCGTGCCATCTGGGGAGAGGGGAACCACGGGAAAGGGAAGATTCTCTCCAAGTGGGGTCCCTCGAGTGGGCAGTTGCTGTAGGGGGTCCCACCACCACTGTGCCTGTTTCGGCAGAGCAGTCAAGCAACTCGGAGCACGGGGTCCCGGTCTGGGGATGGAGTGAGACTATAACTAGACGGAGCTGCGGTGGCGGGAGCTTAATGACACGATATGTCCCACAAATCGGATCCTGGATTACCGAGGCCCTGGCTCAGGACAAATGTGTGGGGTGGGGTGCTGTCCCGGTGGATATTTCACTCATCAGACTCCTTCCACTCGTCTACCTGGACAGTAAACCCGCCTTGTTTGAAAGTACTCTCAGAGTATGCTGGTCTCCTGATCCGCCATCTTCCCAGAAGTCCTTGGTTAAATTTTCAATACATATATAGTTTTAATTATTCTATTGTGAGTCTTACAGATATCATAACATTCCATAGTTCTATCACATGAAACACTATTAAACAATTGCTACCACAATGTTTCCAAACATTTTCTTTATTTTAGAACTCCTTGATATCAGCTCCCCTTTATTCCCTCTCTTCAATCTCTTTATTGTGGAAAACAGAACCTTCATAAAAGTGTAAGCAGCCTCTTCTCTATACTTCTTACCAGCAGGGCTTAGAAGACAAGGGCTAACGCTAGAGGAAATTGTCCAGAGTCCAGAGGATATAGATAAAGGTGATAACACACAATCCTCCAGGTACAAAGAGTTTTCTCTACACTGCTTTCCGTTAGATGAAAGTATAAAGCTGTTTCCTAAAGACATCCAACTTTTGCTACTCATCTAAAAGATGCCTAGCTTTAAGAGCAATAAGGTTCTCTTTGTTGCTATCAAGGAGTCAACTATTCCTTTGTCTCTTACATGCCTTCTGGATGGGTCCTAAGAGACAGTTGTGTAACTGAGGGGCAGAAATAAAAAGGGAGAGAAAAGTATTTCTGCGGTCACCTCATCCATGATGTCAGGTCTGAGCTGGATAGAGAGAATATATACACTCACCGATTTATATTAACTCCAGGCATGCAAACCCATCCCCACCCCACAACACACACACACACACACACACACACACACACACACACACACACAGACACCTACCTACATAATGAGGTGGGAAGTTTCTTTACGCTGGAGGTCCCTTAGTTCATTGGTTGAGTAACTTAACACCAGTGCTGAGGGCAGTTAGAGGGGAGTAACTTGTCCCCTGACTGGGAATATAATATGAGTGTGTCTGCTTCTATACATAAAGCTGGTGGCTGTTAGAGATTAGCCATGTGCTCCTATGAGGTATCATTAAGGAATCACTACAATGGGAGGATATTGTGGGGATGATGGGGATGAATTTTCATTAGGACCATATGACTGGGACTCTTCTCTAACATACAAATATGAAGGCCTCCCTCCACCCAGAATCCTGGCCTTGCAGGCTTCTTTAATGCAGACAATAGAGAACTTATCTGCAAATGTTCTCTTCCTGGTCATCAACTTCACAGCCTGATACTTACCATGAAGTGTTTTAAAACATTCAGGCTGTCCCAGATTCACATTTTGCCCATTCTGTTGTGTATTTGGCTGCTAGAGACTTGCATGTCTCACTCCTATATAAACACTGCTAAATGACGTCGATCACTCATCAGCATTACAGATCAGACTGCTATACCCTATTTTTTGCTGTCTGCTTTATCTTCCTTTATGTCACATGCTACTTCTACGGACCCATTTAACTGTGAGGCTGGATCCCACAGTTTATGTCTGCTTTAAGAGTTGGTACAAAACTTTAATAACACTTGTAGTTATTGTTTTTACTTGCAGGCATGTGAAAATTAACCCACCCATGGCAACATTGTAACTCAGGAGAGATCTTGCAATGCACTTGTTTTTGATGATGAGCATGACACCAATCTTCATGAATTTGTCAGTCTCAGCCTTATAAACCACTTAAATCTAAAAATAACTAGTGCTTAAAGTACAATAACATATACAATATCAGTTTTTAAACATATCATTTTGACAACTTGCCATTTTTCTTGATAGTGCTTCATATATTCTGTCTTCCAATTATTAGTACATGTTTGTAGGCAGCTATTTTTTCTCATGCCATGTCACCCAGTGAAGGTCCTCAAAGCATTACTCCATCCACATCATTACTGTTGACTGTACTTTGAGAACTTAGTACTTCTAAAGTGTTATTTAAGTGCCATTAAACCTGAGGGGCTAATGTTCTAGAAGTTAATCACCAGTTCTTCCTCCTAGTCTGTATTTCTGGAATTTCCACTTAGACCTGTGCACCATGTGTGATCCTGATGATATTTTAAATACTGGTGGCAGTGTTTTCGATGTCACAGCAATCTGCACACCCCCACAGGAAAACACTGGAAGATGAGTTTTGTAAGCTAGACTGTAGGCTTTCCATAAGTCTCATATATACCTGTAAAATTGTGTTCTCCGAAGTTGAACATTCTGCATTTTTCACATTTCGTTTGTCTAGTACTTAGTTGTCTTTCAGGAAAGATTGATGGAATGAATACATCTGATCTCAAGCACCTGAAATTAGCAGGCCTTACCACCCTTGTGGGTCTGTGTCTTGCTTGTATTTATATTCTTTTTATATTTTCACGGTCCTATTAAGCAACTACCAAATCTGTGTTCATTCATTATTTTCACACCCAAACTGATTTCTATAATAACTGTGTTTACCATTTGGATTGTTTACGCAATTCTAAAATAAAGAAGTCAGTAGTTTTCAATGAGACGAGAGAACATTTCTTGATATTGAACAGGAACAATTTTATACTGGAATGAAATTCCCTGATTGTGAAAAATCCAGTAGTATGAAGTCACAATGCATTCAGCATCAGGAATCTGACAAAACTGAGAAACCACGCATAGGTGATAAATGTGGGAGAATCTTCTTCAAGGAGTCTTTCCTCTGTGAGCACCACTTCAGTCAAATTCTTGATAAGACTTATGAATGCATTCAGGGTGGGCAAGGGTTCGACAAATCATTCAAACTCACTGTACATTATCAAACAGCACATAAAGGACAAAACCCATACACAGGGTTGGAATATGGCAAAGTTTACCACAGTAATACATATTGCGAGGAACATTAGAAAACTCATGTGGTAGGTACCCCCTGTGTATGCAGTGAATGTGGGGAAGGATTTAACAGGAACAGTGATCTCACTGCTCATCAGCAAACTCCTACTGGAGAGAAACCCTATGTATGTCATGATTGTGGCAAAGGTTTCATTCAGATAGCACATCTCAAAATTCATCTACGAAGTCATACTGTAGAAACTCCTTATGTATGCAGTGAGTGTGGCAAAGCTTTCAGTCAGAAGCAATGCCTAACATCACATCAGACATTTCACACAGGAAAGAAACTGCATATCTGTGGTGAGTGTGGAAACACCTTTATTAGGAAGACCAAACTTACTGTTCATCAGCGAACTCATACTGGAAAGAAACCCCATGTCTGTGGTGAATGTGAAAAAACCTTTATCTGGAAGAAGAACCTCACTGATCATCAGTGAACGCCTACTGGAGAAAAACCTAATATATGCGATGAGTGTGGTAAAGCTTTCAGTCAGAAATAATACCTTACAGCACATCAGACATTTCTTTTTTTTTTTAAACAATTTATTAGGGGCTCATACAACTCTTCTCACAGTCCATACATATACATACACCAATTGTATAAAGCACATCTGTACATTCTTTGCCCCAATCATTTTCTTTTTTCACATTTTGTTAGGGACTCATACAACTCTTATCACAATCCATACATATACATACATCAATTGTATAAAGCATATCCATACATTCCCTGCCCCAATCATTCTCAAAACATTTGCTCTCCACTTAAGCCCTTTGTCAGGTCGTCTTTTTTTTCCCTCACTCCCTGCTCCCCCCTTGCTCATGTGCCCTTGGTAATTTATACATCGTTATTTTGTCATATCTTGCCCTATCCAGAGTCTCCCTTGCCCTCATTCTCTGGCGTCCCTCTCCCAGGGAGGAGGTCACATGTGGATCCTTGTAATCAGTTCCCCCTTTCCAACCCACTCACCCTCCACTCTCTCAGCATCGCCCCTCACACCCTTGGTCCTGAAGGTATCATCCACCCTGGATTCCCTGTGCCTCCAGCCCTCATATGTACCAGTGTACAACCTCTGCCCTATCCAGCCCTGCAAGGTAGAATTCGGATCATGGTAGTTGGGGGGAGGAAGCATCCAGGATCTGGGGGAAAGCTGTGTGCTTCATCGGTACTACCTCACACCCTAATTAACCCATCTCCTCTCCTAAGCCCCTCTATGAGGGGATCTCCATTGGCCGACACTTGGGCCTTGGGTCTCCACTCTGCACTTCCCCCTTCATTAAATATGGTATATATATATATATATATATATATATATATATATATATATATATATATATATATATATATACACACACACACACACACACATATCTTTTTTTTTGCATGATGCCTTATACCTGCTCCCTTTGGCACCTCGTGATCACACTGGCCGATGTTCTCCTTCCATGTGGGTTTTTTTTGCTTCTGAGCTAGATGGCTGCTTGTTCACCTTCAAGCCTTTAAGACCCCACACACTATCTCTTTTGATAGCCGGGCACCATCAGCTTTCCTCACCACATTTGTTTATGCACCCAGTTGTCTTCAGCGATCCTATCATGGAGGCGTGCAGTCAATGATATGGTTTTTTTGTTCTTTGATGCCTGATAACTGATCCCTTCGGGACCACTTCCATGTGGACTTTGTTGCTTCTGGCTAGATGGCCGCTTGTTTATCTTCAAGCCTTTAAGACCCCAGTCACTATCTCTTTTGATAGCTGGGCACCATAAGCTTTCTTCACCACATTTACTTGTTCACCCACTTTGGCTTCAGCAGTTGTGTCGGGAGAGTGAGCATCATAGAGTTCCAATTTAATAAAAGAAAGTATTCATGCATTGAGGGAGTGTTTGAGTAGAAGCCCAAGGTCCTTCCGCCACATTAATACTTAACCTATAAATATAGACACATAGATCTATTTCCCCATCCTCCTGTATATATTTGCATGTACATGTCTTTGTCTAGACCCCCATAAATGCCCTTTGACTCCTAGCTCTTTCCTCCATCTCCCTTGACTTTCCTCCTGCCCTACTACCATGCTTCGTCGCCACCTGGGCTAGAGTATACCTCTTCTCTAAGCAACCTTACCCTTGATCATTTCCCACCAGGCCTGCCACTCCCCCCTCTCTACGATTTTGGGTCCCATGTTGTTATCTTGTCCTTGTGTTTGTTAACACCACTTCCTTACCCCCCTACCCCGCCACTCCAAGTCCTCCCGGAACTGTCGGTCTCATTGTTTTTCCTCCAGATAGTTCATCCAGCCTGTCCTATTCAGACAGACCTGTGGAGACACTAACATGCATGAAAGCAAGACAGAGGAAAACAAAGCAACAGTATACAACCAGACAACAAGACAACAAAACAACAAAACAACAAAAACAAACCACTGACAAAGAACAAAACAAAACACTTCACAAGAGAAAAGCTTGTAGTTAGTTCAGGGATCGTTTGCTGTCCCTTTGGAGCATTTTCCAGTCCAGTCTGTTGGGGCACCATGCCCTGGCCCCAAAGTCCACTTTCAGCATTCCCTGGGACCTTGCCACTCCATTCCCTTGCTGTTCCGCTGCAGTCCCCTGTGATTTGCCTCGGTGTAGTGGGATCAGATCAGGTGAAATTCCCACACTGTGTCTCCGGTGCTGTCCCCTGTATCGCTCTTAGTCACTGATTGGCATCATTTCTCACAGTGGGGCCAGTCATGTTGTTCGGTCTGTGGACTGCCTGCTCTACTCAGGAACATCATCCTCACGGCCTGGTGGGCCAGGCTGTGCTCCACTCTCTCCTCCTGCCCCTTCATCTGCTCCCGTGTGCTCTGATCAGATATGTCCATCACCCGGAGCTGCAGAGTCAATGTCGTCCTTTGGAACAAATTCTTTTTGGGGGAGGGGCAGGAATCCACTTAATTTATGGTGCTGGGGCCAGCCTCCCCGACCTCTCCACTGGTTCCCTACTCCACGCCGGGATATTGCATTCACACCTTGCGGCACTGGGTTGAAGTCTGCTCCCACTTTTCCTGTGGAGATATAAACAATACCCTCCCCATGGGTGGATTAGTGCCCCATGCACCCACTACCCTTTTCTTCCTTATATTCATCCTTTGTTTTCCTTTACCCTTCTCCTCCACCATTGCATCAGACATTTCACACAGTAAAGAAACCCCATGTATGTGGTGAATGTGGAAAAACCTTTATCAGGAAGACAAACCTTACTGTTCATCAGTGAATTCATACTGGAGAGAAACCCTATGTATGTGATGAATGTGGAAAAGCCCTTGGCAGGAAGAATGTTTTTACTGATCATCAGTGAATTCATACTGGAGAGAAACTGTCTCTGATGAATGTGGAAAAACCTTTGTAAGGAAGAATGTTTTTACTGATCATCAGCAAACTCATACTGGAGAGAAACCCTATGTATGTGGTGAATGTGGAAAAACCTTTTCCTGGAACAGTAACATCACTGTTCATCAGCGAACTCATACTGGAAAGAAACCTCATGTATGTGGTGAATGTGGAAAAGCCTTCATCAGGAAGCATCATTTCGCTGTTCATCAGTGAATTCATGCTGTAGAAAAACACCTTATGTATGCTGTGAGTGTGGTAAAGCTTTTAGCCGAAAGCACTCCCTTACATCACATTATATAATTCACACAGGAAAGAAACTGTTTGCATGTAGTAAATGTGGAATATCTTATATTTCGAACTCAAGTGTCATTCAACACGAGAAAATTGTTAGCAAGAAAACCTTTCAATGAGGTTAATGTAACAAAGCTTTCAAAATAAAGGTACTAGGGTGTGGTCTGGGCTGATTGCAGGGCCAGATAATGGTAACTTACCATGTGGCTTTCCATACTCAGAACTGCTGTCACTTTTCTGACATGGTCCACAGGGGTGGACAGAGGGACTTCCAGTCTTCCATATGGTGCATAGTTCCCTTCTTGCTCTTCAAGCTTTCAATTCCCCAAAGAACTGGACCTTGTGTTTCTGGAACATAGCTATGCCAAGCAATAGGGAGCCCACCCAGATGCTAGTAGTCCCTACCCCACCTCCATTCTCTTTGTTACCCGCCTCCCCCACATTCACCCCACTGAAGACAGCACAAAAGTACCATAAAATACGAGTGAAGATATTAGAAGACATATGGAAACAATTAGTCCAGAGGAAGAATGGACCACAGTCATCCTCAGCTTCCATGTATCTGAGACCAGAAGAATTATATCGTGCCCAGCTACCACTGCTAATTTACTCTGAAAGGTATCACAAAAGAAAGTCCAGAGTGAAGTGGGAGAACAAAGTGGAACAAAATCCAAAATCATAAAATAGACCAGGCTTCACATGAGAAAAAAGAGCATTCGCTGAAAAAGCAGTTGATTCTAAGACGTGTTTACTTGTGTATAAAATGATCCACTCTGGAGTATTGGAGACAATCACTGGCTGTATTAGTACAAGAAAATAATCTCTTGTCTTTCATGCATATGCAGGGAGCATGGAGAATGAAAAGGATAGTAAAGTTGTACCAACCCAATGTGCTATGAAGGTATTTAAAACAACCCTTATTGAGTTCCAGAATCATGAACATATATTAAAGATGATTAAAGGTATAAAGACTGCTTCAGTAAACAAAATCCACCTAAGATCATCCACATGAGCGCAGAAAAAAAAAATGCACTGTTTCTCAAGAATGCAGAGCGTTGGAATTCCTTGTCCAACAGTTGTCATGCTCAAGAAACACATTTCAGTTATGTCTTTTATGGCCACAATGTTCCCACTCCTAAATTAAAAGAAGTAAAGCTCAGTAGTGAATTGAAAGATGCCCAGTATCAAAGTCTTGATATGATGCAGCGGTTACATAATGAATGTCCACTGATCCATCCTGACATCAGTGAGTATAACAAGCTGTGGCATGCTGGAAAGATCTGGTTGAGTGATGTCAGCCAGTCTGTAGAACCAACGTCATGGCCTGGAATTCCTCTTCCGGAACTGTAAGAATGTCTCCCAGACTTTCCAGAAAGGAGGAGTTATGGAGCTCTCAATGAATGAGAACTCCTTAATGCTGTTGCAGGCTTAAACATCTCAGCAGATAATGAAGCTGATTTCTCAGCTGACATAGAATCTTTGGAGAAAATGAATGAAGATCATGTTCAGAAGAATGGAAGGAAAGCTGCTTCATTTGTGAAGGATGACAGAGGTCTACCAGAACTACATCATGAATCACACCCATGACCGCTGACTTTCAATATTAACAGTGACCGTGACCATAATTCTAGTGGAAAAATTATTCTCTATAGTACTATGAAAAATGCAAATTTTGTTTCACAAAAGCTGATGGAAACAGGCATAACCTTTCATTGGGGCATCATGAAATGGAATTGAATGGAACGTCTTCCACATTATGACACCCAAGAAGAGACATAAGTTTGTGGAGAAGATAAATGCATAAGAACTAAAGTATCATGGCCCAAAAGCGTCTTTAAATTTTCAAAATTTTTGCATGTAGTTAATATGGTTAAAACTGTAATTCATAGCCATCATGTAAAAGGATTATTTGAAAGCATGGGCTGTAAGATTTAAACCATGTTTGGCACATTCCATGTTCAGTTTACATTTTATTCAAACTAGTTATTAATTTTCAAGGGAAATATGGCAAATGAGAAATAGTAGACAATTCAATGGGGAAAAGTACCTTTAAAGCAGCTCAGGTACCAAACTAACCAGCTGATTTAAGTGATCTGATCTTTTAATAGTCTCTAGTACTGCAACTGGAAGGGCCTCTCTGCATGAAAAGCAAGCTCTCTACTTTCATTAGTTTGCTAGGGTGAGGTTTATGTAAAACTAAAACATGGTGAATCCTACTGTTGCTATTAAGTCAGATTAGATAAAGAAAAATCCAAAACGTGTTAGCACTTTTAAATGCCAAATATGTTCTTCTTAAACACATTTTTTATTTCTTTGATACAGTTTTTAACTGCATTTCAAAAAAGTCTGAGGGTATATTTTTCAATAATGTGATGTACGCTGAGTTTGAACTGCTGGGTTCTGTGTTAGATATGAAGCTGTGGATCATTAACCTCCACCCCATTCACGGCTCCTTAAGCTATGCTTTCACTTTTATGAAGAGAATTGGATATATATGTTTTAATCCTAAAATGTCTCTGAAGATTGTATAACTTAGGAACTTGACTCAAATTATAAAATGATGCAGATTTTACAACTTCTGAATTGTTTTGTTTTACCCAATTTTTGTTGTTGTTGCTTTTACTTGTATCGCCCGGGGGGGGGGGGGGGCAGGGGGCAGGATGAGAAAGCCGGAACTAGATAGGATTGCCTATGATGGTTAATACTGAATTTCAAATCTGCTGGTCATTATTTCTAAATACTATGTTCTTAAGATGAAATCATCCCCCTGGTAACACAATATTTGGGAGCTTTCACTACTTTAAGGTTTATGTCTAACACATAGGGTTACACAAACATCTTTCATAGCTAATGTTTTGTGTACTTCTACTGGCTTTTCCAAGGTTCAGCTTTTAGCGTTAATCAGGATGGAAGAGCTTGATGAATTCTCTGTTTTGTGTTGCTTAATTTTTTGTAACATAATTCATCCAGATTTAAGTTGACTGTTGAAGTCATTCTACATCAATTTTATTTTTCCTATTAAGTTCAGTGAAATCTTTACTTTTTCTGTCCTGTATTAGAGCCCTGGTGGAGCCCCATTGGCTGCCAATCCATCAGTTGCTTAACCAGGCCCTTCATGGAGAAGAAGGCTTTGCATGAGAAAAAAGAGCATGAGGGGGAAAAAAACAAAGCCTGAGGGGAAAAAAAACAAAGGCATCTCATCATGTCCTACAGGGTCGAACTGATGTCAGGGAGTTTGTTTGGTTAGTTGTCTTGGTTCATATTTTACAATAAATGTTATTTTTGATATTAGCATTTTTGTGCTATTTTTTCTTTACCTGATTCTTTACTAGCATTTCAGGAAACATTCATTTATGTGGAATGTTTCTGAATTACTGTCTTTAGATTTACTTTTTAAAAATTCCTTGAGGCACAACTTGTTAGTGGAATTGGAAATTGCCCAGGATTGCAACAGGAGCTAAGTATCAACAGATAGAGATACCCTTCCAACTAAGTAAACTTCCAGAACAGCATACTGAGCCAAGAGCAATCTGAGAAAACCCACTCCATGTGGACAAATTCTGTTCTCTCTGGGGGAAACAATAGCTGTCCGCCTTAGTAGAATTCTCTTGGTGAACCAACATGCATGGAGAGAGTGCATTTGCTCTCACAGAGAAATCAATTAACTGGAAGAGATTTTCAGAGAGATAAAGAAACAAAAGCACAGCATTCCAAGATACATGGAACATCCATGAGAACGGGGTTTTCTAACTCTATTTTGCAGCCATGAATTACCACGACTATCAAAGCCAGAACCCAAGTCTTAAAATCATTACTTTCCAACCTATCATGGAGGAATTTAAGGATTTCAACAAATACATTGTTTATATGGAATGCCAAGGTGCCCACCTGCAGGCCTGGCTAAAATAATCCCATCCGAGCAGTGGACAGCCAGACAGAACTATGACGATATGGATGATATCCTGATAGCCAGTCCTGTGCAGCAGGTAGCTATGGGGCAGACAGGTGTCTTTTTGCTAGATCATAAAACAAAGAAATCCATAACCGTAAAGGAGTATCACCACTTGGCCAACACCGACAGATATCACACACCGGGATGTTGAGGATTTGGAGCGAACATATTGGAAGAGCCGCTTGCACGATTCTCCCATTTATGGGGCTGGGGTATGTGGCTCCTTATTTGGTGAAAACACTGAGCTTTGGAAGCTCAGACACCTGGGAATGATCCAGGATCTTTTGGAGGAGTGTGGAATTGTCATCATAGGCATCCACACTTCCCTCCTGTACTGTGTCCTGTGGGAGACCACCTCCGCTTGGCTCACAGAGGACATGGACCTGTACAGCTTCAACTACCTGCATTTCAGGGAGCCAAAAATGTGGTATGTGGTGCCCCCTGAGCACGGAGCCTGCCTGCAGAGACTGGCCAGGGAGCTTTTCCCTGGCAGTTCCAGTGGTTGCATAAACTTTCTGTGGCACAAGGTGGCCCTCATCTCACCCAGGGAGAATGGCATTCCCTTTGTTCGGATCACCCAGGGAGCAGGCGAATTCACGGTCACATTCCTCTATGGCTAATATGCTGGCTTCAATCACGGTTTCAACTTTGTGGAATCCATCAATTTTGCCACATTTCCCATGGACGCCTTCGTGCGCATTCTGCAACCCGAGTGCTATGAGCTGTCGAAATAGGGCAGGAACTACACCTTCGTGGACCACGTGGAGCCCACAGCACTGACCAGCCCGGAGTGGACGGCCTGGAAGGAAGCCCGGGCACATGCAATGAACAGGCAGAGTCTGCGGTCCTTTAAGCCCCGCAAGGCCAGGCATCACTCTCAAACGCTGGCTACAGACAGTGGGCTTGGGGGGCTGTGTCCTAGTGTTTCCTCATCCCACACACCGCTCCTGAGCAGGCAGCTCTACTGTGCAGCCTGAGGTCCCTACCATCATGGGCAGCAGTCCTGCAGGATCCAGTGTCTCCTCACTTCCCACCTCAGTTCCATCTGCCCAGTATTTCCAGCCTTCATCAAAGGGGACTCGCACTAGGTGTCCTTGGGACTCAGATGCCCACCAGCAGTCTGTGAAGTTCAGGACCAAGAGGCACACAGCAAGCACACTTGTACACCTGCCCACTCAGTCACTGCATGATGATTGACAATCAACAGATGACCTTGCCCCTTTGAGTTTTGAGATCCAGCATCCTGCTAAAGCTTCGGGGTGCTGCTGTAACCCCGATCTTCAGACAATGGGACCCCCACTGAATCCTGATTCTCCAATGCACCCTGGCCCCTCCCTTCTGTCCCTAGACAACATCTCAGAGAAGTTCCCACACATGCTTGTGCTGAGTCCTCCCAATGAGTGTTTGCCTTCTAGAATATTCTCCAGCTGTGCACAGTAAGGCCCCTGGGAACCTCTTCAAAACTATTGCTATGGACCACTCTTATGATTCTAAAATTCTGCCCTCAGATGAGGTTCTCCAAATCTACTATGAACCCTGGGGACATATTCAATGGAGCTTCACTTCCTAAATCCTGAAAGGCTGTCACCCGCAAAGGTGTTCTTGCTGTGGATTCAGCTAAATTGAATTTCTTGTCAAATGTGATTGTTCCTTGGACTCTCCCAGCCTCAGGAAAAGCACCTAGCCAATCTTCAACGAGGGAATTGTAATCACCTGTGATGACCTGTTTACCTCCTCAGAAGTAGCATATTGATAGGCTGCTTGATATTTGCTTGGACTATTGGCTCCCAAACCCTATGACAATGATAGTGTGTTCTAAGAACTCTCAGACCACCTGGAAATATATGTGTGCCTTGTCTCTTCCTAGGCTTGGGATCTGTCCTTGAAAAGAACTACCCTGCCCAGATAGCTTTAAACCCATTGCTTTCTCGTCTATCTCACCGCGTGGTAACCTCAGTGATCAAGAACCACTGTTTCAAAGTTTGATTTGCTGGTAATAATTAAGGAGGCCCATTCCCAAGTCTTTCTTTGATATCGCAGAAGGTGGATTCAAACTGCCAAACTTTAGCCCTCACAAAAATGTAAGCCAACATTGGATGATTCTCAGAATCTGAGATTCTTAATCCATCTGCACTTCTGAAGTGCTGAGCCAGTCTTCTATCAGTGAACACACACCTTTTTTTATTAAACGTTTTATTAGGGGCTCATACAACTCCCATCACAGTCCAAACATATACATACATCAATTGTATAAAGCACATGTGCACACTCTTTGCCCTAATCATTTTCTTTTCTTTCTTTTTTTTTCCTTTTCTTTTTTTACATTTTATTAGGGACTCATACAACTCCCATCACAATCCATACATATACATACATCAATTGTATAAAGCATATCCATACACTCCCCGCCCCAATCATTCTCAGAGCATTTGCTGTCCACCCAAGCCCCCTGCATCAGCTCCTCCTTTTTTTCCCCTCCCTCTCCGCTCCCCCTCCCTCATGTGCCCTTCGCAATTTATACATCGATATTTTGTCATATCCTGCTCTATCCGGAGTCTCCCTCCCCCACTTCCCTGCCGTCCCTCTCCCAGGGAGGAGGTCACATGTGAATCCCTGTAATCAGTTTCCCCCTTTCCAACCCACTCACCCTCCACTCTCCCAGCATCGCCCCTCACACCCTTGGTCCTGAAGGTATCATCCACCCTGGATTCCCTGTGCCTCCAGCCCTCATATGTACCAGTGTACAACCTCTGCCCTATCCAGCCCTGCAAGGTAGAATTCGGATCATGGTAGTTGGGGGGAGGAAGCATCCAGGATCTGGGGGAAAGCTGTGTGCTTCATCGGTACTACCTCGCACCCTGACTGACCCATCTCCTCTCCTAAACCCCTCTATGAGAGGATCTCCAGTGACCGACACTTGGGCCTTGGGTCTCCACTCTGCACTTCATTCAATATGGTATGTATATATATCTATATATATATATCTATATATATATATCTATATCTACATCTATATATATATATATATATATATATACATACACATATTCTTTTTTTTTGCATGCCTTATACCTGGTCCCTTGGGCACCTCGTGATCGCACTGGCTGGTGTGCTTCTTCCATGTGGGCTTTTTTGCTTCTGAGCTAGATGGCCGCTTGTTTATCTTCAAGCCTTTAAGACCCCAGACACTATCTCTTTTGATAGCCGGGCACCATCAGCTTTCTTCGCCACATTTGTTTATGCACCCATTTGTCTTCAGCGATCCTATCATGGAGGTGTGCAGCCAATGATATGATGATTTTTTGTTCTTTGATGCCTGATAACTGATCCCTTTGGGATCACTCGCTCACACAGGCTGGTGTGTTCTTCCATGTGGGCTTTGTTTCTTCTGAGCTAGATGGCCGCTTGTTTATCTTCAAGCCTTTAAGACCCCAGTCACTATCTCTTTTGATAGCCGGGCACCATCAGCTTTTTTCACCACATTTACTTGCTCACCCACTTTGGCTTCAGCAGTTGGCACACACACCTTCTAATGAAATCCAAGCCTTTTTAGCACACTCTGATAATTCTGATGTGGCCATCCTTCAAACGACCAACCAAACAATTGCTCATGGAAAAACTGGACCTTTGAACTAATGAAGTATGTTACTCTTTGGGAATCAGGGATATCTATTTATGTTTATTAATTTCATTGTTCTTAGTGTGTATCTGAAAGAAAATAAAGGACCTTAAAACACATTTTGAAAATGTAACTACTATAAGAGATATGTCAAAAACAAAGTGACTCATTACATAGCCAGAGCGTATAAGAAGTAAATAGGACCTGATGAGCCCACCAAACATTCTGTCCTTGTACACAGAGTAGAGAGTTCCTGAGGGAATGGAAGAAAATTGCAGAACAAAACAACACACAGAAAAACATAAAAAAGTCAAACAATGGGCAGAGCTACTGCCCAGAGTCCCCATATAATTGCTGAACTGAAACTACTCCTATAGTAACCTTTCAATTAAATCACATATCAGCATTAACTTGGGACTACATTTCCCAGAAACTCTAGCTACCCCTTTGGCATTTTCTCTTCAACACTAGTATTAAAAACGTGTTTTCAGGTGGGCAGCCAGAAAGATTAGCACCAGAGAGCCAGACATGGAACATAGTGTGACTCATTTTTCCTTACTTGGAGGATTCTTTAAAAAAAATCTACAGGTATCAGTCTCCTACCACCACCCCCTCCCCGATTGCTTAATCAAAAGCGTTAACAGAAAATTCACCTTTGAAAATCCCCATATTTCTTATTCATAAAATCAAAACATGACTGAGTGATTACAAAAGGAGAAAAAGTAAAACTTAAGCACATATGGGTGTTTTTAGGTATGTATTATTTAGTTTGTTTCAAACTAACAACCATCTTTAGGCACAAGGATTTATAATTCACCGTAGTCCAAGTTACATGGGACATAAAAAAACATTCAAATGTATTGAAAATGACATGCTGTGTGGGTCTTAGGTTAAGACCAACAACAGCAAATTAGAATAATAAATTCTATCTTGACAAATAGTTCAGATAATTTTCAGATACATGATCTCTGTATTAGCATTATCTGCATGGACTGCGTTTAGAAGAACCACATCATTAGAAAGATCTAGTATCTTTGTTTTTAAAGTTATATGTTTTATTCCTGAATTACTAAGTAACATTGGTCAAACACAAAATGTTCTTCATTCTCAGAGTCCTACTGCTGTTGTCATTGGAATCAGCTCTTTAAACGATTCTTACTAGATTTTAAATTGACCAATAAGCCCCAAAACTCTTTATTGTGCCCTCCACTTGCATTGCTGGTGGAACTTTCAGCAAAGTATCCTAGTCAGGCTTCTTTCAAGGTGTTTGATGTGGTTTTCTGCCACTGTATCCCTGGGGAATAAATATCAGCCTATGAAATCAGTAAGGTTAATATAGAAAGGAAAGAAACACAGGATAAATAAAACACCATTTAAAAGTCAAACAAGACTTTAATAACGTGTTATATAGTCATGAAACTTAAAGCAACCTGGTACAACGGTATATATGAATAGCAGTGAATTAGAATTGATAACCTAGATATACAACCAGGTACGTATAGACAACCTAATCTTTGATAAAGGACTAAAACACATTAAGTGGACAGGAGATATCCTTTTCAACAAATGATGTTGGAAAAACTGGATTTCCACCTGCAAAAGAATGGAATAAAGTCCATACCTCATGCCACATACAAAAATGAACGCATGATAAATCCAATACCAACATATAAACCCTAGACCATACATCCAGACAATAAAAATTTAGGGACAAATTTGACGGCAGTTATACAAGATATAAACACACTATGGACATAATAAAAATATTCACACTATAGAAGACAAAATAAAGAACTGGGAGCTACTAAAAATACATTAATGCACATCAAAAGCCTTCATCTAAAAATCCCTGAGGACCAATAATGAGAGTAGCTATACCAGGAGGGGAAGGAGGAAGGTGGAGTAGAAAGGGGGACCGAACACAATGATCTACATATAATCCTCTCCCTGGGGGTCGGACAACAGAAAAGTGGGTGAAGGGAGACATCTGGCAGTTCAAGATATGACAAAACAAGAATAATCTATAAATTAACAAGGGTTCGTGAGGGAGGGAGAGTGAAAGAGGGGAAAACTGAGATGATAACAAGAGCTCAAGTAGAAAGAAATGTTTTGAGAATGATGATGGCAACAAATGTACAAATGTGCTTCACACAATGATATATGGATTGTGATAAGAGTTGTACGAGCCCACAGTAACATGACTAAAAAAACAAAACAAAACAACTTCACAAAGAACACTAGGATACAGTTAATTCACACTTCCTAACTTGTGTATGTCTGCATGTGTGCCTGATTGCAAGTCTCACTCTATGATTTCATTCTAGTCCATTAGGCTAAATAAACGTTTCTTGACTTTTTATTAAAAAGCTTACATTTTAAATATATTTAAGAATGAAATATAAGAGAATCATAGAATAATTAATGCTTTTGGTATTGTTCTTTGACAGGTGTGGCTTTGACGGGTGGCCAGCTATTCCTCACCTCTCTTTACTTTCATTATAACTAAGAATTTCCCCTGTGTGACTGATTTTTAGTGGAATTTTCTGAAAGAACAGGTCCAGTCAATCCCGAAGGACCTAGGTTGCTGACTCCTACCTTTGAGTGACTCATGGTCTCAAGTCTAGCATTTCCACATAAAAGAGCTTGTTCCCCTTTAATACAGAAAAGAGAGACTTCTACTCACATTGGTAGAGTCATGGTGAACTACAACCCATAAAAGCAGGGAATATACTTCCAGCAAGATGGCGATGGTGTAACACATACCAGAGGGACTCCACAGGGAAATTAAACACTGCTGGAATGCAGGAGGAGTGTCATAAAGATAAGTAGGCACAGACCGATGGGGTTTTGAGGGGCTGGGGGCTTTTTGGCTTACCTCAGTGGAGGTCGCTGGGGCTTCACCTTGGTCCCGCCACTGTCACTGCTGGAGCCGGGACCATTTGGAGCCTGTAGGGAGGCTTGGTCTCAACACAGCCACAGTTTTTCACCACCAGCCTCAGGGCAGGGACTAAAACCATGGTGCTCCTCTCTGTCCCCCCCTAGATCTTGGAGGGCTGCCCAGGGAGGGGGCCTCTTCTCAACACAGCCACAGCTTGCCTCAGGCTGCCTCGGAGCAGGGACTAAACCCTTGCAGCTCCACACTGGCAGGGATTTAACTCAGCTACATTGTTGCTTTGTTTCCATCTCTTCAGTGTATCCCCTCCCCCTGCTCCCATGCACCCAGAGTTTGCTTTTTAACATTTTTTCCTCCTCTTTGCCTCTTTCTTGGTCACTCACAAGCTATTGCTAACCTCCAGACCACTCCCCTAAGCCTAGGGCATTTACACCTGTGCCACACCCAGCTAGGTGAGCTCCACCCTTTGTAGCTAGGGAGGCTGGGAAAAGGCCTGCTGACCCCCACAAGGGAATACTCTGCTCAACTTTTTTTTTTCTGCTCAACTTCTTCCTGGGGAATTCCTGCCTGTGTGCCTGGGGCCACAAATTAAAAGAGGGACCAGATTTCAAGCCGATGCTGCAAGATGTGAATCCAACATGCCCGCCTAGAGTGAGAAATCAGTGAAGAGGTCTGGGGGGCCGGCCCCAACCCCAACTACTAAGGGGACATTTTCCCCTCAGAAGAATGTATATCAAAGGATGGCACTGAATCTAAAGTTCTGGAAGAGGGACATATCTGATCGGAGCACATGGGAGTAGATGGAGGGGGAAGAGGAGAGAGTGGAGCACATCATGGCCCACCAGGCCAGGAGTTCGATGTTCCCAAATAGAACAGCCAGTTGACAGAGAGGACCACATGGCCATCCTCACTATGAGACATGAAGTCCCTCACTGACCCATAGCCCTACCGATGACAATACCAGAGATACAGCGAAGTAATGGCACCCAATTGGATCCCGCCACACCGAGGAAAAACATTAAGGGGTGTAATAGAACAGCAAGGGAATGGAGCAGCAAGGTCCCCAGGGAATGCTGAAGGTGGACTTTGGGCCCAGGGCATGGTGCCCCAAAATACTGGAATGTAAAACACTCCTAAAGGCTAACAAACAATCCTGGAACTAACTACAAGCTTTTCTTTCTTGCATTTTGTTTTTGTCATCGGTGTGTTGTTTTGTTGTATACTGTTGCTTGGTTGTGCTCTGTCTTGTTTTTGTGAAAGTTACTATCTCTGCAGGTCTGTCTAAATAAGATAGGCTGGATGAACAATTGCAGGAGAAAACAAAGGGACCGATAGTTACGAGGGGACATGGGAGAAGGGGAGGTGGGGGGAAAGGTAGTGGTATTAATATACCCATGTTCAAGGGAACAACAAGCTATCCAAATCAGTGGTGAGGAGGGTGTAGGAGATCTGGTAGGCTGGGACCAAGGGTAAAGTAACTAAGAGGAATGGCTGAAATTCTGGGTGGGACAGCATGATAGTGGGACAGGAGGGAAGTCAAAGGAAACCGAGGAAAGCACTGGGAGGCAGAGGGCATTTATAGAGGTCTAGATAAAGGCATGTACATATGCAAAAATATTTATACATGAGGATAGGGAAATAGATCTATGTGCCTTATTTATAGGTTTAGTATTAAGGTAGCAGAAGGACATTGGGCCTCCACTCAAGCACACCCTCAATGCAAGAATACTTTCTTCTATTAAATTGGCATTCTATGATGTTCACGTTCCCAGCACAGCCGCTGAAGACAAAGTGGATAAACAACTAAATGTGGGGAAGAAAATTGATGGTGCCCAGCTGTCAAAAGAGATAGTGTCTGGTGTCTTAAAGACTTGAAGGTAAACAAGCGGCCATCTGGGTCAGAAGCAATAAAGCTCACATTGTAGAAGCACACCAGCCTGTGTGATCAGGAGGTGCTTAAGGCATCAGTTATCAGGCTTCAAAGAACAAAACATCATATTGTATTCTCACCGCCCTGACACAGCTGCTGAAGACAAATGGGTGTATAAGCAAATGTGGTAAAGAAAGCTGATGGTGCCCAGCTATCAAAAGATATAGCATCTGGGGTCTTAAAGCTTGGAGGTAAACAAGCGGCCACCTAGCTCAGAAGCAACAAAGCCGACATGAAGGAAGCACACCAGCCTGTGAAACCACAAGGTGTCAAGGGATCAGGTATCATCAGAACAAAAATATCTCACCATAGTGAATGAGCGGGGGAGTGTGTAATGGAGACCCAAAGCACATTTGTAGGCCACTGGACATTCCCTTAAAGAAGGGTTTTGGGGAGGAGATGAACCAGTCAGGGTGCGATGTAGCAACGATGAAATATACAACTTTCCTCTAGTTCCTAAATGCTTCCTCCCCTCACCGCACGCCCACTGTCATGATCCGAATCCTACCTTGCAAGTCTGACTAGACCAGATGATGTACACTGGTACAGATGGGAACTGGAAACACAAGGAAGCCAGGTGGATGATGCTCTCAGGACCAGTGGTGTGAGTGGAGATACTTGTAGGGCAAAAGGAGGGTGGGTTGGAAAGGGGAAACATATTTCAAGGAGCTATATGTGACCTCCTCCCTGGGGGACATACAACATAAAAGTGGGTGAAGGGAGACATCAAACAGGCCAAGATATGACAAAATAATAATTTATAAATTATCAAGGGCTCATGAGGGAGGGGGCACTGGGGAGGGAGGCGGAGAAAAAGAGGACCTGATGCAAACGGCTAAAGTGGAGAGCAAATGCTTTGAAAATTATGAGGGCAAAGAATGTACAAATATGCTTTACACAATTGATGTATATATGGATTTTGATAGGAGTTGTATGAGCCCCTAATAAAATGATTTTAAAACAATGAGCTGAGACCAAGGACTCAAGTAGAAAGCAAACGTTTTGAGAATGATGATGACAACGAGTGTACAAATGTGCTTGATACATGGATGTAGATAAAGAGTGTGATAAGAATTGTATGAGCCCCCAATTAAATGATTGGGGGGGGGGAAGCAGGGAAGAGTTACATAAGGACAGACATTGACCTCTGGTACAATGGTCGTCCTGCACGATATAGATAGAATACCTGCTTTGATCTTCGTTGACAATATGTTGCTGACCTTGCTTGCTAGATTCTGTGAGAACACCTGTCTGATCTTCCATGAAAGATGTCGCCGAACAACCTTGCAAGCTCCTGAGAGAAGAGCTGCTCTGATCTGCCTTGCAAGATTTTGCTGATCTACCTTGTAAGATGCTGGGAGACCTGCCCAGATCTTCTTTGAAGGATGTCCTTGATGTGCCTGGTAAGATGGCGATAGAAGACCTACTAGGGTCTTCCTTATAAGATGTAGCTAATCTTCCTCACAAGATGCTGGGAAAATCTGCACTGATTTATCTTGCAAGCTGTCACTGATATTCTTTAAAAGGTGTTGACAGAAGACCTACTCTGATCTTCCCTGATGTGCCTTGCAAGATGCTGACAGAAGCCCTGCCACGATCTTCCATGCAAGTTACGAGAGAAGACCTGCTCTGATCTGCCTTGCAAAATTTTGCTGATCTTCCTCTCAAGATGCTTCTGATGTGCCTTGCAATATGGTGACAGAAGACCTGCCCAGATCTTTCTTGCAAGTTGTCACTGATCTGCCATGCAAGATGCTGACAAAAGACCTGCTCTGATCTGCCTTTAAAGGTATCCCTGGTCTTCCTTAAAAGATGCTTAGAGACCTTATCTGATCTTCCTTTCAAGATGCTGCGAACTGCCTTGCAAGATGCTGATTGAAGACCTGCTCTGGCCTTCCTTGCAAGATGTCCCTGGTCTTCCTTAAAAGGTGCTGAGAGAAGAACTGCTCTAATCTTCTGGCAAGATGCTTCTGGTGACCCTTGAAATATGGTTATTGGCCCCTAATAAAATGTTTAAAAAAAAAAAAAAGATGGTGATTGAAGACCTGCTCTGGTCTTCCTTTGCCAAGATGTTGCTGATCTTCCTTGCAAGATGCTCTTAGAAGACCTCATCTTATCTTCCTTCCAAGACGTCACTGATATGCTTTGCAAGATAGAAAACCTGTGGTGATCTTCCTTGAAAGATGCTGCTGATCTTCCTTGGAAGATGCTGATTAAAGAACTGCTCTGGTGTTCCTTGCCAAAATACCGCTTTTTTTCCTTAGAAGATGCAGACAGAAGACCTCCTCTGATCTGCCTTGCAAGATACCCCTGATCTTCCTTCAAAGGAGCTGAGAGAAGACCTGCTCTGATTTTCTTGCAAGATGCTTCTGATGTGCTTTGCAAGGTGGTGAAAGAAGACCTGCTCTCTGATCTGCCTTCCAGGTATCCTTGGTCTTCCTTAAAAGGTGCTAAGACCTGTTCTGATCTTCTTACAAGATACTTCTAATCTGCCTTGCAAGATGGTGATTAGAAAATCTGTTCTGGTCTGACTTGAAATACGTTGATCTGCTTTGCAATATAGAAGACCTGCTCTGATCGTCCTTGCAAGATGTTGCTGATATTCTTTGGAAGATGCTGATGGAAGACATGCTGTGGTCTTCTTTGCTAAGATGTCGCTGATCTTCCTTGCAAGATGTTGTGAGAAGACCTGATCTAATCTTCCTTACAAGATGTTGCTGATATTCCTTGCAAGATGTTGCTGATCTGCTTTGCAAGAGAGAACACCTGCTCTGATACCCCTTGTAAGTGAAATGCTGATCATCCTTGCAAGATGCTGAGGACAGTCTGTTAGAAATGTTCCGCTGTGCACATGCACATCTACTTACAAGGTGTTTGAGCCCAGGTCTAGCCTCAGCAGGCCAATGGGTGGGTCAAATATTTCTCCCTCCTCCTCTCTGGTAACTTTTGGGAAGATATGGGTTGGGTTCACTTCTCTTTTCTCTATTCTTATGTTTCAAAAGGTTTGTAGGAAAAATAGGACTTTTATCTGTATTTCATAATTGTTGGGAGCCATCCCAGCCATGCTGTCTAGCAAAGGTACAGCCTGGTGGAAGAAGCTTCTGCAGAGCAGAGGTTCTCAGAGAGGGTTTCCAACATCCCTCAAATATTTGCTGTTGTTAAATCCATTCTTGAGAATTTTGTGCATTGTCATGTTTACCGCACCTAGAACCAATGCGAGGGCAGTCTTGAGAAGTATGAATGAAATTAGATCTAAAACTTGCTTCAATATGATGGTGCTTTCCTCACCTGAGGCATTGAGAGGCTTACACAACAAGACATCTTTGGGAATTCTGAGAAAGATATGTGGGAATTGAGTGAGGAAGAAACCCAAAAGTTGAGGTTAGAGGAGAAATAAAACCCATCAAAAAAACCCTGGATTCCATCCAGATTAAGTAGTGGGGGAGTCTTTGCCCTCCCAGATATAGAGGACCAATTGATGACCCTATATCTTGGACACCTTGGACAGGGGCTTAGATAGAAGGAGAAAGAATGGTTAACATTAATAGGAAACACATAAAAGGGAAATATTAAGTCTTTGGCAAAGAATCAGATGGGTTGGCTCTTTGGTGCCCCAGGAGTATAAAAAACAAAAGAAAACATAGGTAGACAATGAAACAGTTACCATGGGAAAGTTGATAAAGCAAAATATGTAACACTGAGAAGCATTTAACTATGTTTTTAGATATTAGGCTTTGAAGTAGCACATGAGGTAGTTTCATTGTTAGCCAACCAGGAAAGGAATACTGTGAGAAAAAAATAGGGCAGTGAGTAGGACATGAGCCTAACCAAATTTTCTGAACACCTCAATCAAAAATAGTATGTGACTTATAAGACAAGCAGTACAGAAAGAACCAGGTAGATGACAGAAAGTGATAGAAAAAAGTACAGACCTCATAATGGTCTTTTATCAGGTTTCAGTAGAAACAATAAGGGTGATATTGGAATTAATCATAAAGCATTGTTTTTATGTAGTGGTCTGCAACACTTTTTATGCTATAAGTACAGCTGTTTGGAAGAACTCAGCAGAGAATACTTCCACCAGAACATCTCTCATGTCTATCTTGTCTGTGTTCGCTGACTCCACACCTCCTTGAAGTATCCAGTTTAACCCTCCCGGAGCTGGACTCCATCACATATTTGTACATCAAGACCTTGGCATATGCAGCATGACTCACCTGTAGAGTCATAGTCGTTGAGGGTCCTGAATTTGTGTGTGTGTGTGTACATCATACACACCTGTTTGTGTAGGGTGGGTTTTACCAAACAACTCAGGGTTCAGTCGATCAGTGGTCTAGGTCAGGCAAACACTGGTATCTTCTCATGTGCCCATTTATGTATGTTTGTCAAACTCGCCTTGCTTGTAGGAGCTCTGCATGCTGTCGAACAGCTCTGGCTCCTCGCTGGCTAACAACTTCACCTCTTCCTACTGTGGAATAGTTCTCGATACTGGTTTTCATTTCTCAAATGTATAATTGTATTATGAATTTTAAAATTGGATATTTATAGTGAAGAATATAATTTAAAGATACTGGAAGATGATTTTGTCGGTCACACATAAATGGTGACATATGTGTGTCTATGTGTAAGTGTAAGTATGAAATTTAAAAAGACAGATGAGTCAGAACCAGGCAGGGCCTAACCCACAGGCAGGCACACAAACTCAGATGTTGCGACAAAACATAGCAAAACCTGATGGTGGGAACAACATGCTGATAATACAGACTTAGAAGCAACAGCTGCATGTGATGACATGCCAAGCGACTTAACATGGTACTCTCTCTAAAATATGTTCTCAGCATCACACCCTAACCCACAACTAATAGGCTCTTCCTTGTGAGATGGGATCAATCGGATCTGCCCTTCCTTGAAAATGTCACTGATGTTCTCTGCAAGATGTTGATAGAAGACCTGCTCTGATCTTCCTTGACAATATGTTGTTGACCTTGCTTGCAAGATTCTGTAAGACCATCTGCCCTGATCTTCCTCGAAAGATGTTGCTGATCATCTTTGCAAGCTGCTGAGAGAAGACCTGCTCTGATCTGCCTTGCAAGAATTTGCTGATCTATCTTGAAAGATGCTGAAAGAAGAACTGCCCAGAAATTTCTTGAAAGATGTCCTTGATCTGCCTGGCAAGCTTGTGATAGAAGACCTGCTAGGGTCTTCCTTGTAAGATGTCGCTAATCTTCCTTGCAAGATGCTGGGAAAACCTGCTCTGATCTGTCTCGCAAGCTGTCGCTGATATTCTTTAAAGGGTGTTGACAAAATTTCTACTCTGATCTTCCCTGATGTGCCTTGCAAGATGCTGACAGAAGACCTGCCATGACCTTCCTTGCAAGATGATGCAGATCTCCCTTGCAAGATATCCCTGGTTTCCTTTAAAAATGCTAAGAAAAGACTTGCTCTGATCTTCCGTTCAAGATGCTTCTGATTTGCCTTGCAAGATGCTGATAGAAGACAGGCTCTGATCTTCCTTGCAAGATGCTGCTGATCTTACTTGGAAGATGCAGACAGGAGACCTGGTCTGACCTTCCTTGCAAGATGTTGCTGATCTTCCTTTGAAGATGCTGATTGAAGACCTGCTCTGGTCTTCCTTGCCAAGATGTCGCTGATCTTCCTTGAAAGATCCTGTGAGAAGACCTGGTCTTTTTTTTCCTTCCAAGATGTTGCTGATCTTACTTTGAAGATGCTGATAGTAGTCCTGCTCTAATCATCCTTGCAAGAATGTCGCTGACGTGCCTGGCAAAATAGAACACCTGCTCTGATCTCCCTAGTAAGTGAACTGCTGGTCATCCTTGCAAGATGCTGAGGGCAACCTGGTGGAGATGTTCCAATGTGCGCATGCACCTCCACTCACAGCAGGTATGAGCCCAGGTCTCGCCTCAGCAGGTCCACAGGTAGGTTGAATGTGTGTGTTTGCCCATCATACACGCCTGTTTCTGTAGGGTGGGTTTTACCAAACACCTTAAGGTCAGTCGACCAGTGGTCTAGATCAGGCAAGCACTGGTGTTTTCTCATGTGACTATTTATGTATATTTGTCAAAATCACCCTGCTTGTAGCTCTGTATGCTGTCAATCAGCAGTGCCTCCTCTCTGGCTAACAACTTTACCTCCTCCTACTGTGGAATAGTTCTGGGTGATGGTTTAATTTCTCAAATGTGTCATTTTTAAACATATGAACTTTAAAATCGAATTTATGTATTGAACAATGTAATTTTAAAATACTGACAGATGATCTTGCTGGGCTTACATAAATGGTAACTGTGTGAGTGTGTGTGTTTGTGTGTGAGTGTATGGTGTGAACAAGGAAAAGACAGATGAGTCACGACCAGGCAGGGCCTAACCCACAGGCAGATACACAAACTCAGGTAGTGCGACAAAACAGTAAAATCTGATGGTAGGCAAAACATGCTGATAATACAGACCTGGAAACAGCGGCTGCATGAGATGACATGCAAAGCAACTTAACACAGTACTCTCTGAAAAATGTTGCCAGCACCACTTCCTAAGCCATGAGTGATAGGATCTTCCTTGTGAGATGGGATCAATCGGATCTGCCCTTCCTTGAAAATGCCACTGATCTTCCCTGCAAGATGCTGAGAGAAGACCTGCCCTGATCTTCCTTGCAAGATGCTTCCTTTTTTGCCTTGCAACATGCTTATAGAAGACCTGCTCTGATTTTCCATGCAAGAGTTTGCTGATCTTCCTTGCTAGATGCCAATACAAGACCTGTTTTGATCTTCCGTGCAAGAGATCCCTGGTCTTCCTTAAAAGGTGCTGAGAGAAGACCTGGTCTGATCTTCTTTGCAAGATGCTTCTATTCTGTCTTGCAAGATGCTGACAGAAGACCTGCTCTGATCTTCCTTGCAAGATATCCCAGATCTTCCTTAAAGGGTGCTGGAAGAAGACCTGCTCTTATCTGCCTTGAAAAATGTCGGTGATATTCTTTGGAAGATGCAGCCAGAAGACCTGCTCTGATCTTCCTTGCAAGATATCCCTGGTTTCATTAAAAGGGGTTGAGAGAAGATCTTCTTGCAAGATGCTTCCAGTGTGCCTTGCAAGATGGTGATTGAAGACCTACTCTTCTCTCCCTTGCCAAGAAGTCGCTGATCTTCCTTACAAGATGCTGTGAGAAGACCTGGTCTTCTCTTCCTTCCAAGATGTTGCTGATTTTCCTTGGAAGATGCTGATAGAAGACCTGCCCTGATCATCCTCGCAAGATGTTGCTGATCTGCTTGGCAAGATAGAACACCTGCTCTGATCTACCTTTTAAGTGACTGCTGATCATCCTTGCCAGATACTGAGGACAACCTGTTGGAGTTGTTCCGATAAGCACATGCACCTCTGCTCACAGTGGGTTTGAGCCCAGGACTGGCCTCAGCAGGCCCACAGATGGGTCAAATAACTTTCCCTCCTCCTCTCTGGCAAACTTTTGGATAGATATTGGTTAGGTTCACTTCTATTTTTTTTTCTATTCTTATGACTGTTTCAAAAGGTTTGCAGGAAAAATAGGACTTTTATCTGTATTTCATAAATGTACATCAAGACCCTGGCATATGCAGCCCGCTGTGCCTGTACAGAAGCATAGTTGTTGAGGGCCCCTGAGTTTTGTGTGTGTGTGTGTGTATGTGTGTGTGTGTGTGTGTGTGTGTGTGTTTGCACATCATACATGCCTGTTTGTGAAGGGTGGATTTTACTAAACACTTCGGGGGTCAGTCGAACCGTGGTCTAGATCAAGCAAACCCTGTGGTACCTTCTTATGTGCCTATTTATGTATGTTTGTTGAACTCTCCCTGTTCACAGGAGCTCTACATGCTGTCAACTAGCTCTGGCTCCTCTCTGGCTAACAACTTTACCTCCTCCTACTGTGGTATAGTTCTGTGTGCTGGTTTCATTTCTTAGATGTGTAGTTTTTTATTATGAATTTAAAAATCAGAAAATTATATTGAAGAATGTATTTTAAAGATACTGGAAAATAATCTTGTTGGGCTTGCATAAATGATGATGTGTGTGTGTCTTTGAGTGTGAGTGTAAGGTATGAAATTGAAAAAGACAGATGATTCACAACCAGGGAGTTCCTAATCCACAGGCAGACACACAAACTCAGGTGGTGCGGCAAAACATAGCAAAATCGAATGGTAGGCACAACATGTTGGTAATACAGACTTAGAAACAGCAGCTGCGTGTGATGACATGCAAAGCGAATTAACATGGTCTCTCTGAAAAACATTCCCAGCACCACTCCCTCACCCACAAGTGATGGGATATTTCTTGTGAGATAGGATCAATTGGACCTGCCCTTCCTTCAAAACACAAATGATCTTCCCTGCAAGGTGCTGATAGAAGACCTGCTCTGATTATCCATGCTAGATGTTGCTGATGTTCCTTGCAAGATTCTGTGAGAACACCTGCTCTGATCTTCCTCAAAAGATGTTGCTGATCATCCTTACAAGCTGCTTAGAGAAGACCTGCTGAGGGATGAAATAGGGGAAATCACAACAGACCCCAATGAGATTAAAAGGATAATCACAAAGTATTATGAAAGACTGTATCTTAACGAATTAAAAAATGTGAATGACATGGACAAATAGGTGGAAAAACCATCCTTCCCTAGATTATCCCAAATAGAGTTCAAGAACCTCAAGAAACTTTCCCATAAGAAAAGAAATAGATCTGGTTATCAAGAATCTACCAACAAAAGAGGCCCCCGCCCAGAGAGCTTCACAAGGGAATTCTATCAAGCATTCATTGAAGGGCTCTCACCTATCATCAACAAATTATTCCAGAGGATAGAAAAGGATGGCAAACTTGAAAACTTCCAAACTCATTCTACGAAGGCAGTCTAACTTTGTTATCCAAATAGGGTAATGATCCCACAGGACTAGGGAAACTGACACTGAGGGAAATATGACTAGGACTATAATCCCTAACTTATAACAGAGGGAATTTGGAAAGCTAGTATTCCACGATAGGAAAGATACCACTTTGGTACATTAGAGATAAAGTCCTGGTACATTATCCTACTTTCAATATCATTCCCACAGATTCTCCCCTAACAGCTATGCTGCCTTAAAGTGAGCACATGGTTGATCCTATCTCCCTATAGAAATGGACATTCTTTTGTTACTCCTCCCATCAAGTAACCCATAACCCTCATACCTTCCTCCAATGCAGGAATTGTCTCCTCACCTGTGAGTTCAGGTACCTTAATGTGGTTACTACCCACCTTGTGAATTATGTAACTACTGAATGTGCATGTTTTAAGGATACCTATAAATATCCCAAAACTATAAAGACTCACTCTCTCTTCTCCTACCTCCACATAAACCACCAAGAGGGGATGAGGTGAGCATGCTACTATAAAATGTGTCTGACCCCTTTATTTTACTCTCTCTCCTATCTTCTATAACTTTACTACAACCTTTACATATTATCACTGTACAATTGTGCCAATGGACCCTTTGGTTGTTAGAGGCTGGTTTCTTCTGACCAGTGACGCCTAACATGGGGATGTAGGAAAATAATTCTTTTGAGTTATACCCTGTGTAACAATTGTACAACCTCTTCAGACAGAGAGGTTAAATCAGAGAAATTTCAGTATTTTTAGAATGACTGAGATATGGGTCAGGTGAAGAGCAAAGATACAGAGTACCATATCACTCTTAGCCACCCCTTAAATAAACAAAATGTAGTGCCAACAAATTTTTTTAAAAAGGCATTTCTTCAAGTAAAGAAGATGTAAAGAAATGTAAACCTTGTTTTCCAGAGTCAGGAGCCTTTGATATGGAGATCTGGGACATGGTAGCTAATAACCTAAGAAACGTTCACAGGGAAGGACAGAGCATACCCATGTATGGCTTTTCCTTTTTGCATCATTAACACACAGCCTGACTCACAACACCCACAGAGAGTTCAAGAACATCATCATAATTCCTTCTCCTTTAAGCTACTAAAAGATTTCAAAAAGTGGTTTCTAGTTGTGGCCCAGCTCCTCTTCTGTAGTTAGCATGATTAAAGTCTTTGTCAGTCTGAACACAGGATCCCTGTTGACTGGAGAGCTTTGACAAAAAGTGTGCCTCTCTCCTTCATAATTCCTTCGAGATCAGATATTGTGGAATGAAGCAGTGCATGCACAAGATCTCAAAATTACTGAGGATGGAATAGATACTGGAATTCATCAGTTGCTAGGGGATAAGAATTATATCACAGTAGAGTCACAACTAGTTTTCTGGACAGTCATTCTCACAGGTACACTAGGTTCGCCCAAGGGACAGGGAGAAAACAGCACTATTAGGAGGCAGATGGCCCAATTACACTGCAGTGAATCAAAAAAATGATGAGCCTTATCTAGACTTTATCTCCAGATTGCAGGATGCGGTTTGCAAAAATGTGGCTGACTCAGGGGCTGCTGATAATCTCATTCTTATATTAGATTTTAAAAATTTGAACCCATCATGTCAATCTGTGATCCACCCATTCAAGGAACAGAGCTCACTCTGATTATTTCAGAATATGCAGGAATGTAGGAACAGATGAATACAGAAGTAATCTATGGCAGCTCCCTTGGCAAACTACACCAGGTATAAGGGGAAGTGCTTTATAGGTGGGGAAGAGGTAAATTTTAAAAGATAATGCCTGCAATTTTCATGAAGAAACAGGGCAACTCACAGCAGACAGGTACCGGGGAAAGAGGTGGGTTACAGAGAACCTGGACCATCCCCCATTGCAAAAGGGGAGATCATTGAATAAATCAATGTCACTCAAGAGCCAACAGTGAAGGAATCCAGTTGGTAAGCACTTCCCAGTCTGGAACCCTCTAAGGGGGCATGCTCCAAGCCCCACCCAAGAGAGCCTGAGGGAATCTGTTGCTAATAAGCCAAGCAAGAAATGCACCAGAGTCCAGCCAGCTTTATCAGACAATCACAATGCTGGGTGAAGATTTTCGATAGATTTAAACAGCCAAGAGGAATTCCAGCTTGTTCAAGACATCCCGCCAGAAATTATTAAAACCACAATGTTGGGACTGCTAACTAAAGAAACCATAGGACTTTTATTTGGAAATAAAATAAGTATAATATATTACTACTTAGTAATATCTCGAGACAGTAAACAATTGCTCTGTCTTCTCTCACCTCCACATGGGCAACCACGAGAGGCTAAGGTGAGCATGCTATCAGGAAATGTATCTGACTCCTTTATTTTACTCACACTCCTATTTCTCCTATCTTCTACGCCGTTACTATATGTTTATATATTATCACCGTGCAACTGCACCTATGGACCCTTCAGTTGTTAGAGAGAGGCTGGTTTCCTCTGACGTGATATCTGTAATGAACACAGATGCAAAAATCCTTAACAAGATATTTATAGGCCAAGAGAATACACAAGTATATAAAACATCATTCACCATTATCAGGTAGGAATCATCCCAGGGATGCAGGAATGATTTATCATTCAAAGATCCATCTATATTATACCCCATGTTGATAAGAAAAAGTATAAGAGCCACATAATAATATTGATACATGCAGAAAAAGCATTTGACAACATCCAACACCCCTTCCTAATTAAGACACTCATGAAGATATAGGAACAGAAGGAAGATTCCTCAAGTTAATACAAACTACCTATGAAAAGCCAACAGCCACATTATAGCCTATGAATGAGAGAGGAAAATGATCCCAATGAAAAAGGAGACAGACAAGGATGCCCTTTCTCCCTAATTGTATTCAATATCGTACATGAGGCTTTAGCAAACAACGTAAGACAGTGGAAGAACATTAAAGGTGTCCAAGTGAGACAGAAAGAGGTAAAACTCTCTCTTTTTTCAGACAACCCGATTGTGTATATTTTAAATCCCAAAATAACTGACAGCAATAGCAGAATATGGAAGAGTGACAGGATACGAGGTCAACAAACAGAAGTCTATTGGTTTGCTATATACATTCGACAGGACCATGGAAGAGAAGATCAAGAAGGCAGTACCCTTCACAATAGTCAAGAGCACATTGAAATATCTAGGAATATGTTTAACCAAAAATAATCTGAAGTCATACAAGGAAAACTACAAGACCCTACTACAAGAAACCAAGAATGACCTCCACAAATGGAAGAACATTCCATGTTTGTGGACTGGAAAACTCAACACATGGAAGATGTCAATCTTACCCAAAGCACTTTATAAGTTTAATGCTATCCTGATTAAAATACCAACAACCTTATTCAAAGAACTGGCCACAAATTTTATATGGAGAGGGCAGAAGCCCAACATTAGCAGAGAAGTCCTCAAGAAGAAAGACAGAGGGTTTGGTGAGCAAACAACTCCACAGATAGGGGAACAACTATAGAATTAAAACCAACAACAACATAGAGATTCTATGGATGTTGGAGCAACAGCAATCTGAGAGGAAGTACTAAGAGTTGGAAGAAGGGGGAATGTGATGGTGGGGCAGGAGGAAGACAAAAGGAAACAGAGGAAGACTCTGGAAAGCAAAGCTATCAATAGAGGTATAGGCAGAGTTATATACTTAGGTAAATACATTAATCCATAACAATAGAGGGATTGGCCTATGCACACATATTTATAAGGCAATACACTGTGGACAGACCTTGGAGCTCAGCTCACACACACCCTAACACAAAAATACTTTGTTCTAACAAACTAGCATTTGCTGATGCTCACCCCACAAACACAAACACACACACACACAAACACAAACACCCACAAAATTGTTGAAGGCTAAATGGGTGCACAAGCAAATGTGGTGCAGAAAGATGGTTCCCAGCTATTAAAAGATACAGCGTCTGGGGGTCTCTTAAAGACTTGAAGTTAAGCAAGCAATCATGCAACAGTGAAGAAACAAACCCACATGGGAGAAGTACCCCAGCCGGGGTTATCATGAGGTGTCATCAGGACTGTAACAGGTATCAGAAGATTCATAACAAACAAACAAAAACACATTGTTGAGAATGAGAGAGGTTGGAGCAGAGACCCATAGGTATCTGTAAACAATGAAGCATCCCAGCCCCAGAGGGGTCACAGGGAAGGCATGAGTCAACCAGGGTGCAGTAGAGCACCAATGGATCACATAATATTCTTCTGGTTCCTTAAGTCTTCCTCAAGGCTTCCTCACTCCCCACTGTCATGACCCTACTGCTGTTTCTCACTCTGCACTGGACTGGGGCATGTACACAGGTGTTGATAAGAGATAAAGTTCATGACACATGGGATGAGAATAGCAATACCAAAAGGGTAGGGGGAAGGTGGGGAGAGGAGGGAAGGATGGAAGGACCAATCGTGATGACTGGCACATAGCACACATACCCCTCCAGGAAGAATAACAGCAGAAACCATTGGGGAAGGAAGACAACGATGGGTGTGAGATATGAAAATAATAAAAATTTATAATCTATCAAGGGGCCACAAGGGTGGCAAGAGGGATGTAAAACAAGAGGAGCTTATACCAAGGGCTCAATAGGAAGTAAATGTTTAAAAAAGAATGAAGTCAACATATGTACAAATATGCCTAATCCAATTGATGTATGGATTGTAATAAAAGTTGTAAGAGCCCCCAATAGAATTCTTTCAATTAAAAAAAAAGTTAAGATGAAAGAGTTGTAGAGGATAGCGTGTCAGGGCTGATATAGCACGGTGGGAGAGCAGGTCCCATAAATGATGAGGGGATTTAATATGCATGTTCTGGCCAAAAGTAATTTTTGAGCTTTCTTGGGCTAGGAGAGCAGCTTCTGCCATGGCCCATAAGCTTGGAGGCCACCCCTGTACTTCTGGATCTAACTGTTTACATATATAGGCTGCTGGAGCAAACGTAGGTCCTATTTCCTGGCCTTGGACTCCCACAGCCACCAGTTTCATGAACATGTAGAATGAAGGGGTTAAACCAGGAGGGAAAAGTGCAGGAGCTGATAACTAGGCACATTTAAGTGCTTTGTATGGTTTATCAATGAATTTTGTTGTTTCTAAAGGTTCAGGGCTTGTCCCTTAGCTGCTTCATAGAGGTTTGGCTAACCCACTAAAACTGGGAATCCACAGCCTTGGCTGTGAATCAATCAAGCCTAGAAAGGAGAGCATTTCAGTAGAGGGAGTTGGGAGATGAGGAAGAAGCTGTTTTCTATCAACTGTATTATCTATGGAATTCTTTCTGAGTCGGACTTCCAGATACATTGCAGAGGTGAGAGAAAGCTGTACCTTGGTGGGAGACACTAGGTACTCCTTATCTGCCAGGAAGTTTAAAAGACCGTTGGTGTGATTTGGGGAATCTGAAAGGGAAGGACATCAACAATGTGTTGTTTGTTATGACTCTTTTTATTCATGTTATTGGGGGCTCGTACAACTCCTATCACAATCCATCCATCCATTGTGTCAAGCTTATTTCTACATTTGTTGCCATCATTTTCAAAACATTTTTCTACATGAGCCCTTGGTATCAGTTTCTCCCATTTCCCCTCCCTCATGAACCTTTGATAATATATAAATTATTATTATTTCATAGCTTACACTAACTGATATCTTCCTTCACCCACTTTTCTGTTGTCCATCACCTTGGGAGTAAATTATAGGTAGATCATTGTGATCAGTTCCCGTATCTCCCGTCACCTTCCCCTTCCCTTCCCCCTCCTGGTATGACTATTCTCAATAGTGTTTCCAGCTCTTGTCTGTACCTTTATACAGATGCTCTGGCTAGATTTGTAAGGTAGAATTGGGGTCATTGATAGGGAGGTGCATTAAAGAATTAGAGGAAAGTTGTATGTTATGAATCTTCTGATGCCTGTCACCTACATAGTGGAGGATGAAGCTGAGGAAAAGGTCTAGGGACAGGAAGTAAATCGTCAGGGTTTGACTAAATAAGTGGCTCCTATTTAAATAACCCTGGAGCAAAACACCCCAACAGAGTTGTTGAGAATGTAAGAATTAACTGCCCAGGTAAAGGTGAAGAGGTCTTGGGACCTTTCATCAGAGGGATAATAAAGGAGGCAACCGTGTATGTTTAGTATTACACGGAATGGTAGAGAACAGAGTGTTATGGGTTGGGCATGAGTGAATGAATAAGCAGGGCAGCAGGATTAATGGCCCTAAGGTCTTGGATAAATCTGTAACTTCCATTGGGTTTAATAACTGGCAGGATAGGCATGTGGTAAAGAGAGTGGGTTGGCCTTAACAGGCCTGCTGTAAGTAGTTTTGAGATTATAGTTTTGAGGCCTTGTAAGTGTCGGAGGATACTAGATAATGGGGCACATTAGGAAATTTTGAAGGGTCTTTTAACTTGATGTAAACAGGCTGATGATGCCTAGCAACTGAAGGATGAGTGACATCCAATACTTGTGAGTAAACTAGATCAGGTGGTAAAGGGAAAGACCCGGCAGGGGGTGTGGTGACACTAGAGTCACTTAGGGAGGAAGTGAAGGCAGGCAAGTGTCTGGCACTGCTTGTAAGAGAAGCAATAGGTCTGGGGCTGGTGGGACCTCTGGTAAAAGCAAACTTACTACTGCTCTTAATTTTAGCAAGAATATCTTTTCCCAGTAAAGAAATAGGACAATTTTGGAGGACTAGAAATTGATGTGTAAATTGCACATTATACAGACTACATAAAAGTGGTTGTGTGATAAGTGGTTGTGGAGTTGTACCAAAGACTCCCACAATAGTGGTGCATGCTAATTATATTTACCTGCTTGTTCGGGTAAGAGTAAGTGACCCCTAAGTCTAAAAGGAAAGAAAGGCTCTCTTGAGATGGGTGATCTTCAGTGGGGCCTTACACCCTGGGTATCGATTCTCCAAGGCCAAGCGAAGCAGCCCTAACACGGAGGCATCTTGAGCAAGTTGCTCTGGAGGTCTAATGGGATAAACTATCCCTCCCACTCTGTGAGTGGGACAGTCATTTCCCCAGGGACCTTTCTGTTCATAGTATGGCTTTCTTGGAGGTCACAGATTAGGGCATACATTTATTTGCGCACTGCCCCAATTGGGAGCATTTGAAGCAGGGTCATCATGGCACACTCATATGTGGCCCAATACCTAGTTTAGACACACCCACTCTGACCTGGAGGGCACTGACTAACATTTGACATTCAACCTTATCTCTTTGTAACTTATATAACTTGTCCTGATCCTCCCTATTGTTGAAAACTTTGAATGCTGCACTGAGAAGATCTTGCTGTGAAGTCTGGGGTCCATAGTCTAACCTTTTAAATGGTCTTTTAATATCTGGAGCTGATAGTGAGATGAAATTTGAGTGAAATACAATCATCCCTTCTGGTGTAGTAGGATGTACTTTGGTACATTTAAACCTCCTGAAAGATGTGAGAGAAATGTGGCAGAATTTTCTTTTGGTTCCTGAAAGATTTCCTTAACTTTGTCATAACTGACTGCCTTAGTTGAGGCTTTTGGCAAGCCCTCAATGAGATACAAATAAAATAACCTTGAAGAATACAGTCCTCATGACCGTCTGATAATTCCAATTAGGTTTCTTCTGGGGACTGCCTTGAAGTCCATGGGCTTATCCCAGTTCTGGACATGCCCTTCATCACCTCTCTTTATGCAGCTCTCCAGATTATCTCCCTTTCTTCAGAGGTCAAGGTAGTTGTTAACATCCTATGGCCGACATGACAGGTAACATATGTCTGAGTGAGTTAGTTAAATTCTTTAATATGTGTCTGGCTCTGATGTATAACATCCAAGACATTTCCCTAAGACTGATATATAATTTAACAAGAAAGGGATATGAACCTTTACTAGCCTTTCTGCTCCTGCGACTTCAAAGAGGGGGATGAGGGTGGCAGGATTTAGGAATGGATCCTTTGGGTTTCATGGAGCTGTCTTTGTGGTGGAGAGAGCTGAACACAAGAGGCTGGGAGGAGAAGATGGTGCTGGCAGAAGGGGACAGGTATAAGATGTCTTAGAACATGGCAACTGTGGGAGGGAACTGGTGACAGAGGAGAGGTGGGAGGAATAGACAATCATGGTATGGGCAAGGGAGAAGATTGGGTAGAAATTATATGATGTAATAGGGTGGGGTAGTAATAGGGTAGTGGTAGTAGACCATCATGGTATGGGCAAGGGAGAAGTTTGGGTAGAAATTATATGATATAATAGGGGAGGGGTAGGCTTGGAGGTGGTGGGACCAGGTTGAGACAAGGCAGGAGTGGGAGTGGTGGTGAAGAGGTAGGCTGAAGAAGAATGGGACACTATAGTAGGAGATATAGGTTTACACTCTGGCAACTGGGAGAATGCAGCAGTGTCCACGGGTGGTTGGAGGGACATGAAGGGGTTTGCCAGGGGTGGGGGAGAAAGAAGGCACAGAAGCAGTTTTCTCAGAGACAATAGGCACTGAAATTGGCAGCAAAGCGAGATCAGATGGATCAATGACTGATTCTTAGTCTGAGAGAGGAACAATTTCCTGAACCAGAAGGATTTTCATAATGGAACAATTCTGACATAAATGAGGTTAAGCATGGAGAGAGAAAACTTGGATATATGGAAAATGAGAATATATTTTGTAGATTAAAAAGAAATTATTGAGAACTTGAGTAATTTTAAATCAAATATACTACCTGGTGGCCATCCTGAGTTATTGTCCAATTTGTGCTCTGGCCACACATTACTATAGAGGAAAATAAGATTTCCCCTTTGAATAACTGATTTAAGACCCAGAATATTGAGGCTTGCTAGTAAACAAACTAGAGGTGTGTTATGCCCATTGCTTACTGTGGTAGTTATATAATCAGTTGTCAATTTGTCAAGTAAAAGTGAAGAGGTGGAGTCCAGTTGGTCAATCATGATAGAACCAATGGCCTTTGTGTATGCATGGCCTTCTCCTGACAATTCCAGGAATTCCTGAATTCCCTCTTTGGAGGCAGGAGACAGACTCTCTCTCTCTCTCTCTCTCTCTCTCTCTCTCTCTCTCTCTCTCTCTCTCTCTCTCTCTATTTCAACTCACTCCCTTGGAGAC